>NC_089249.1:215772628-216077275 GCF_963930625.1 Muntiacus reevesi
CCCACTCTGGCTCTGTCCGCCCTGTGCATTCCTGTCTCCACCCATCCCACACCCACGCTGCCCCGCCTTTGTGCTTTTGGCCTGCAATTGTCTCCCCTCCTTCCCCCAGCTGATGAAATCTTATTCCATCCCAAGTTTCTAGCTCAGAAGTCACCAGCTCTGGGGTATTTCCAAACCCCCAAGCAGACCACAGCCCTTCCTCTCCCCGTGCTCCTTTGCCTTCCACCATGTGAGTCTCCTGGCTGGACTGGGAGATCCCTGTCAGCAGGGCAGAACCTTGTTTATAGCCCTATGAACCTGTCCCTCCTTTCACTGCTCTGTTGCTCAAGGACTCATCAAACTGTCATGGATCCCAGTGTTGTTTAGTGTCTTCTCCCCACCCAAGAGCGTCTGTCCAACAGGGCCCACACAGCTGGTGCTCAACAAGCAGTGGCCGTGTGGATGAAGATCCCCCCTGGGACCAGCATGTGCCGGTTCAGAGGAAGTGCTGGGTGTCTGTCCAAGGGGCTGTGGGCAGCAAGGTGGAGGAGCACGCAGATGGACACAAGAGCTGCATCTCCCTGGGGAGACAGAAGGGCAGGCCGAGGGCGAGGCAGTGCTGCCTGGCTCCTTGGATCAGACCACCCTTGGGTGGGGCAGCTGGGGCACTGCCCTTATTCCTCCTTCCTGCCCAGCATTATATTTCAATTCAGAGAGTCTCTCCTGACATCTCAAGGGGCCTTTTCAGGGCCCTAATCTCAACAACACAAGTTGATCATAAGTTGATGTAGGGTGAGCCCCACCCTGTTCTGGGAACAACCCTGTCCTGAGGCCAGGCTACCAGGACCTCTACCCAATCCTATAGAATGTCCCATCTGCAGACAAGTGCAGTTACTTTGCTGTATATGTGTTTATCCAGGTGCTACATTTTATTTCTTCTTGGTACTCGTGATATCTTAAAAGACTGGCTTCCTTGGTGGCTCAGACAGTAAAGAATCTGCCTGCAATGCGGGAGACCTGGGTTTGATCTCTGGGTCAGGAAGATCCCCTTGAGAAGGGAATGGTGACCCACTCCAGTATTTCTTGCCTGGGAAATCCCATGGACAGAGGAGCCTGGTGGGCTATAGTCCTTGGGTTGCAAAGAGTCGGACATGACTAAGCATCTAACACGTTCTGATTTTCTTTACTATCTGCACCCCCCACCCCTCCCCAGTAAGTGAGTTCCATGCAGACAGAGACTGTCTCTGTAAGGACCCAGGACAGGGAGGGCCTGGCTGTGAGAGGAGCTCAAGAACATCTCTTGAATGAATTAACATATGTCCATGCTTGGGGACAGAGATGAACAAGTTGGCCCATTATCCAGGAGCTTGGCAGAGGGAGTTCCTCACAAATGAAGACCATGACTTGGGGTACATGCATAATAACATGGGTCATGAAAAGAGGGGGGACAAGGGAGGGCATGACCTTTCTAGCCGAGGAGCAGAGTAGGCTGGGAAGAGACAGGGGAAAGGCATTTCAGACCAAGAGTTGGCAGCGTAAGGACCACGTGAGGCTGGTGCCTTTGGGAAAATGTGAGTACAGACATGCTGCCACGTGTGGATGAGATGGGTTGAGAGAGGTGGGCTGGAGGGGTAGAAGTCATTCCATGGTGTCCTTCAGGACTCACCATCTCCTTTAGAAGTGCGTGCGTGCTCAGTCATGTCCGACTCTTTGTGACCCCATGGATGGCAGCCTGCCAGGCTCCTCTATCCATGGAATTTTCCAGGCAAGAATACTCAAGTGGGTTGCCATTTCCTACTCCAGGGGATCTTCCCAACCCAGGGGTCGAACCAGCATCTTCTGTGTCTCCTGCATTGGCAGGCAGGTTCTTCACCACTGAGATACCTGGGAAGCCCCACCATCTCCTTCAAGACTGCCCTAAAATTAAGACTCACAGGTTAGAGTGCTTAAAAACTTGCAAAGAAAAAAAAAAAAAAAAAACTCGCAAAGAACCTTCAATTAAATGGTTCTCTTTGGCCTTCACAAACCTTCATGGTGGGTTTTATTATCTTTGTTTTACAGGTAGGAAAAAGTCTAGCTTCAAAGTCCCAAGGTCACCCAGCCAGCAACTGGCAGAGCCAGAATTCAAACTGAATTCCTGGGTGTAACACACCAGCCACACATAGTCAACAGGGGCCAAAGTCACTCTTCTGTGTCACCTGATTTTTTCCTCCCTAACACGTCTACCATCCCAAAGTTAGAGTCCGTGCCCTGTCCTCCCACTGCCCCAAGGCCCACTCCCTGTCTCTCTGACACTTGCCTTCATACCCTCCTTGGCTCACTGAGTGGCTAGCTCAGGGATAAGAAGCTTCTAAGGCTACAGAGCACTCTTCTCAACAGACCTGTGGGGACAGCAAGGGAGGGCTTCTCATCCCCATTTTACAAATGACAAATCCAGCTCAAAGCAGCGACTAGTCCAAGGTCGTCCAGCTGGGAAAAAACAGAAATGAAGCCCAGATTGTCTGACGCCATCCAGACTTCACCGCAGCACCTCAGTCTGGGTGTAGAAGCAGCTGGAGTAGATGCTGGGGACGGAAGGAGGTTAGGAGGGTTGAGGGGAGGAGCCTGGAGCAGCTGCACCCACATCCAGGGGCATTGCTCAGTGTGGCCCCAGCAGGCGGTGCCCAGAGCTGGCTGTGCCCCAGGCTCTGAGTGGAGAGCCCAGTCAAGCTGAGCCCGCCTCCTCTACCAACGCGGCCCACTGATAGGCTCTAGCTGGGAGCTGTTCCCGCCCCCTACACACCCCTATGCCTCCCACCTGCAGGTACACGGCACGCACCTGTGGTCTCTTCCGGCTCCCCCAGCACACCCTTCCCTGCAGCAGCCCCAGACTGAGCATCTTATCTTCTGTGCCTCTGCACATGCTGTCCTCCCAGCCAGGACCACCCACCTTCCCCTGGGCAGCCTGGAACCCACTTCCAGCATCCGTTCCTGTTGCCCTCTCTGACTTCAGTGCAGCAGCTAGCGGCTGAGCCTGCTTCAGGTCCCAGCTCTTTCCAGCTGTGTAACCAGAGGTATTAAACTTCGCTGTGTGTCCTCCTTCTCCTCATCGGTAAAGTGGGGATAATGTATGGAACCTACGTGGTAGGAGTGTTGGGAAGATGAAATGAGTTAATCCATTAAAGCTTTTGGGTGGTGCCCAATGCAGAATAGCTTCCCTGGTGACTCAGATGGTAAAGAATCTGCCTTCAATGCAGGAGACCTGGGTTCAGTCCTGGGTTGGGAAGATCCCCTGTGGAAGGGAATGGCAACCCACTCCAGTACTTTTGCCTAGAGAATCCCCATGGACAGAGGAGCCTGGCGGGCTACAGTCCTTGGGGTCAAAAAGAATCGGACACAACTGAGCGACTGATATTTCCATTTTAAGTACAGTAAGAACTCAGACTCCTGGCTCTTAAGACCAGCCCCATACCTGAGCCCCTGCTGTCCTGCACTTTCAGGTCTCTGTCACTTGGACTCTTTGAGAACCAACAGCCATTGGATTTGCCTCTACATCCAAGGCCTTGAGCACAGCGCATGGCACTCAGAATGTGAGCTGACTAAATGAAGGAATGAGGGGCTGCCTGCAAAGCGATGTGGAGGGCATGGGGAGAGCCTGGACACAGCATCAGAGGGACTTGGGCTTTAAGTCCCCTCCTGCCACTCACTGGATGTGCGACCTTTAAGAAGTCCCCTCCTGGTGCTCCATAGGTGTCATCACCTGTCAAATGGGAGTGACAACGTCCCACTCCAGGTGTGAAGTGGGGCCTGAATGTGATAACTGCCCTGCAACTGCTGTAGTCCATAGGCTTGGAGACAGCACATGTGCAGGGGGCAGAGCTGCATGACTCTGCAGCATCGCCCATGGCACCCACGCCCCCCAACCATCAGTCGGCCGGCCACCCTGCACCATCACCACAACCAGAACACACAGTGGTGCTGCAGGCAGTCCTGAGTAGCTGTTTGCTGGCTCCATTCACCCACTGATCTGGACTTATTTTCCAGCCCTGCCCCTGCCAGTGAGCAGTGAGGCTGGAAGAGTCACGGGATGGGCTCCTCCTCAATCACTAGACTGTCCCAGTGAGGAAACAGGGTCAGCTGCCAGGGGCCTGACAGCCTAGGAGGGCTCGTTCAGGGCTGCAAGAATGCTTGGAGCCCCTCCCAAGCTCGAAAGGGAAGGCATCTGGGAATGGCCGGGACCAAAAGGCAGGAGGCTACAATCAGGGCCGGGCTGGTCTCGGCCCGGCTCTCTGGTGGCACCCCTTTCCCAAGGGACCCCTCCACTGGACACTGGAGACCACCACGAGGGCTTCCAGGGGCCAGGCTGGCCCAGCACGTGCTATGACACCATGGGTAGCCAGGAGGATGAGGCACAGCTGATCCTGGGGATTGACCAGCTAAAGCTGAGCTGAGCTGAGCTGTTGATTCCTCTAAGTAGCTCAGTGGGCATGATGGCCACGTGAGTGGAGGAAGCAAGAGAGCTTGTGTAGGAGGAGGGTGTCCTTCTGGGGCCTTCTCTCCCTGCCCCTGGCAGCAGCAGAAAGAATTAGAATAGGTTTGGACAGGCTTATCCTTAGGCCTTGTTGGGGATCAGGTTCATAGCTGGACCCCGCAATGGCCCATGTGCGTGTTGCGTACCAAGCCACTTCAGTCTTATCTGACTCTTTTCAACCCCATGGACTTCTCTGTCCAGGGATACTCCAGGCAAGAACACTTGGGTTCTTGCCTTGCAGTGGGTTGTCATGTCTTCCTCCAGGGGATCTTCCTGACCCAGGGATTGAACCCATGTCTCCTGTGGCTCTTGCACTGCATGCAGATTCTTTACTGTTGAGCCACCAGGGAAGCTCCCAGTGGCCCACAGGCTTCCAGAAAAGATCAAGTAGCAGGAAAGTTCTGTCCAGGACCCCTGAAAGTCAGACCCTGCTCTGTGCTCCATCCTAAGAGAAATCTGCAGGGGCTTCCCACCCGCAAGCTGGCCCCTGTGGCCTGCCTGGTCCAGCAACAAGGGAGTGGAGCAAAGGGCACCAGATTAGGAAATTTAGATGAATCTGAGGGCTTCCCAGTTGGCGCTAGTGGTAAAGAAGCTGTCTGCCAAAGCCCAAGAAGTAAGAGACAACGGTTCGATCCCTGGGTCGGGAAGATCCCCTGGAGAAGGACATGGCAACCCACTCCAGTATTCTTGCCTGGAGAATTCCATTGACAAAGGAGCCTGATGGGCTACAGTCCATGGGATCGCAAAGAGTCAGACAGGACTGAAGTGACTCAGCATACACTGCATACATACAGATGAACCTGAAATTGGCCACTAAGCTTCTGAGTAACTTGCCTCATCTGTGACCCCCTTCCCTGCCTGTAGGGATGCTAGCGTGGCACAGATGTGAAATGAAAGTGAAAGTGAAAGTTGCTCGGTCGTGTTCCACTCTTTGTGACTCCAAGGACTGACTATACAGACCATGGAATTCTCCAGGCCAGAATGCTGGAGTGGGTAGCTATTCCCTTCTCCAGGGGATCTTCCCAACCCAGGGATCCAACCCAAGTCTCCCACAAATGATTCACAAATAAACATACCTGGGGCTGTTCTTGGTAGCAGTGAGAAGAAAATTCCCACTGAGACTGGGGAGGAAGCCTAGGGTTTCTCAGATTCATTCAATACAAAGTGAGGCCAGGGGGCAGGATGGGAGAAGGCCTCAAGGTGCTAATGTGTAGAAAGGGAAAATTATCTTGCTCCTGGTGTTCTAGGTACTATGGCCCCAAGTATATCTCCAGCTCCAGGGCCACTTTAGGTCACAGACCTTTTGGATCAAGCCAAGTCCTTTGAAGTATGTGCAGGACAGGGGCAGTCTGAGTCTCTATGCTCTGCCTAACTGACCAGGCATCCGTCCTGCTTATTTGGAGCTCTCAGGCAGCCCCAAGGAGACATGAAGCTCTTAAAGTCCTAGAGACTAACTCTTCTAGCTTGCCGGTAGTTGAGTAATTTTCCAGAAATGGGACTTGGCCAGTTGCCCTGTGTAAGGTACCAGCCCATCCCTCTTATATAAGAAACTATTGTTTGTTCTCCCTGAGGATTTAGGAGGCCAGCTCCTCCATGAGGCAGAGCTCAGGAGATCCTGCAGCAGTCAAGGGTCATTGACCCAGTCCAGTGGGAATTAAAGTTCGTCCGGTGAAGACTGTTGCATCTGTGGGGTCCTAAGGATACTATTTGTGTTCCAAATTCTTTAAGTACTCTTAATATGATCTGTATATGTAGGAAAGGAGGGGGCTTAGGTGAGTGTGGAGAGAAGTTTTTAACTAGAAATATCTTTGATGTGCTTAGTCGCTCAGCCGTGTCCCACTCTTTACGACCCCAAGGACTGTAGCCCGCCAGGCTCCTCTGTCCATGGGGATTCTCCAGGAAAGAATACTGGAGTGAGTAGCCATGCCCTCCTCCAGGGGATCTTCCCAACCCAGGGATCAAATCCAGATCTCCCTCATTGCAGGCAGATTCTTTATGGTCTGAGCCACTAGGGAAACCCAAGAATACTGGAGTGGGTATTTACTAGCTGGGTTTTTTTTTGGGGGGGGGGGTGGCGGGGGGGGGGGAAGTGTGAGAGAGAGAGAGAATGTGTGTGTTACAGATCATTACAAAGAATTTTAAAACCACTCAAAGTGAAAGCTTTTCCTCACACTCCCTCCCTTCTCCCACAACCTTGGGGTTAACCACTGCCAACAGTTGGTACACATCCTTTCAGATCTTCATGCAAACATATTTCTAAAATAAAAAACAGGACCATACTGTGCATATTACTCTGCAAGCTGCTTTTCCATTTATTATGGGCATCTTTTCATGTCCATACAGAAAGCTCTGACTGCTCTTTGTAACAACAGCATGGTTTTCCAATTTACCTACCCAGGTCCTCAAGAATGGACACGTAGATGATTTCCAGTTTGTCTGCTACTATAAATAATCAAACAAAGAATCTGAGTGTCTCTGTCCAGCTATTTCTTTAGGAAAATTCTGAGAAGTGAAATCTCTTTTAACTGGGTCGCATGCAGTGAAAATGCGCAGACATGGTGGAGATGGCCGCTGGGTTCAGCCTCCCGCCAGTGGCAAACACGTGCAGGGCCCTGTGTTTCCTTTAGTCCATGCCACTGAGAGCCACTTTCTTTCTTCCTCTGCAAGCTAGACATTACCATGGGCAACCTGAGGCCATACCCCATCGATCCCTATCTGTGTGGTCCTTATTCTTTATCCCCTTCTCCTACACAACCAAAAAAAAAAAAAAGTGTCAAAACTTTTCTTAATGTTCCCATCCCAATGAACAGAACTTGAAGCCCTCTTCCTACCCATGATGGGGGCCAAAAAGTTACTGAGACCCAGGCTGTCAGTCCCTCCCGCTGCAAGGACAGAATCTTGCTTACCTGAAACACATCTCCATTGACCGTGGTCCCCATGTCCTCAGAACCTGATAGAAAGAGAACAAGAAGACAGCATTACTCATTGCTCAGCTTATAATAAGCAGGGTCCTACATTAGCGACTGAGCCAACCTCTCTTATATATCTGTGTGTGTGTACTGACTTCCACATATGCAGACATCATGTACACATAAACAATCTGGGTTCAGTCCTTGACGGTTCACAAAGCCTTCTCATAGCTGTTATCACATCTAATTTTCACCATAGCCTTGTGCTGAAAGGCACAAGGTATGTTATCAACCCATTTTACAGATTCTCAAACTGAAGCCCAGAAAGGCTATGTGATTGCCCAAGGTCGCCAGCCAGTAATAGCTCCTCACCTACCTGAAATTAATTTCCCCTCAGCCACAGTTAGGAATGGCCTGATTACCTATGGGGCCTATGCCCAGTGAGCCAGCTGAGGAGCTGGAGTCTCAGGGCAGGTCTGCAAGGGCTCAGGAAGAAGGCACTGCGCGTCTCCGCTTGTCCCTGAGGTGCCTTGAGCAACGGCTTCACCTGGGAGAGCAGGAATCAGCCCCTACCAGGCAGCACCTGGCTTGTTTTTCCTCCTCCTGCCCCTCCCAGAAGGACTTACTGAGGCCCTCACCTCAACAATGACTCCTCCTGGTCCCTGGCCCTGACACCCGATTAGTCACAAATTCCCGTGACTTCTGCTGCAGCAGGAACCCTTAAAGTTGGGGGTTCCTCCGCCCCCCGCCAGCACAGGTACTAGTGGCAGTGAGCACCTAGAGGAACACACCTGTGTCCAAACCCTCCCCACTGCCTTCCCCAGAGCCGGGTACCATACCTGCGGCTTAGAAAGTGCTCAGAAGCTATTTGTTGAATAGCAAATGAATCAACGCACTAAAGAAAGAAGGATTAAATGGCTTCTGCCCACTCACAGGCCTCCCTGCCTCCATCTTCACCCTCTCCCAAACCTCTTTCAAACCAACCGCCATGGCTGATGAAAAGCATACACTTACCTATGCAACTCTTCTAATTAAAAATAAAATAAACACAAACTAAAATGAAAGCCACTTTCTGTGGACCACGGCAGCCCATAGGGTCTGCTCCTTCTTTGGGAACTTGACAGGTGCCGTTCCCTCTCCCTGGAAGGCTCTCCTGCTCCCTCAAGCCCTTCAGCCTTTGCTCAAACACTTCCTTATTAGAGGCCTTCCCTGACCATCCCTGACATTCGTCCTCTGCACCCCACTCCCCCCTGTACAGTACTTTCTCTGTATCACCTAGCACAGCCTGATAGGTTTATTTTTGTACGTGCTAATTACCTGTCTACCCCACTTGAAAGCCCTCCAGGAGGGTAGGCACTTTGTTTTGTCCATCACTGGGATCCAGCACCTAGAACAGTGCCTGACACACAACAGGTGCCCAATAAATATTTGTTGAATGGATACACTGAACCATAACTCATGAGTTTGCAACCTGGCCCTGCCCATTTTTCCTGCCTCACTTCCCACCAGTCCTTCCCACAAACCCTATTTTGGTTTCCACCTTCCCCAAACACACTATGCCACATTCCACGCCTTTCTTCCTACTTCCCTCACCAAAGAATGCTCTTGGGGATCCAGTCATTCTCCAAAGCCCAGTTCACCAGTCACCTCCTCTGGGAAGCCCTCCACAGCTTCCCCTTCTACCTTGAGTGCTGATGGACGGTCTCAACTACTATGGAGGATCCCAAAATACTATATAGCACCCCCCACCCTCTTACATGATTACTGTGACCTCCCATGGGTCATGCATTCCCTTATCAGGCTCTGTATCCCATTCAGTTAGCTCCTAAGGGTGAGCAGTCAGTATTGGCTAAATGGAAGCTGAATTGCTCTTTGGGGGCCCGCTGTTGTCTGCAAGGCCTGAGGACTCTCAGAAACTGCAATGCTTCTTAGCCAGGAGCCGCGGGAGGCTGTACAAGACCACCCCAGATGGACAAGTACACTTCACCAGCCAGATAGAGCCATGAGTCACAGAGACAGTGCTTCCAACTTGGGGACTAAAGGGAGGGGTCCTTAACCCCATGGAAAAAATCCCCAGCAGATATAAATTCTAATCAATTTTGTTTTCAAACAGTGATGGATTTTAACCAACAGTTGTCAGCCGTCCTCCCTGCTCGTTTAGATGGGGTTTCTCCTGCACAGGTGGCCTGGTCCCTAAATCAGTGGCAGCATCTTCTCCAGGGGCATCTCCTCTACCAGGGTCTGAAGTTACCAGGGTCCATTCATGAAGCTGGTTTGTGCACTTGGCATTTCTGGAGGCAAAGCTGTGCCCCCTCCCACACTCCACCCTGACCAGTCCCAGTCTCAGACCCTTCAACCGCAGGAGCGGCCAGGGGCCCACCCTGTCCTTCAGGAAGTCTCTGCAACCCAGCCTCTCAGTCCCATGGGTGCTCCCCTTTGGAAATGAGGCTTCGGCCTCCTTGGGAATCCACACACACCCACACACGGAATTACGAGTTTCCGTCCTGACCAGCCCACGGCACCTTAATAATCATGTGCCCACAGCCCAAAGCCAGCAGAACAGGAGTGAGGCAGATAGGAGTCCCAGGGATAAGCTGTGTTGTGACTTCCCTCAGATCCCTAATCCCCTTTTGGGACGGGGACAGATGGGGTCCAGAACATTTCTAGGAGCTTACTGAGTCCCATCAGGGGAAAATGGGCTTGCCCAGGAAATGACTGGGCAAGTCCAGGGCAGAGCCAGGCTGGGCGCATAGAAATCTGGGTGTGAAAATGTAAACCTCCTGGGCCCTGCCCAAGGCTGATAAATGGAAACAAAGTATCTATTGCTCAGGCTGGCTGCAACTCCAGCCCCAGAGGAGGGACTCAAAGAAGCTCAGGCTCAGGCCTACTGTAAACAGTTTCGCCTGAGGTATATGCACGCATTCATGCTCCGTTGTGTCTGACTCTGTGCGATCCCATGGACTGTAGCCAGCCAGACTCCTCTGTCCATGGGATTCTCCAGGCAAGAATACTGGAGTGGGTTGCTGTGCACTCCTCCAGGGGATCTTCCCGACCCAGGGATCGAACCCTCATCTCCTGCATTGCAGGAGGATTCTCTACCACTGAGCCATCCAGGAAGCACCCCCTGTCCCCAAAGTCAGGGCACTCAGCACAAGGGCATCATTTAAGAGACAAGACTCAGAAGTGATGAGTGGTGCTGGCTGCAGGAGCTTCCGTCCAGCTTCCAGCAGCCTAAGGCACATTTTTTGCAACTTATTTAGGCTTCTGGCACTCATCACCGGTCTCCGGGGGGATTACTTACTCATCACCATCTAGACCTAGGAGAGTCAGATCAATTCTATCCTATCTGGCCACCTATTGAGCCGAATCCCATAACTCCGCTCAGATCCCTGTGCTCCACTCAGCAGGGCAGCTGAGCATTTGCAGCTTTAGTGATTGTGAGTCCAGGAGACCCTCAGAGGGCCATGTCGCTGCTTCTTTCCCTGCCACCTCCGGTCTGGGGCCAACATGTACCATCCCTGCCAGAGAGGGAACCTCCCATCCAGGCCATAAATCCCTGGAGTCCCGCTGTCCTAGGAGAGGTCACAGCCTGTTCAAACCCCAGCCACCTCTGCAGCCCTGTGCCTGACTTCTCCCTGCTTCTCTCTTAGGTGGTTCTGACATGGGCTCTCCCAGCAGGGCGTCTCCCATGCCAACCTGACTGGGGAAGTTGGTAGTCTCAAGACGTGGGCCCATATTTTCTAGGAATTCCCTGGGGTGTGTGAGGGTCTGTGCCAAAGTGCTAGAAGCTGCTGCTCCTTCAGAAGACATCCACTGCTGACTTGGTTAGGTAGCAAAAGACCTCCCCACCTCCACATCCCATCACCTCCCAGGGTGACTGCCACAGGATTTGAAAGAATGTGGAGCCCAGAGTTGAGAGGCCTGGGATCTAGTTTCAGGTCTGTCACTCACGGCTGTGTGACTTTGGGCAAGACACTCAGGCTCTCTGGGCTTCCAGTTTCTTACATGTGACAAAGGGCTTGTTAATGTTTCTCACAGGAAGAGGATACAGAGATGCTCAAGCCCCTCAAGTCACAGGAACTGTCTTATTCATATCTGTATCCCCACTGCATCTGGCACACAGTAGGTGCTCAGTAAATGTTGAATGAATACAAATATGACTATAAGGAGCCTTACTTGTAAACATTTTTTTAAAAATATGTAAGCTACCACTTATTCCAACAGGCCCATAGACCCCCACTAAAATGACAACATTAACAGGAAACAGGGGCTGTTTTGGATGCGCCCATGAAAATGATAGCTAGTTTTTAACTTTAAGAAATTGTTCTTTCAGGCAGAACTACAGCAGGAACATTGCTGATAAACACGCTATTGCAAGGACCAGGCCCCAAACCCTGAGCCTGAAGCTAACCCCAATAGCCCTGGACCACCTTTGCAAAACCACTAAGCTCCAAACCCTCTCCAAACCCAGGAGGGCAGGGTCCCATCTGACTGAAGCCCTCTGTACCCCTGCCCCCATACTGGCGTCTAACTCAGAGCTTGGCATATGGAAGACAAGGTGGCCAGGGGGAGAGGATTCAGAGTCTGAGAGAAATGGTTTAGTCCTCACTCTGCCACTTACTAGTTCTTTCAGTCGTGTACATTTTGAGCCTTGGTTCTGCCGTCTCTGAAATGGGTTTATAAGGCACATGAAATGATGAAATGTTAAGTAAAGTGCCTAGAACAGTGACCGCAGGATGGCAGGTGATCCTCCGGGAAAGTCTGTAAGTTCTGAGAGTGCCTCCTGCTTTCCCAACTGAAGGAGGGAGCTAAGTCCAAGGGTCAGGGAGGTCTGAGGTCCTGTGCACACTCGCAGGGCTCAGCCCGGGGCAGCCAGCCTACTGGGAAGCTCGAGGCTGGGCTGCGTTGGATTCCAGAGACAGGCAGTGGTGGAGCTGGCTTGGGGATGAAATGTCATGACGAATTTCTTTGCCAGGAGCCACCAGATCCTCAGCCCCAGGCGGGGCCTCAGATGGAGAAGGCCACAAGATCCCCCTCCCCATTTCCTTCTCCAGGTCCCCCTCAGGTACACATACAGCCCCAGGCCTGCTGCTGGCCGGCCACAGCAGGCCTTCTTCGCTCTACCGCAGGGCCCAGAGGCCGAGGACCCCGGGTGCGAGCCCCAGATCCCCCCACCCCCACCCCAACCCCCAGTACCCAGGCCACCGCGCTGACTCACCCCCACTCGCGGGTCCCGGCTGCGCGAGGCCCCCCTGGCTGCCGGCAGGTGCCCCGAAGCCCTCGTCATTCTCTATGCCCGCAATCTCACTCTCCTGCTGGGCCAGGAAGGCAGCCGCCGGGTCCTCCTCGGCCGCTTCGGGGGCCCCGCTCTCCGACGACGAGAAGAAGCCAAAGTCATCAGCCATTTTCCCCGCGTCTCCGCCGAAGCGTCCGTCTGGTGCTCGGCTCTGCCCGGCGCGTGCCCCGCGCTGCGCCCGGCGGCCACGGCACTGTCACCCGAGCACCCCGGGGGGAGCCGCTCGGCCTCGGCGGGGACGGGCTCAGCGCGGCGGCCCCACACTTCCTCTCCGCCACCGGGCCCGGCTCGCCTGTCACTGCGGCTGCAAGGCGGGAGGAGCCGGGACGGGAATGCGGTGATGTCACCGGCCGAGGGAGGAGGCCCGCAGGACGGCCGGAGGTCGCCTCGCAGCGGCCACAGGAGGGCGGCAGCAGGACGGCGGCGCAGCCCGAGGGGCCGGGGCCGCGCTCCCGGCTCGCGGCCACCAGCGCGCCTTTCCAGGACACAGGACTGGCGCGGCTCCTGCCGCGTCCTGAGGCGAAGCAGACGGGACCAAGCGACCATCGCGCGTACAGGGTCACTGCAGGTTGGCAGCCTGGATCTCAGGAGCACCGAGGGGGTGGTCGCTGCGCGACATGGCTCCTCTTGATTCATTCTGCACAAGTTTCTTCTCCAAGGCTCGGGTGTTATGAAACCCGGCTATCAGGAGCCTTGGAGAGGTAACATTGAGACCCACCGCTTTATTGCATCCTTCCTGCAAGTCCAGGGTCTTCCCCACAAGGCCATGTTGTTTCCGTACATTTCTTATGTATTTCCCTTCATTTGGAGGCTTCAGCTCAGGCCCCCAGAGTTTGTGTGACCTGATGGGGTCTCTACTTGGAGGATGGGTCCCTTCAAAGTCCCTTGCTTCCCTGGTTGCTCAGGCGGTAAAGAATCTGTCTGCAAATTCAGGAGACCCGGGTTCGATCCCTGGGTGGGGAAGATCCCCTGGGGAAGGACATGGCAATCCTCTCCAGTATTCTTGCCTGGAGAATTCCCTGGACAGAGGACCCTGGCGGGCTACAGTCCATAGGGTCGCAAAGAGTTAGACATGACTGAAGTGACTTAGCAGTATCAGCAAGTATGAACCAGATTGAGAAAGGCAAACCCAGTTTATCCAGGCAGCCTACCACTCCTCCACTCAGTCACCCTGAGTAAACAGACTTCAAAACATAGTAAAACCCAAGCTCTGGCCATGGGAAGATTACAATCTAGGAGCCCAACAAATGGGAAATGGTCAGACATTTTCTCAGAGTGAGAGGTGCTCTGAAATTTAAACACAGGCTTGGGGCGTGGGAAGGGGAGGAGGGGGAAAGAACAGGGAAGGTGGGGTGGGGAGGAAGAACCTCCATCGGATCTTTAGGCTTTTCTCTTTCTGATTTGAAACTTGAAGGTCAAAAAAGAAAGGAAAGACGAGCCCCAAACAGTGGGTTCCCTTAGTGGGTGGGGAGTGGAAGCAAGGTTAAACTGAAAGGCAGTCTCAGTTTTTCACAGTAATACTTTGGTGTAGGTTTCACTCTTATGATGAAAATATAATCATTTATCAGTAGTGTGGAAAAGAAAGAAACTAGGCCCTGCACAACCTGGTGCAAGCTCAACACTCCACCATCACTCATCTCACTCTTCTTCCTCATTATCCCAGCTGCAGCCTCAGGTCCTGAAAAGAGCTGGAAAGTTGCCTAGTTTAACAAACCAGCCTTAAATGTCAACTCCAGGCTTTGTAGAGACAGAAAGACTACTGAACACACTGTGCGCCCTTTGTGATCACCCATGGATGTACTTACTTGGTTCCTGGAGACTTCAATGCCTCTGCGGGCACTCTTCCCAACTAGTTCCTCCTTCCTTCCTGCTCCTTCCTAATGTAGCCATCAGCAAAATTAATTACATGCTTAACTGATGCAAGTTACTGGATGAAGCACAAGCTGGAATCAAGATTGCCGGGAGAAATATCAATAACCTCAGATAAGCAGATGACACCACCCTTCTGGCAGAAAGCGAAGAACTAAAGAGCCTCTTGATGAAAGTGAAAGAGGAGAGTGAAAAAGTTGACTTAAAACTCAACATTCAGAAAACTAAGATCATGGCATCTGGTCCCATCACTTCATGGCAAATAGATGGGGAAACAATGGAAACAAGGACAGACTTTCCCACTGCAGAAGGTGACTGCAGTCATGAAATTAAAAGATGCTTGCTCCTTGGAACAGAAGTTGTGACCAACCTAGACAGCATATTCAAAAGCAGAGACATTACTTTGCCAACAAAGGCCCGTCTAGTCAAAGCTATGATTTTTCCAGTAGTCATGTATGGATGTGAGAGTTGAACTATAAAGAAAGCTGAGCACCGAAGAATTGATGCTTTTGAACTATTGTGTTGGAGAAGACTCTTGAGAGTCCCTTGGACTGCAAGGAGCTCCAACCAGTCGATCCTAAAGGAAATCAGTCCTGAATATCCATTGGAAGGACTGATGCTGAAGCTGAAACTCCAATACTTTGACCACCTGATGTGAAAGAACTGACTCATTTGAAAAGACCCTGATGCTGGGAAAAATTGAAGGCAGGAGGAGAAGGGGATGACAGAGGATGAGATGGTTGGATGGCATCACTGACTCAATGGACATGAGTTTAAGTAAATTCTGGGAATTGGCATTGGACAGGGAGGCCTGGCATGCTGGGATCGTGCTGGGATCGCAAAGAGTCAGACATGACTGAGCAACTGAACTGAACTGGTCCAGATCATTCTACAGCCATGCTTGCTCCTATGTTAATACATGACTCTTATTCTTAAGCATGAATATTAAAAATTATCATTAAAGTCTGAACTATGTCACATAGCACTTTGTGCTGGAGATCCTCAGTTTCTTGACACTTCCCTAAATATCTTTGTTAATTGCTCAGTCATTTCTGACTCTTTGTGACCCCATGACCTATAACCTGGCAGGCTCCTCTGTCCTGGGATTCTCCAGGCAAGAATATTGCAGTGGGTTGCCACTTCCTTCTCAGGGGACTAAATATCTTTGGCGATCTCTAAACACAGTTCTGATCTTCTAATTCTCCACTTAATTATGAAACTCAGCAGTGGTCAAAAGACATCAGTTGAGTAAAGATATGAGGCAATCTCACAGAATCTAAACTGCAACTTACAAATTCTGAAGTGGAGATATTTTTAAAATGTTTTTAATGGAAAGTTTCAAGCATCCAGAAGAGTAGAAAGACTGATTTAATACAACTACACATACCAACACCTGAGCATCAATATTACCAATACATAGTCTTGTCTCATCCTTAACCTTTATTCCTTCCCATAATTTCATCGGTAAATCATAACTTTTTTCCAAAATCTTGTGGTAAAAAACACATAAATTTACAATCTTTACCATTTTAAGTGTATAGTTCAGTAGTGTTAAGTATATTCACATGGTTGTAAATTGACATCCAGAACTTTTTCATCTTACAAAAACAAACTCTATACCCATTATATAATTCCTCTCTTTTCCCTCATCAAAGCCCCGGCAACCATCAGTATTCTTTCTGTTAATATTAATTGACTGGTTTAGATAGCTCACAAAGGTGAAATTATAAAGTTTTGTATCCTTATTTCACTTAGCATAATGTTCTTAAAGTTCATCATGTTCTGACAGATGTAGCATCGGTCAGAATTTTCTTCCTTTTTAAGGCTAAATAATATTCTGTCATATGATATATATATTGCATTTTCTTCATCCATCTGTCCATGGACATTTGGATTGCTTCCACCTTAGTTACTATGAGTAATGCTGTTGTTAACACAGATGTACAAATATGTCTTTGTGATCCTGCTTTCTGTTCTTTTAGATATGTACCCAGGAATGGAATTGCTGGATTCTATGGTAATTCTATTTTCAGTTTTTTAAAGAATCGCCATACTGGTTTCCAGAGCTACTGAACAATTTTACATTCCCACTAATAAACTCCTTTTTTTTGATTGGTTGATTTCACTTTCAAAGTTTGGTTTTTTTCCTTCATTTTTTCAAGTTTTTGACATATTCCAACTTACAGGAAATTATAAATAATTCCCATAGACTTTTCATCATTCTCACCAGATTCCCTAAATGATAACATTTTATCACCTTGGCTTTATTCTTTTTTTCTTTTCTTTCTCCTAAACTACTGGAGACTGAGTTGCACACACCATGACCCTTCATCCCTAGATGTTTCACTTCATGTTTTCCTAAAAATAAGGACATTCATTTACATCACCACTATACAATTGTCAAAATCAGTGTATTAATTTTGATATAATACCATTATCAAATTGACATAACTTACTCAGATCTCACCAAATGTCCCAATAATAGAGTGTGTTTAGGTATTCCACTCAGTTACCTTCTCTGTTTGATTTCCTTCAGTCTGGAATGGCTCCTCTCTTTCTCTGTCATGAAGATGACGTCTTGAAGATTACTAGTCAGTTATTTTGTCCTTCAATTTGAGTTGTCTTTGTTTCCTCCTGGTTAGATTCAGTTTGAACATTTATGGCAGGAATAATAGGATTCAGGCATTAGAATGATAGGTGACAAATGCTAATCTTCTAGTTCTATTTCCATATACATGTATTAGTTTTCTTTCTACTATAGGGTGTTTGTTCTGTCTGCAAGACTCATAGATTCATTTGATCCAAGTGAATTGTATTAGTAGCACTTTGCTTTCATTATTTATTTTAGTGCTCAAATTGTCCAAGATTGGGTCAGTAGGAGCCCCTTTGAGCTGGCTCCTGTGTTTCTAATGTGTGTGTGTGTGTTGTCAATCATGTCCGATTCTTTGCAAGTCCATTAGGTGCCTCTGTCCATGGGATAGTCCCAGCAAGAATTCCCAGTTCCTCTTCCAGGATATCTTCCCAACCCAGGAATCGAAACTGCATCTCCTATGTCTGCATCATTCTTTGAGCACTTTCTCATTTTCTGGCACAACAAAATATTTCAAGCTTAAGAATAAGTCATTTCTCCATCATCAAAAAGTCTATAAATAATAAATGCTAGGGAGGGTGTGGTGAAAAGGAAATCCGCATAGACTGTTAGTGGGGATATAAGTTGGTGCAGCCACTATGAAGAACAGTATGGAGGTTCTTTAAAAGAGCTAAAAATAGAGTTACCATATGATCCAGCAATCCTACTCCTGGGCATATATCCAGAAAAGCCAAAAACTCTTAATTCAAAAAGACTTATGCACCCCAAGGTTCATAGCAGCACTATTTACAACAGCTGAGACATGGAAACAACCCAAGTATCAACAGATGATTCATTTAAGAGGATGTGAGATATATGTAATATAGATATATAACGAGATATTAGCCATAAAAAAGAATGAAATGTTGTCATTTGCAGCAACATGGGTGGGCCTAGAGAATATCATACTAAGTGAAGTTAAGTCAGACAAAAAAGACAATAATTATATGATATCACATATATGTGTAATCTAACAATGTGGAATCTATATACAAAACAGAAACAAACAGGCATAGAAAACAATCTTGTGGTTACCGAAGGGGGGGTGGGGAGAGGAGGGATAAATGGGTGGAAGAATAAATTAGAAGCATAGAATTAACAGAAATATACTATACATAAAATAGATAATCAACAAGGATTTACTGTGTAACACAGGGAAAAATATTCAGGATCTTGGACGGAGGATGAGATGGTTGGATGGCATCACCAACACAATGGACATGGGTTTGGGTGGTCTCCAGGAGTTGGTGATGGACAGGGAGGCCTGGTGTGCTGCGGTTCATGGGGTCACAAAGAGTCGGACACGACTGAGCAACTGAACTGAACTGAACTGAACTGTGATCATCTATGATGGAAAATAATCTGAAAAATATATATGACTTAATCACCTTGCTGTATATCTGAAACTAACAAAATATTGTAAGTCAATGATACTTCAACTAAAAAAAGAAAGAAATGATGGTGATTAATGTCATACATGGGTGAACTAAGGCTTTGGTGACAATTATTTTGCATTTTGAAAGTATCAAATCAACTGGTTCTACACCTTAAACTTACTCAATGCTATATGTCCTTCATTTCTCAGTAAAGCTGACACTGGAAAGAATAAGCCATTTCTACAAGAAATTCTGGTACTTTTGAGAGGAAAATGAAGAAACCAAGATTCATGCACCAGGTGCTATCCTTGCTATGACTGTAACTTCTCCTTCTCCTTAGTCCTCATCTTCATCTTCTCCTTTGGGCTTCCCTGGTGGCTCAGACAATAAACAGTCTGCCTGAAATGAGGGAAACGGGTTTTATTGCTGGGTTGGGAAGATCCCCTGGAGAAGGGAACAGCTAACCACTCCAGTATTCTGGCCTGGAGAATTCCATGGACAGAGGAGCCTGGCAGGCTATAGTCCATGGGGTCGCAAAGAGTCAGACACGACTGACTGACTTTCGCTTTCTCCTTTACGTAACCACAAAATTATTATAACATCAAAAATTTCTCCTCCAAATTCCATAATGTCATCCATCATAGTATTCAGATTTCCCCAGCTGGTTGCCATAAATATCTCTCTATTGTCTGTTTGCTTACTTAGGATCCAAATGAGGTCAAAACATTGCATTTGATTGATATAACTCCTAAGTTCCTTAAAAAAATGTTTTTATTATGGATAATTTCAATTATATACAAATGTAGAGATAACAAAATTAATATAATGTGTAATGCAATAGTAAGATTATAATAAATCTCAATGTGGCCATCAACTAGCTTCAATAATTATCAATATTTGGCCAGACTTGTTTCATCTACATCCCCATCACTGCCCTGTGTTTTAATTCTTTTAAAACAGATTCAATATACCATATAAATTCATCTATAAATAGGTCTAAAACAGAAGAATTTCTTATACCTTCTTAATAGAATCAATATAATTATCATAGATAAAAATTAAAACTGTTATTAATAGTATCAGCAAATATTCAGTAAGTATTCAAATTTTCATAATTGTCTTATTTTTTTCAGTTGGTTTGTTAAAATCAGGATCTAAACAATTCTCCGTATTACATTCATGTCTCTTAAGTCTTTGAAAAATCAGCTTTACATGGTAAATTTTATAATCAATAAAGTATGTCCATTTTAAGTGTACAGTCCCATGAGCTCTAACAAATGTGTATACCTGTGTGACTGTCAGCACCAAAATATGAAGCATATTACCCTGAAAGTTCTCTTATGCTCCTTCTCAGTCAACTCCCACGGCTGCCTACAACCCTCAGCCCCAAGCAAGCACTGCTTTCTGTTACTACAGATTGCTGTCTGTTATATACTCTGTAATACATATATAACATAAATTGTGTATCTTTCCAGATCTCTCCCAGGTGGCTCAGTGGTAAACAATGCACCTGCCAATGCAGGAGATGCAGGTTTGATCCCTGGGTTGGGAAGATCCTTTGGAGGAGGAAATGGCTACCCACTACAGTATTCTTGCCTGAAAAATTCCAGGGATAGAGGAGCCTGGTGGGCTACGGTCCATGAGGTCGCAAAGAGTCAGACATGACTGAGCACGCACACACATGTAGTTTTTCATCTGTCGATGGTCATTAGAGTTGTTTTCCAAGTTTTTGCTATAATGCAAAAGCTACAATCTTTCAGCAATATGTGAACTGTGAACTTCCAGATGTTCAAGCTGGTTTTAGAAAAGGCAGAGGAACCAAAGATCAAATTGCCAACATCTGTTGGATCATCAAAAAAAACAAAAGAGTTCCAGAAAAACATCTATTTCTGTTTTATTGACTATGGCAAAGCCTTTGACTATGTGGATCACAATAGTGATCTGTGGAAAACTGTGGAAAATTCTGAAAGAGATGGAAATACCAGACCACCTGACCTGCCTCTTGAGAAACCTGTATGCAGGTCAGTAAGCAACAGTTAGAACTGGACATGGAACAACAGACTGGTTCCAAATAGGAAAGGGAGTATGTCAAGGCTGTATATTGTCATCCTACTTATTTAACTTCTATGCAGAGTACATCATGAAAAATGCCGGGCTGGAGGAAGCACAGGCTGGAATCAAGATTGCCAGGAGAAATATCAATAACCTCAGATATGCAGATGACACCACCCTTATGGCGGAAAGTGAAGAAGAACTAAAGAGCCTCTTGATGAAAGTAAAAGAGGAGGGTGAAGAAGTTGGCTTAAAGCTCAACATTCAGAAAACTAAGATCATGGCATCCAGTCCCATCACTTCATGGGAAATAGATGGGGAAACAATGAAAACAGAGGAAGATTTTATTTTTGGGGCTCCAAAATCACTGTAGATGGTGATTGCAGCCATGAAATTAAAAGACGTTTACTCCTTGGAAGGAAAGTTATGACCAACCTAGACAGCATATTCAAAAGCAGAGAAATTACTTTGCCAACAAAGGCCCATCTAGTCAAAGCTATGGTTTTTCCAGTAGTCATGTATGGATGTGAGAGTTGAACTATAAAGAAAGCTGAGCACCAAAGAATTGATGCTTTTGAACTGTTGTGTTGGAGAAGACTCTTGAGAGTCCCTTGGACTGCAAGGAGATCCAACCAGTCCATCCTAAAGGAGATCAGTCCTGAGTGTTCATTGGAAGGACTGATGTTGAAACTGAAGCTCCAATACTTTGGCCACCTGATGTGAAGAGCTGACTCATTTGAAAAGACCCTGATGCTGGGAAAGATTGAGGGCAGGAGGAGAAGGGGACGACAGAGGATGAGATGATTGGATGGCATCACCGACTGAATGGACATGGATTTGGGTGGATTCTGGGAGTTGGTGACAGACAGGGAGACCTGGCATGCCGCAGTTCATGGGGTCACAAGGAGTCGGACACGGCTGAGCAACTGAACTGAACTGAACTGAGTAAACATCTAGGGACGGAGTTACTGGCTTGTACGAAAGTTTTACTGTTTATGTTTTACTTTATAAAAAAAAGCTGAACTTTTTTTCAGAGTGGTTGTACCATTTCACATCCCCAGCAACACTTGGTCTTTTTCATTTCAGCCTTTCTGTTGCGTGCAGTGGTATGTCATTATGGTTTTCATTTGTATTTTCCTGACAAATAATAATGTTCCTCATTTTAATGTACTTATGAGCCATTTGTGTAGCTTCTCTTGTGAAGTATCTGTTCAAATTTTTGTTCATTTTATTATTCGATTATTTTCTTATTGTCGAATTATGAGTTCTTTATGTTTACTCTAAATTCAAGTCCTTCAGTAGATATGAAACTTCCCTGTAGCTATACAGTAAAGAATCTGCCTGCAGGAGACTTCCCTGGTGGTCCAGTGGTTAAGACTTCACCTTCCAATGCAAGGGGTGCAGGTTTGATCCCTGGTCTGGGAGCTAAGTTCCCACATACCTCGATACCAAAGAAACGTAAAAAAGAAAAAAAAACAAGAAACTAAATTGTAATAAATTCAACAAAAACTTTAAAAAAAAAAAAAAAAAGAATCTGCCTGCAATGCAGGAGACCCAGGTTCAATTCGTGGGTTGGGAAATCCTCTGGAGAAGGGAATGGCAACCCACTCCAGTATTCTTGCCTGGAGAATCCCATGGACAGCGGGTCTGGTGGGCTACAGTCCATGGGGTTGCAAAGAGCCGGACATAACTGAGTGACCAACACTACTACTCAATAGATACATGTGCTGTGAATATTTTCCCATCGCCTTTTCCTTTTTGTAACTGTGTCTTTTAAAATACATAACTTTTAAATTTTTATGAAGTTCAATTTAGCAAATTTTTTCGTTTATGGTTCTTGCCTTTTGTGACCTATTTTTAAAATCTTTGCCCTACATCAAGGTAGCAGTTTTTCTTCTGTTTTCTTCCTGAAGTTTTATAGTTTTTTCTTTTATTCTTAGGTCAGTCTGTGATCCATTGCAAGGTAATTTTTATGGAAGGAGTCAGATAAGAATTAAGCTGAATTTTTTCCATATGATGTACAACTGTTCCAGTTTCATCTGTTGGAAAGATTATATGCTCTACCCTCTACTGAAGTATTTTGAGTCTTTGTTGAACATAAACGTATCATATATACGTGAGCCTATTTCTTGATTCTCTATTTTGTTCCATCTTAGTTTTGCCACCAGCGATGGAACATGTGCACTGTGCAGTGTAAGCCCAAAGTCCTAACCACTAGACTCCCAGGGAATTCCCCAAACCTTTCTTAATTTCTAAGGTAAACATTTAATGCTATAAATTTCCTTCTAATCACTACTTTAGCTGCATTTTATCAATTTTGACATTTTAAATTTTAATTTAATTCAAATAATTTCCAATTTCTCTCATGAGTTTTTCCATTGACTTCTCATTTAGAAGTATGTTATTTAATTTGCAAATCTTTGGAGTGTTTTACACTAAATATATTCTATATGATTTCAATAATTTGAAACTATGAGGCTTATTTCATGATACACACAGTCTGTCATGAGTTCTTGAAAATATATTCTACAGTTCTTAAAAAAATATATATATTCTACACGCTTTACTCTAGAGTGGTGTATTTTATGTCAATTAAGTCAAATTAATGGATAATGTCACTTGTCTTTTATATCCATACTGCTTTACTTTATATTTGTTCAGTTGATTACTGAGATAGGAGTGTTCAAATCTCCAACTGTAGTTATGGATTTGTCTTTTGTCTTCTTTTACTTCTATCAGTTTTTGCCTATCATCATTTTGAGACTTTTATTATTTTTAGGTGCCTACACATTTTGGATTGTAAGATCTCCTGATGAATTTAAACCTTTACCATGATGATATAATCCTTTTTATCCTTGATAATGCTCCCTGTTTTGAAATCTATTTTGTTTGATCTTATAGGCATTTCAGCTTTCTCATGACATTATCTTTTCTCATCCTTTCCTGTAAACCTCCTTTACATTTAAAGTGATTTTCTTATTGAAAGCTTATAGTTGAGTCTTGCCTTTATCTAAAAATAATTATTATTTATTTTTGACTGCACTGGATCCTCTTTGTGTGTGGAGAGCAAGGGTTTCTCTCTCATTTCGATGCATGAGCTTCTCCTTGTGGTGGCTTCTCTTGTTGCAGAGCACAGGCTCTAGAGTTTGGGCTCAGTAGCTGTGACTGCTGGGCTCTAGAGCACCGGCTCAATAGTTGTAGCACACAGGCTTGGCTGCTGCATGGCATGTGGGATCTTCCCAGATCAGGGACTGATCCTGTATCTCCTGCATTGGCAGACTGATTCTTTACCACTGAGCCACCAGAAGCCTGAGTCTTGTTTTTTTTTTTTTTTTCTGAGTCTTGTTTTTAAATCCAGTTTGATATGCTCTGCTTTTTAATTGCAATGTTGAAACATTTACATTTAATATAATTTTTAATCTGACTGGACTTAGATTTTGCCATTGTATTTATCTCCTCCCTCTTGCCCTAGGGTGTTTCCTTTTTATTGCCTGAGTACTTTTTAGGATTCAATTTTACCTCCATTATTCGTTTATTAATTAGATCTCTTTGTGTATGCTTTTGGTTGTCATTTGCTCGTTTGTTTGTGATAGCTCTAGGTTTTATGATACTCATCTTTACCTTATCAGAGTTTATCTTCAAATAATGTATTATTACTTCCTGTATAAAAACTTTACAACACTATGCTTCCATTTCTTCCTCTCAGTTTTTGTGCAGTTGTTATTCTACATCTTATTTCTATGTATGGTTTAAACCACACAATTTATTAATAGTATTTTTGCTTTAAATAGCCAATTGTCTTTTATCCAATTTTTTTTATTGTGTTAAGTACACATACCATAAAATTTGCTGTTAATTATTTTTAAGTATGTGGTTTAGGGTGTTAAGTACATTCACTCTGTTGTGCAAACCATCTCCAGAACTGTTTTCAGCTTATAAAACTGAAACTCTAAACCCATACAAAAGGAGAGTAACTCTTTGTTCTCCCCTCCCCAGGTCTTGACAGCCTCCAGTCCAATATCTGTCTCTAATTTTGACTACTTTAAGTATTTCTTGTAAGTGGAACCATGAAGTATTTATCTTTATAAGACTAGCTTATTTCACTTAACATAAGTTTCTTCAAGTTTCCTCCCTATTGTAGCATATGAATTTTTGCATAAGAATTTCTTTTCTTTTTAAAGTGGAATAATGTTCCATTGTATGTATATATCACAACTTGTTTATCCATTCATCTGTTGATGAACATGCAGGTTGTTTTTAAGCTTTAGCTATTGTAAATAATGCTACTATTAACATGGGTATGACAATATCTCTTCAAGACTCTGCTTTCAGTTCTTTTGAATGTATCCCCGGAAGTGGAATTGCTGCCCCAGTATTACAATTCTATTTTTAATTTTTTTAGGAACTGCCATGCTGTTTTCCACAGTGGCTATATCATTTTACATTCTCACCAACAATGCACAGGGGTTGCAGTTTCTCCGTATCCTTGACAATACTTTCTATTTTCTACTTTGTTTTGATAGCAGTCATCTTAATGGGTGTGAATTGGTATCTCAATGTGGTTTTGATTTGCATTTCCCTGATGATTAGATGTTGAGCATCTCTTCATGTGCTCACTAGTCATTTGTATATCTTCATTGGAGAAATGTATGTTCAAGTCTTTTGCCCATTTTTAAGTTGGGTTGTTTGCTTTTTGTTGCTGACTTTTAGCATTTATTTCTGTGTTCTGGATATTAATTCCTTATTATATATTTGATTTGTAAATAGTTTCTTCCTTTCTGTGGATTGCCTCTTTACTCTGTGGATAGTGTCTTTCAACATAAAAATTTAAACTTTTTTCATGAAGTGCAATGTGTCTATCTTTTCTTTTGTTACCTGGGCCTTTGGTGTCATATCCAAGAAATTATTGCCAAATCCAATATTGGGAAGCTTTCATCCTTGATTTTCCTCTAAGACTTTTATTGTTTTAGGTTTTACATGTGTAGATACATTTTCAGTTAATTTTTATATGTGGTACTAGGTAAAGATTCCGTTTCATCTTTTGCATGTAGACTCTTGAGAGTCCCTTGTACTGCAAGGAGATCAAACCAGTCAATCCTAATGGAAATCAACTGTGAATATTCATTGGAAGAACTGATTCTGAAGCTGAAGCTCCAATACTTTGGCCACCTGATTCGAAGAGCCAACTCGTTGAAAAAGACCCTGATGCTGGAAAAGATTGAAGGCAGGAGGAGAAGGGGACAACAGAGTATGAGATGGATAGATGGACTCAGTGGACATGAGTTTGAGCAGGCACCAGGAGATGGTGATGGACAGGGAAGCCTGGTGTGCTGCAGTCCATGGGGTGACAAAGACCTGGACATGACTGAACAGAACAGATCCACTTTTCCCAGAACCATTTGTTGAAAAAGTTGTTCTCTTAATTTCCTTTTTAGACTTTTCATTGTTCGTGTAAAGGAATGCAATTGAAATGTGTGTGTTATCTTTGTATCCTGATGCTTTATTGAATTCATTTGTCAGTTCTAATAGTTTCGTCGGCTTCCCTGGTAGTTCAGCTAGTGAAGAATCCACCTGCAATGTAGGAGACCCTGGTTTGATCCCTGGGTCAGGAAGATTTCCTGGAGAAGGGATAGGCTACCCACACCAGTATTCTTGGGCTTCCCTGGTGGCTCAGACGGTAAAGAGTTTGCCTGCAATGCGGGAGGTCTGGGCTCAAGCCCTGGGTTGGGAAGACCCCCTAGAGAAGTGATGGGCTACCCACTCCAGTAATCTTGCCTGAAGAATTCTATGGACAGCGGAGCCTGGCAAGCCCCAGTCCATGGGCTCGCAAAGAGTCAGACACAACTGAACAGTTTTGTGCATGTGTGTAGAAGCTTTAGGGTTTTCTACATGTAAAACCATGTCACTACATGTCGATTGTTATTTGGTCATAGACTCAAGGACAGTTCCTATGTATATTTCTGAAATTCTTGCTCTGCCTAGATCCCTCCTCTCCAGAACCTTGCCCTGCAAATGCTATTCACTTCAACCTCCCCAGACTCCTCTCGGTCTCCTTGACTTTTGAGACCACTGAGCTCTGTTTGGGTTGTCCTTTCATACGCTGCAGTTTAGAAACTTCTTCCGGAAGAAAGCCTGGAAAGTTATAGGGCTTACTTGTTTATTTCTCTTCTCCCAGGGATCACAGTTCTGTGCTGTCACTGTCTAAAAACAAGAAAACAATTCTATCATATATTTTATCCAGTTTTCTATTTGTTTATAACGGGAGAGTAATCTCTCTCTCTTTTATTTATTTATTTTTTTTTTTGGTTTTTGTTTTTTCTGTATTTGGCCACACTGTGAGGTATGCAGAACTTCTCTGACTAGGGATCAAACCCGTGCCCCCTGCAGTGGAAGCACAGAATCTTAACCACTGGACCACCAAGGAAGTCCTGTGGGAGAGTAATTTTGTACACTATTACTCCTTCATGGCCAGCGGAGAAAAGCAGAAATCTCCTCTTAACATTTTTTGTTTTTTTTAGTGTTTGCAAAGGATAAATATCACTGCTTATGAAAAGCGATGACAAACTTAGACAGCATATTAAAAAGCAGAGACATTACTTTGCCAACAAAGGCCCATCTAGTCAAAGCTATGGTTTTTCCAGTAGTCATATATGAATGTGAGAGTTGGACTATAAAGAAAGGTGAGCACCGAAGAATTGATGCTTTTGAACTGTGGTGTTGGAGAAGACTCTTGAGAGTCCCTTGGACTGCAGGGAGATCCAACCAGTCCATCCTAAAGGAGATCAGTCCTGAGTGTTCATTGGAAGGACTGATGCTGAAACTGAAGCCCCAACACTTTGAACACTTGATGCGAAGAGCCGACTCATGAGAAAAGACCCTGATGATAGGAAAGATTGAAGGCAGGAGGAGAAGGGGATGACAGAGGATGTGATGGCTGGATGGCATCACTGACTCAATGGACGTGAGTTTGAGCAAGCTCAGGGAGATGGTGAAGGACAGGAAAGCCTAGCGTGCTGCAGTCTATGGGGTCGCAAAGAGTCAGACACGACTGAGGGACTGAACAACAACAATGAAAAGCAAAGTTAATCTTCATTAGAGGATGTGCTTCTCCGAGATTTAATGGAGTCACTGAAACTGAACAGAGACATTTCTTAGAACAAAATTGTCTACTCTATAGGGACTGGAGGAGGGCTTTCTGGTTGACAACGAGATACACATCCCTAAAGATAGAGATGGCATCTTGAGGTTCCTGGCATTCTTGGTGCATCCTGGCTGGTGCTGGATGGGACACAGGGTCCCTGTAGGCCATGGAAGGAAGGAGACCTTCACTACTGTCGATCTTGGGAATGCACCATTTTCCTGGGATGTCTGTCTCTGTCTCTGAATTACTTGTCTCTGCCTAAAAATTTCAGCCCCTCAGAGGCCACTGAAGGCTAAGGATCATCCAGCTAAAGGAGTTGCCTGTGCTAATGATCCCTTTCTTATGTTCAAACATGAAATTAACATTTCCTTCTCTAAAATCCACCCAATGCCTTTCTTGTTCTCCTGACTTTCAGCATCTTTATTACCCATAACTTAGCCCTTCTTTTTCCTGGGCCTGGGATGACACGGATTGTACAAGAGACGGTCTACCCTTTGTTTTCTCTCTGGGTTAAAAACCAGTCAAACAAATCTTGAGTCCTAGTTCCCTTTATTTTTTTAATTGAAGTAAAACATATAACAATATATTAGTTCCAAGTGCATAGCATAAAGATTCACTATTTGTATGTATTATGAAATGATCACCACAATAAATCTATTAACATTTGTACACCGTGCATGCGTGCTCAGTTGCTTCCGTGGTATCCGACTCTGTGCAACCCTATGGACTGTAGCTCCCCAGGCTCCTCTGTCCATGAGAATTCTCCAGGCAAGATTACTGGAGTGTGTTCCCATGCCCTACTAAAGGGGGTCTTCCCAACCCAGGGATGGAACTGGTGTCTCCTGCATCTCCCGCATTGCAGGCGAATTCTTTTAACTGCTGAGCCATCCGGGAAGTGGCTCAGCACTTGCACAGTTACACGTGTTTTTCCTATGATGAGAACTTTTAAGATCTACTCTTTTGGCAACCTTCAAACCTGCAATACAGTATTATTAACTATAGTCACTTTGCTATTCATTACGTCCCCATGACTTAATTTCTAATTGCAAGTTTTTCTTTTTGCCTGTCTTCACCCATTTTATTCTCCTCTCATCACCTCTGGCAACCGCCAGTCTGTCCTGTACCTGAGTCTTAGTTCTAAGTTAGCATTTTGGCAGAGACTTTCTTTCCCTTCTCTGATGCAAACTGGAGTATTTCCCTCACAGGATCCTCAGTTAATCCCATCCTGGGAAAGTAGCTGATCTCTATGGTATGAGAGGTCCATATCTTACTTATACTTAAAGTTCTCTTGGTTTGGGGTCTCTTAGGGTCTCACTCCATCCATATGTTGTGAAATTTAACTTTGGGGAGCTTACTAGTTCACTGGCTCTAAGGATGTTTCTTAAATCTTTTTTAATTGACACATCCCCCCCATTTGTTCCCTTGCAATTTGTTGTCATTGAAGGAATTGTATTGTTTTGTAGAGTTTATCTCGGTGTAGGTTTATCCATTTGCATTCCTGTGGTACTTAACTTGCTCTTCGGGACTTTTATTATTCACGTTAGTAGTCAGATTTAGAGTAGTGGTTCTCAACCAGGGTTGATCTTACTCCTCAGGGACCATTTGGCAATGTTTAGAAACCTTTTTTAACTGTCACAACTTGTTTTTCAGTCGCTAAAGTCGTGTCCGACTCTTTGCAAATCCCAGGGACTATAGCATGCCAGGCTCCTCTGTCCTCCATGATATCCTGGAGTTTGCTCAAATTCACGTCCATTGAGTCAGTGATGCTATCTAACCATCTGATCCTCTGTTGCTAACTTCTTTTGCCTTCAATCCTTTCCAGCGTCAGTGTCTTTCCCAATGAGTCAGCTCTTCACATCAGGTGGCCAAAGTATTGTCACAACTTGCCAGTGTGCTAATAGTAACTAGTAAGTAGGTGGCGCTAGGGGTAAAGAACCTGCCTGCCAATGCATGAGATGTAAGAGATGTGGGTTCAGTCTCTGGGTGGAGAAGATCCCCTGGAGAAGGGCAGGGCAAGCCACTCCATTATTCTTGCTGCAGAACACTATGGACAGAGAAGCCTGGCGGGCTACAGTCGATACGGTCACAGAGAGTTGGACATGATTGATGTAACTTAGCCAAGGATGCTGCTAAATATCTTAAAAAGCACCAAACACCCCTTCACAAAAGGAATCATCCACCAAAAAAAGTTTAGTAAAGCCCAAGTCAAGAAACCACAATCTGGAGACTTGAGCAGATTCCACATGACTTTTTTGCAAGAATATTTCATACGTGATGTTGGGAAATTCCCATTGCATCACACTAGATATCACATCACATCTAGTTGCCTCTTAATGACATTAATGTTGATCAGCGGGTTTAGGTGTTAGTCAGCTCAACTCTTTCATAACAAAGTTTCAGATCAGCTTTTCATCTTAGGTTTTAGCATCCATTGTGATCTTTATCTAAATCAATTATTTTACTTGGAATTGAAGTTGTGGTGATTCTATTCCTCTCAATATTTCTGCATTAGCTGGAAGTTATTAAAGAACTTTCACTTGTAATCAATTTGGTTGCCCACAGGTAGAATTCATGGAGGACAGGTAAGACCAAAGTTTGATTCCTTCTCTTAATATACCAGCTTTCAGAAAAATGAAGTGCTGTGCTGGCAATCTCCAAAAGCAGTTAATGAGCTATGGGTTTGGGTTTATTGTCTTCTTGATAGCATAATAAACTCCTGGATTTATATATATTTGATGTGTTTCAATTCATTGTAGGCATTATACTTTTTAAGTACCTCTATTTAGGTATAATTGGTATGTAATAAGCTGCACATATTTAAAATTTACCATCTGAGAAATTTTAACATATGTGTACAGCTAGGAAATCCTCATTGCCATCAAGATAATGAACATCTCCAATAATGTGAAAGATTTATTTGTGCCCTTTGTAATTTCTCTCTGCCTTAAGTCCCAGCCTCCCTCCAATCTCCAGGCAACCACTGATGTGTTTTATGTATTGTCTTGAGTTTTATATAAATGCAATATACAATATTCATTCTTATTTAACTCGGCATAATTCTTTAAAGATTCATCCATGTGGTTCCATGTATCAATAATTCATTCCCTTTTATTGTGTTGAGTACTAAAATGTATTCAGCCATTCACCTGTTGATAGATATTTCGGTTGTTTCCAGTTTCTGGATATTACCAATAAAGTTTCTATGAACGTTTGTGCACAAGGCTTTGTATGAATACATATTTTCTTTTTTCTTGGGTAAATACCTGAGGTGAAATGATTGGATCATAGGATAACAGGAGGTTCAACTTTTATTTTTATCATTTAAAATTTTTATTTTTTCCTGGCAAAAGCTGATATCAGTTCTAAAATATCAGCAGAATGATTTGCTGAATTCATTACAACCCTGTTATGTCACTTTTTGATTACAATAAAAATTTTCAGTAAACTTTTCAAAAAAAAAATTAAAAAAAAATTTTTATTTTTTATAAGAGTTTTAGATTACAGAAAAATTGTGAAAGTAATACAGAGTTCCCATATATGCCATACCCAGTTCCCCCCATTAAGGTTTTACATTAATACTGTATATTTGTCACAGATAATAAATAATATTGATATACTATTTACTAAAGTTAGCATAATATTATTATATTTTATTTAAAGCTTTTACCTAGTGTTTATGTTGGATTGTTTGAGGGACTTCCCTGGTGGTCCAGTGGCTAAGACTCCAAACTCCCAATGCAGGGGGCATTCAATCCCTGGTCAGGGAACTAGATTCCACATGCAGCAACTAAGAGTTCACATGCAAAAACTAAAGATCCTGCATGCTGCAACTAAGACCTGGTGCAATTGAGTAAATAAATAAATATTTTTTGAAAATGGATTGTTTGGTTTTTTGCATGCATGTGCTAAATCACTTCAGTCGTGTCCGACTCTGGGACCCTATGGACTGTAGCCCGCGAGACTCAGCTGTCCATAGGAATCTCCAGGCAAGAATACTGGAGTGGGCTGCAATGCCCTTCTCCAGAGGATCTTCCTGACCCAGAAATTGAACCTGATTCTCCTGCTGCTCCTGCATTGCAGGTAGATTTTTACAGCTGAGTCACCAGCGAAGCCTGATACTGGAATATGTTCGTAAATAAATGTGGTGATGTTACATATCATTTTAATGCACATTTCTCCCTTCATGCTTTTTTGCTAATGACATTACTTGCTGTTTATATTAGACTATAGAAACGACGTTAGACAAAAAGCAGATTCCAGCGATTTTTTTATTCGAATTCATAATGGGTTGTAAAACAGCAGAGACAATTCTCAACAAAGCAATACATTTGCCCAGGAACTGCTAATAAACATACAGTGCAGTGGTGGTTCAAGAAGTTTTGCAAAGGAGAGGAGAGCCTTGAAGATGAGGAATGCAGTGGCCAGCCAGCGGAAGTTAACAATGACCAACTGAGCACCATCATTGAAGTTGATCCTCTTATAACTACAAGTGAAGTTGCCGAAAATGTCAACCATTCTACAGTTATTCAGCATTTGAAGGAAATTGGAAAGTTGAAAAGCTCGTTAGGTGGGTGCCTCATAAGCTGACTGAAAATAAAAATTAAAAAATGTCGCTTTGAGGTGTCATCTTCTCTTATTCTATGAAACAACAATTTCTTGATCGGATTGTGATGTGCAATGAAAAGCGGATTGTATGTGACAACCAGCGATGACCAGCTCAGTGACTGGACCAAGAAGAAGTTCCAAAGCACTTCCCAAAGCCAAACTTGCATCAAAAAATGGTCATGGTAAATGTTGGGTGGTCTGCTACTGGCCTGATCCACTACAGCTTTCTGAATCCCCGCGAAATCATTACATCAGAGAATTATGCTCTGCAAATGAAAGAAATACACTGAAAACTTCAACACCTGCAGCTGGTATTGGTCAACAGAATGGGCCCATTTCTTCTCCATGATAAGGCACAGCGCATGTGCCCAACCACACATCACACAACCAACACTTCACAAGTTAAACGAATTGGGCTACAAAGGCTTGCCTCATCCACCATATTCAACTGATCTCTTGCCAACCGACTACCGCTTCTTCAAGCATCTTGACAACTTTTTGCAGAGAAAATGCTTCCACAGCCAGCAGGAGGCAGAAAATGCTTTCCAAGAGTTTGTAAACTCTTGGAGTTTACATGCTCCATCCTGAAGCATGGATTTTTTATGCTACAGAAACAAACTTATTTCTCATTGGCAAAAATGTGTTGATTGTAATGGTTCCTATTTTAATTAATAAAGATGTGTTCGAGCCTAGTTATAATGATTTATAATTCACGGTCCAAAACCACAATTACTTTTGTATCAACCTCGAAGAAGGCAATGGCACCCCACTTCAGTACTCTTGCCTGGAAAATCCCATGGACAGAGGAGCCTGGTAGGCTGCAGTCCATGGGGTCGCAAAGAGTCAGACATGACTGAGCGACTTCACTTTCACTTCTCACTTTCATGCATTGGAGAAGGAAATGGCTGCCCACTCCAGTGTACTTGCTTGGAGAATCCCAGGGATGGGGGAGCCTGGTGGGCTGCCGTCTATGGGGTCGCACAGAGTCGGACACTACTGAAGCGACTTAGCAGCAGCAGCAGCAGCAGCAATACTTTAGAGTTTCTGACTAAAGCCTCTCATCAGATATGTAGCATGCAAATATGTCCTTCCAGTCTGGTTTGTTATTTTTTTTGGCTGTGAGATCTTAGTTGCCCAACCAGGGATCAAACCTGGGTCCCCCAACCCCAGTCTTGGAAGCACAGAGTCTTAACTTCTGGACCATCAGGGAAGTCCCATATCTTCTTATTTTCTTAACAGTATTTTGAAGAGCAGAAATTTTACATTAAGATGAATTATAATTTATCAGTTTGTTTTTTTATGGATCATACTTTTGCATTATATATATAAGAAATATTTGCCTAACCCAAGATCAGAACATTTTTTTCTTAACTTTGAATCTTATTTATTTATGACAGTGTTGGGTCTTCGTTGCTTTGCTTGGATTTTGTCTAGTTGCAGCAAGCAGGGGCTACTCTTTGTTGCAGTTCATGGGCTTTGCATTGCAGTGGCTTCTCTTGCTGTGGAGCCTAGCTTCTGGGGCATGTGGGCTGCAGCATGTGGGCTCACTGGCGCATGAGAAAGTAAGGGCTGCAGTGTGGGTTCACAGGCTCACAGGCTCTAGTGTGTAGACTCACCAGGTGTGGTGCACAGACTTAGTTGCTCCTCAGCTTGTGGAATCTTTCTGGACCAGGGATTGAACCCACGTGCCCTGCATTGGAAGGTGGATTCTTAACCACTGAGCCACTAGTGAAGCTCTACAGAGATTTTTGTGTGATGTTTTCCTTCTCTAGTTTTATGTTTTATATCTAAGTCTATAAACAAATTTCCCTGAATGACACAAACTTTCTGAATACCCGTATATCTATTAAAGAAATAAAACTTGTAGTTAAAATTTTTCCTACATAAGAATGCTCACTCTGGCCACTTCTACTCAACATTGAACTAAAGGTTCTGATCAGAATAGTTGGGCAAGAAAAATAAATAAAAGAAATCCAAACTGGAACAGAAGATGTGAAATGACCTCTATTCACAGATGAAATGATTTTATATATCAAAAATCCTTAAGTTTACACATCAAAAACTTTTAGAACTAATAAATGAATTTATCAAAGTTTTAGGGTTCAAGGTCAACAAGCAAAAAATAGTTGTATTGTATATCAACTATACTTCAATTAAAACAAATTTTAAAAAACAGTTGTATTGCCATATACTAGTAATGAACAATCCAAAAATGGAATTAAAAAACAACTTCATTTACAAGAGAATCAAAAAAATAAAATGCTTAGGAATTGGGGAACACATGTAAATCCATGGCTGATTCATGTCAATGTATGGCAAAAACCACTACAATATTGTAAAGTAATTAGCCTCCAACTAATAAAAATAAATGGGAAAAAAATAAAAAATAAAATGCTTAGGAATAAACTTAACAAAAGAAGTACAAGCCTTGTACCCTGAGAACTACAAAATATTGCTGAAACTAAAGAAGTCCTACATAACTGGAAAGACATACAATGTTCATGGATTGGAAGACCTAATATTGTTGGATGGCAGTACAGCCCAAAGTAGCCTAAAGATTCAATGTTACTACTATCAAAATCTCAACAATTATTTTGCAGAAATGGAAAGGTTGATCCTAAAATCCAGATGGAATCTCAAAGAACCATGAATAGCCAAAACAATCTTGAAAAAGAAAAACAAAGTTGAAGGGCTCACACTTCCCAATTTTATAACTTACTACAAAGCTGTAGTAAAAGAATGAAGTATTGGCATAAAGATAAATCACCAGAAGAGTATTGAGAGTTCAGGAATCAACCCATTTATCTATCATCAATTGTTTTTGAAAAGGTTGCCAAGACTATTCAATAAGAGAAGACTAACTTCAACAAATGGTGCTGGGACAACTCGATACCCATATACAAAAACATGAAGTTGGACACTTGCTTCATAAGATATGAAAAAGTAACTGAAAATGGATCAAAAACTTAAATGTAAGAACTAAAACTATGAAATTCTTAAACCTAAATATAATTCTTCATGACCACATATTTGACAATAAATTCTTAGAGATGACCCACAGAAACACAAACAGCAAAAGAAAAAAATAGATGAACTTGACTTCATCAAAATTAAAATCTTTTGTGCATCAAAGAATACTGTCAAGAAAGGGAACATACCACCAACAGAAAGGGAGGAAATATCTGCAAATCACACATCTGATAAGGATCTAATATCCAGAATGTATAATAAACTCATATAATTCAACAACCAAAAGATAAACAACCCAATTAAAAAATATGAACGGTCATTTCTCCAAAGAAGACATAACCAACAGTCACATGAAAAGATGCTCAACATCATTAGTCACTATGGAAATGCAAGCTGAAGCCACACAAGATGCCACTAGAATGGCAATAATTTTTTTAAAAAAGAAAATGTGTTGGCCAGGATGTTGCATAATTGGAACCCTGACATTGCAGGTGGAATGTAAAATGAGACAGCCTTTTTGGGAAAACAGTTTGGTTGTTCTCCAAAAGGTTAAACATAGAATTGCCATATGACATAGAAATTCTATTCCTAAGTATATATCCAAAAGAATCAAAAATAGGTGCTCAAGCCAAAAGTTGTTTACAAATATTCATAACAGCACTATTAATGATAGCAAAACTGTGGGAACAACTCAAACGTTTGTTAACTGACAAATGTATAAAAAAAATGTGGTATATCCATACAGTGGAATACTATTCAGCAATACAAAGACTGAATTGCACACTATAGAATGATTAATATGGTCAATTTTATGTCGTAATTTTTACCACATTTTAAAAGAATCAACTCTGGTAATTGATCACATTAACAAAATCAAGAGAGGAAAAACCATATGATCACCTCAATGCAGAAAAAGTCTTTGACTAAATTCAGCATCTTCCTAATTGAAACTCTTAGCAAACTAAGAATTGAAGGGAACTCCCTCAACCTGATAAAGGACAACTATGAAAACCCTGCAGTTAGCATTAAATACCGTGGTAAAAGACTGAACATTTTTCTTCTGTGGCCAGGGATCACACAAGGATGTCCTCGTTCATGCTTCTATTCAACATTGTACCAGAAGTTCTATATTTCAAACCAAGAAGCAAAATTATCTTTATACACATATATAGACAGTATGATTACTTTATGTAGAAAAATAGATTCTACAAAAAAGCTACTAGAGCTAATATATGTGTTCAACTAGTATACAGGATACAAGATCAACATACAAAATGAATTGTATTTTTACATACAAGCAATGACCAAGAGGAAATTGACATTTTAAAATGTCATTTATAATAGCATCAAAAATATTAAATATTTAGCGATTACTCTAACAAATAAAATGAAAGACTTGCACACTAAAAACTACTAAAAATTGCTGAGAGAATGAGAGAAGTTAAGATCTAAATAAATGGAAAGATAATTCTTTGTTCATTAATTAGAAGACTCAATAGTAAGATGTAAATTCTCCTCATATTAATTTATAGAGTCAATTCAATCACAGAACCCCAGCAGTACCTAAAATAGTAAAAAAAAAACTTTGGCAAAAAACAGAATTGGAGGACTAACACTACCAGATTTCAAGACTTATTATACAGTTACAGTTATTAAGACAGTGTGGTTTTGGCATCAAAATAAACAAATAGATCAATGAAAGAAAATAGTCTAGAAAAAAGACATAGATGTATACAAACAACTGATTTCTGACAAAGTTGCCTAGGCAATTAAGTACAGAAGAGATAGTCATTATATTTTAAAAAATAATTTTATTTATTTATTTAAAAATTTTTTTGGCTGTGCTGGGTCTTTGTTGTTGCTCGGGCTTTTCTCTAGTTGGGTAAGCAGGGGCTACTCTCTAGCTGTGGTGCATGAGCTCCTCATTGCGGTGGCTTCTCTTGTCGCCAAGCATGGGCTCTAGAGCACACAGGCTTTAGTGGTTGTAGCTCATGGGCTCAGTAGTTGCAGCTCCCAAGGTCTAGAGCACAGGCTCAAAAGCTGTGGCTCAGAGGCTTAGTTGTTATGCAGCATGTGCATTCTTCCTGGATCAGGGATCGAACCTGTGTCTTCTGCACTGGCAGGTGGATTCTTCACCACTGAGCCACAAGAAAAGCCCATCATTATGCTTTTTGATGCTTAAATTTCCCCACCTTTGGCCCCTTGTAACTGTTCACCAGCTTGTTTGCTCTCTGACACACATTCCCAGCTCATCCTGTACATTACCTGCCCTCAGACTGGGATTAATCGTCTCTTCAAGGAGTTCTATAATCTGTTAGCGGAAAATGATATTTAGAAACCGCTGTTGGGGCTCCTTAGTAGTTATGTTTTATAGACTTCTTTAGTCAATAGAATTGGGCAACACATTTCCTGTTTGAAAAAGAAAAACAAATTGTGTTCTTATTTAATATAATGTTTTTACTTAATCCTTTTTATTTTAGATCTATATATTTCTCTTTCACCAAACATCTTGGTTCTCCTGCAGTGGCAGACAGATTCTTTACTACTGCACCACCTGGGAAGCCATAAATCTTGGTTCTAATGCATAATACAACCACTCTTTTTTGCTCTATCTACAGGAATATATGCTATTGTTGTTGTTCGGTCGCTACGTCATGTATGACTCTTTGTGACCCCATGGACTGTAGCCCGCCAGGTGCCTCTGTTCATGGGATTTCCCAGGCAAGAATACTGGAGTGGGTTGACAGGGATCTAGGGCATCCAGGGATCAAACCTGGGTCTCCTGAATTGGCAGGTGGATTCTTTGCCGCTGAGCCACCAGGGAAGCCCCCATATATAGCTTTTTAAATTTATTTTTTATTGAAATATAGTTGGTTTACAATGTTATATTAGTTTCTGATGTACAGCAAAGTGATTCAGTTATACACATGCATGCACACAAATATATATTCTTTTTCAGATTCTTTTCTATTACAGATTATGACAAGATATTGAATATAGTTCCCTGTGCTATACAGTAGGTCCTTGCTGTTTTATCTATTTTATATATAGTACTGTGTATCTGTTAATCCCAATCTCCTAATCCCGCCTCTTCCTTTCCCTTTAATTATTGTTATTCAGTCGCTCAGCCGTGTCCAACTCTGTGTGACCCCATGCCAGACTTCCCTGTCCCTTATCTCCTGGAGTTTTGTCAAATTCATGTCCACTGAGTCAGTGATGCCATCCATCCATCTCATTTTCTGTCCCCCCCTTCTCTTCCTGCCCTCAATCTTCTGCAACATCAGGGTCTTTTCCCTTTTGGTAACCATATATTTGTTTTCTATATCTGTATAGTTTTTAAATAACAACATCAATATTATTATTGACCTGTGATTACTAAATATTGTTTAAGATTTTTCTGTTTTTAGGATATAGCCTATTGGGAAAATGTAGGATTACTGCCTACAGATAGTATGTTTTCAATTCACTTGAAATTATTATTTTCTCTGTGGTTGAGCCACTCACTTGATACACAATGTCATAGGCTAGGTCCCATAGAAAACATAGCCTGAATCAAAAGCTTATATGTTTATACTTTACTGCGGAGCGCAAATCCAAGATTTCGGGCATGACAGAACAAGGCAGGGAGGCAAGGAACAGGGAGGAATACAGGAGGAAGGCTACTGTTTGGTAGGAACTACATTGCTCCATCCCGTGGGTCTGTCTCCTAGAGGCCATCTGAATGCTTGCATCCTAAGACAGTTCAACACGGAGCAGGAAATGAAGTTTTCATTTGGCAGATCTCAGCTCTCAGAGGCCAGGGTTTTGCCCATGAATTTTCCCACACTTCTGTGTAGTTGATGTGTGGACATCGTGCTGATCCAGTGTCTTGTACCCCAGTAGCAATAGGCAAGCTGTGGGGTGGGAGGCGCACCCAGGAGGCGAAGCACGGTTGTCTGACACAGTACACCCTTGGACCCTCAGTGCTGTTCATTCCCTCTCATTATACCTGGTCTCAATCTGACAATATGGGGTCTCCTCTACTGTGGGAACAAAAGGACTTCACTCCTTCTGAAAGGCGGGGTACAAGTCCAGTCATTCATAAAAATCCCTGAGATGGTTGGATAGCATCTCCGACTCCATGGACATGAGTTTGAGCAAGCTCTGGAAGATGGTGAAGGGCAGGGAAGTCTGGCATGCTGCAGTCCATGGGGTCACAAAGTATCTGACGTGGCTAAGCAACTGAATCACAACAAGCCACAATCTCTCTTAAGACTTAAGAAATATGAGTTAGCAAGACAAGCTACAGTTCTCTGCAGCTGAGGCTGGTTCTGAAGCTCTAAGTGAACATTACATCATCTCCCTCCTGCCATTCAGTCTAGATTTTGTCACTCTCTGCTAACACTTCATCGGCCTGATTGCTTTCCTGAGGAGATATCCAGACTTTGATTTCTGCGGGGTCAGGTTATAGTTGTTGCAATTGCTTCTTTTCTGTTCCCATTGGGTACAGAAGTGGGCAGAGATGTCCCAGTGAATCCCCTGGGCTCCAACCCCATTTTTCCTGACTCTGCTGTGTGTAACAGCAACCCTGGTCCCTGGTTAACGCTTCCATCTCCATGTTCATTGGCATATTGAGCCCGAAGGATCCAGATGGTAATCTAAGCATTGGTTCAGTGGAACCTACACTATGTCTTTGGGAAGCATCCTCCCCTCTCCTCCCCTGAGCCAGAGTCTAAGATTGTAGCAACAATTTCAATGCATCTGAGTTACTGAAACCATCTGTAAATAGGTCTCCTCCTTTCCCTCCCTTTCCCACTCTGCCAACCAAGGTGTTGTTTGAACTTGCTGACAGTTTGCAAACCATGTGATTTTTTATGAACACGGGGTTTTAAAAGAGCAATACAAAAAAAAAAAAAAAAAAAAAAGAGCAATGCATTTGCTATATCTGCCTTTAAAAAGTATATCTGCCTTAAAAGTCACTGTTATTAGCATCCTTTCCTCAATTGGGCAAAACTTAGGTGGTCCTCCTTTTCTTCTCTATTTGAGATGCCGTGATTAAAGACTTTCCCTCTACATCCCACAGGCAGTAGCTTTATTTCCTGATTTAGTTCCCAAGGCTGTATTCCCATAAGTCCATCTACATTCATGAGGTCTTCACTCTAAGGATCTAGCCCGGGCTCAATATTTACAGACCTTCGACTCTAAGCCCGGTGCAGCTCTAAGTACTGGGCACTCAGTGGTGGCCCAAGCCAACTTGGCCTCTCTCTTCCTCCTGAAACACAGAGCTGGGAGATAAACGGATAAACAACACAATAGCATCTGGTTACCAGTGATTTGAAGAAAACATACATTTTAGATTTTATCTGAGGTTGTTATATTCATGTCCTGAGATCTGAACATCAAAAGGGACCTGTCATGTGAGGACTCAAGTGTTCCAGGCAGAGGGTACTAAAAATGCAAAGTCTCTGAGGTATGAGTAAGAATAATGAGGTAGAGGTTTGAGAGTAATGAGTTCACAATAACGAGGCCAAAAAAGTGTAGAGTAGGCTTCCTTGTCGGTCACAGAAAGGAGCTTGGATTCAGTTCCAAGACAATGGGAAGCTAACAGAGGGTTTGGAGTTGGGGAGTGATAGGATCTGAGTTACTTTTTGAAAAGCTTCTCTGGCAACTGTGATGTGAGGGGCAAGAGTACAATCCAGGAGACCAGTTAGGAGGAAACTGCAGCGTTCCAGGGAAGAGATGAGATTGGGAGCTAAGAGGTCCTTTGTAACAAACACGGCTTCCCTGGGGCTCAGAGAGTAAGAAATCCACCTGCAATGCAAGAGACCCAGGTTTGATCACTGGGTCATGAAAATCCCCTGGAGAAGGGAATGGCTGTCCTGTCCTGTATTCTTGTCTGGAGAATTTCATGGACAGAGGAGCCTGGCAGGCTACAGTCCATGGAGTCGCAAAGAGTCAGACCTGACTTAGTGACTCACACACACACACGTGAAAGATACGGTCTATTACCGACTGTATACATTTAGGGCTCTGTCATTTCCCAACTGATACTGCAGTTGACTTCCTGTTATTCTAGGAGATTCCTGAGGCTAGGCCACCCCCAGAGCTGAGTAAGTGTAAGACAGTAACACATGTTGAGTCAATCTATAGCAAAATCTAACTTCTGCAAAGGGCTTTAGCAATAATAAAGCCTTTTCTCTTTTTAAAAAAAATATTTTATTGAAGTACAGTTGATTTGCAACATTGTATTAGTTTCTGGTATATAGCAAGTGATTCAGATATGTATGTGTGCATGTGCATGCGTGCATGCTAAGTCACTTCAGTCATGTCCGACTCTTTTCGACCCTCTGGACTTAGCCTGCCAGACTCCTTTGTTCATGGGATTCCCCAAGGAAGAATACTGGAGTTTGGGGTTTCTCAGGTGGTTCAGTGGTTAAGACTCCATGCTTCCACTTCAGGGAGCAAGGGTTCAATGCCTGTTTTGGGAACTAAGATCCCACATGCTGCATGCTGTGGCCAAAAAGATAAAAAGTAACAAATAAATAAATAACTTTTTAAAAGGAATACTGGATAGGGTTGTCATACTCTCCTCCAGGAGATCTTCCTGACCCAGGGATCAAACACATGTCTCTTACATCTCCTGCATTGGTAGGTAGGTTCTTTACCACTAGCACCACCTGGGAAGCCCATATGTGTGTGTGTGTGTGTGTGTGTGTACGTGTATATATAGATATAGTCTTTTTCATATTCTTTTCCACTATGATTTATCACAGGATATTGAATAGTTCCCTGTGTTATACAGTAGGACCTTGTTTATCCATTCTCTATGTAATACTTCACAGCTGCTAATCCCCAACAACTCCAATCCACTGCTCCCCATCCCTCCTCCCCCTTGACAGCCACAGATCTGTTCTCTGTGTCTGTGAGTCTGTTTCTGTTTCATAGATACGTTTATTTATGTCGTATCTTACATTTCACATATAAGTGATGTCAGGCGGTATTTGTCTTTCTTTTTCTGACTTACTTCACTTAGTTTGAGAATCACTAGGTCCATCCATGTTGCTGCAAATGGCATTATTTCATCTTTTTCTATAGCTGAGTCATATTCCACTGGGTATATATCTCACATCTTCCTTATCCGTTCATCTGTGGATGGACATTTAATTTTTCCCATATCCTGGCTATTCTGAATAGTACCAGATAATACACTGTTTCACTCTATCCTCTCCCAAATCTGCAAGATAGCTATAACAAGGCCATGAATTTTACATGTCCTCTATGATTTAATCATTGCCACAAACTGTGAGGTGGGAATTATTCATTTACAGCTAAGAGATGAGAAAACTGAGACAGAGATATTCACTTGCCAAAGCCACACAGTTAATAGTGCAATACTCAGTAAGAAAAGGCAGAGGAACCAGAGATCAAATTGTCAACATTCTTTGGTTTGTGGGGAAAGCAAGGTAATTCCAGAGAAACATCTACTTCTGCTTCATTGACTATGCTGAAGCCTTTGATTGTGCGGATCGCGATTAACTGTGGATAATTTTTAAAAGACACGGGTGTACCAGACCACCTTACCTATCTCCTGAGAAACCTGTATGTGGGTCAAGAAGCAACAGTTAGAACTGGACATAGAACAAATAACTAGCTCAAAATTGGGAAAAGAGTATGTCAAGGCTATATATTGTCACCCTGCTTATTTCACTTCTATGCAGAGTACATTATGCAAAATACTGGACTGGATGAATTATAAACTGGAATCAAGATTTCCAGGAGAAGTATCAACAACTTCAGATATGCAGATGATACCACTCTAATGCCAGAAAGTGAAGAGTAACTGAAGAGCCTCTTGATAAGGGTGAAAGAGAAGCGTGAAAAGGCTGGCTCCAAACTCAACATTAAAAATCTAAGATCATGGCATCTGGTCCTATCACTTCATGGCAAATAGAAGGGGAAAAAATGGAATCAGTGCAAATTTTACTTTCTTGGGCTCCAAAATCTGTGTGAATAGTGACTGCAGTCATGAGATTACAAGACATTTCCTCCTTGGAAGGAAACCTAGTGTGTGCATGCTAAGTCACTTCAGTCGTGTCCAAGTCTTTGACCTTATGGGCTGTATGTAGCTGGCCAGGCTCCACTGTCCATGGGATTCTCCAGTCAAGAATACTGGAATGGGTTACCATGCCCTCCTCCAAGTGATCTTACTGATCCAGGGATCAAACCCACATCTTCTGCATTTCAAGTGGATTCTTTACGACTGAGCCACCAAGGAAAGTGGAAGTGAAAGTTGCTCAGTTGTGTCAGAGTGGGGCGGATTCTTAACCAGCTGAGCCACAAGGGAAACCCAAGAATACTGCAGAGGGTAGTCACTTATCCCTTCTCCAGCAGATCTTCCTGACCCAGGAATCCAACCAGTCTCCTGCATTGCAGGCGGATTCTTTACAAACTGGATTCTTTACCAATAAGGAAAACCTGAACAGTGTGTTAAAAAGCAGAGACATTACTTTGTCAACAAAGGTCCGTGTAGTCAAAGTTATGGTTTTGCCAGTAGTCATGTATGGGATGTGAGAGTTGGACCATAAAGAAGGCTGAGCACCAAAGAATCAATGCTTGTGAATTATGGTGCTGGAGAGGACTCTTGAGAGTCTCTTGGACAGCAAGGAGATCAAACCAGTCAATCCTAAAGGAAATCAACCCTGAACATTCACTGGAATGACTGGTGCTAAAGCTAAAGCTCCAAAACTTTGGCCACCTGATGCAAAGAGCCAACTCACTGGAAAAGACCCTGATGCTAGGAAAAATAGAAAGCAAAAAGGAGAAGGGGATGGCAGAGGATGAGATGATTAGATAGCATCACCTACTCAATGGACATGAATTTGAGAAACTCTGGGAGAGACTGCAGGACAGAGGAGTCTGGCATGCTACGGTCCATGGGGTCGCAAAAAGCTGGACATGATTTAGCTACTGAACATAACAGTTTATGTCTTCCTGCAGAACAGGAGATGTACTTCCTGACTTACATAAGGCAAAACTTTGTTTCCAAGCTTAGTTTATTTTCATTACTCCAAACACCCTTAGCATAAGCCTGAGAATTTAAAATACAATGTTGGGTAAAGGTATTATTTCTCTCACTTCTCCTACTTTTTGAATGAATCTAGCTGAGTCATCTTAATTCCTGCTGGTGCCACTTAACCTGTAATGAATAATTTTTTTTTTGTAATGAATAATTTGATGGACAGAAAGCCAACAAGCGAGAACTGCTGCTGACATCTCAACGGTCTGCTTTACTTAGCAATCAAATGGTAAGGAATTAACAAATCCTTATTACTAGAATTAGAGGAACAATTATTCATTAGATTCTCTTAGCTCTCAGTGACAAATCCCATTGTGTTATAGGCATAAAACTGGGACTCAAAAATCTCTCTCTCACACACACACACACACACACCAGTCCAGAGACTGATGAAAATTCAATTAAATTTTCATTAAACTATATATTCTTTGAAGAACAGTGGCTGTGTCTTGTTTACCATTCTAGCATCTGGTCCAGAGCCTGGCTCAGAACAAGCACTTAATAAACATTTGTTGAATAAATTAGCAAAATCTGTAGATGCATATAATTTTTCAAATTTTATTGAAATATAGTTGATTTACAACGTCATGTCAATTTCTGCTGTACAGAGAAGTGATTCAGTTACACACACACACACATACATATATATTCTTTCAAATTCTTTTTTTTCTTTTCATCTTCTTTTCCATTATGCTTTATCACAGGATACGGAATAAAGTTCCCTGTGCTATACAGTAGGGCCTTGCTGTTTATCCACGCTATATATAACACTTTGCATCTTTTAACCCCTTTACCAATCTTTCCTTCCCTCACCCACCTTCCCCTTGGCAAGCACAAGTCTGTTCTCTATGGCTGTGAGTCTGTTTCTCTTTAGTAGATACATTCATTAGGTACATGGTAAAGTGATTCAGTTATTTGTATATATATATATATACACCCACATATATATATATATACACACACACATTCTTTTTCAGATTCTTTTCCATTATTATCATAAGATATTGAATATAGTTCTCTGTGCTATACAGTAGGACCTTGTTGCTTATCTATTTCACATATGTACCTGTTTTTAAAACCTATTTTTCTTTTTTTAAAATTTATTTGGTTTTGACTGTACTGGGTCTTTGTTGCTGCCTCCTAATTGAGGTGTATGGAATCTCCCCAGAGCAGGGATTGAACCCGTGTTGAACCCTGAACTGCAAGGCAGATTCTCAACCACTGGACCACCAGGAAAGTCCTAGTACGTAACTGCTAACCCAAAATTTCTAATTTATCCCTCCACTGGCCTTACATGGAAGGCAAAAAGTACAGCCAAGTAGCAGAAACTACCTTTCCTCATGGAATGGACTCTCCAGTTTGCCATATCATATTCCTACAGTAGAATTTTTTTTTTAAGTAAAATATTCTTGTAACCACATATTCAAAGAAAAGGGAAATGTAGATTAAGAGGGTGTATGAAAAGCAAAACACTGAATGGTGTTTAATACAACTGCAAAATTTGTGTGTGGATGTTATAGCCATGCTTTCCGGGAAACAAACTCACTCAGAAGGACAATGCAGATAGTGGAGTGCAGTTTATTACACCGGAGGGCCCAAGGCAGAGTCTCCTCTTAGCCAAGGAACCCGACCAGCATTTGTGAAAATCTTTTATACCCCGTGTGTACGTGTTCAAACCCACCAGCCCAAATCCCTTGAGGTTTACAAAGGAAGGGTAAATACAATCACAATAACCCCATCATTCACGTGTTATGTGTTCAAACAGTTAATAATCAATAAGCCCGAGGTTATATTCCAACCAGTTAATAACCGATAGGCCTGTGGTTACATTCTGATAGATACTGTCCGGAGGCAGGGGTAATTAGTGTCTGTTTTCTCTTAACCTGGATGAGATCTTCAGGATTTCCCTGCCCAGAGGGGGTCTTATCCTTCCGTTGTCATTCCCACAGGGGCTAAGCACAGAGTTCAGAGTCCACTGGAGAGGTGGCTGAGCACGATCAGCACGGACAGGCCTGAGATGGAGTCCAGGCCCTATGAATTCCTTCTTCATGGAAAGAATACATTTTAAATCAGAATTATGCAACAACTCTAGAAGGCAACTGACATTGCAGTCCCTCAACTAGTTCTTCTGGATCCATCATTATTGGAGATGTTGAATAGTACTGCATCTTCTTTAAGCTTTGAATTGATGTAAAAAAAAAAAGTCTCTCAAGTGACTGCTACTTGCTTCCAATTTTACTTTAAAGGTCTAAGAAAAATTCCAGGACACTATCATAAAGTTTGTGCAGATTGTTGGATTAAAAAAGAGTCACAACTTAAAAGTTGAGAGTTATGTTTTATTCGGCAGAAATTTTTAGGACGTAAGCCCAGGAGGCAGCATCTCAAGTAACCCTGAGAGAACTGCTCCGAGGAGTGTGGGGAGGAGTCAGGTTGTATGGAGGTTTGCATCAAAGGGTAGGAAGTCTGAACATCAAAGGTATTTTTGTGAATTAAAGAAAACCAGATATTTCAAGTTAAGGAATTTGGTGATTTTCTATATATGAGAAAAATGAAAGAGTCTGGGTTTTCAGAAATCATTTCTTTCATATGCATCTCAGCTATCTAGGGCCAGTATCCTGCCTTTTTCCCTCAGTGCTAACCTTAGCAAGTGGCTGCTGGATCACAGGTTGTTCTTCCTGGTTGCCCTGGAGGCCCGGAATCACTGATGACTGTAGCATCCTTGTTTACTGAGATGGCAGGAAATACTCCATTTCTCAAGATCTATTATAAGACGGGATTCAGGCCTGAAAGAAATAGCCAAAACTTAAGTCCTTCCATCCCTTAATATACTCTTCACAGAACTTTAGTTTTCAAAAGCCCTTCAGGTTCTGTCTCAGCAATTTCAATGCTGTGAAGTTGGATGGGTGAGATACCACAAATAGGGAAGACAATGGGGACCAGGAGGCTGAGTGCCTTGCTAGGAGTTAGACAGACACTTGATGGAAAAGAAGGCACCAGACTCTGACCCCTCTGCCTCCCAAAGTCTTCTGGAGATTGGACAGAAAAAAACAGGTGGCAGGAGAAAAGAAATGGAAATGAAAATAGATCTGAAGTGAGGTGGAGGGTTTGAAGGGGAAAGTACAGAAGAAGGCAGACATTGAGAGGTGGAGATAAGGTAGAAAGGGTGAGGGACCGCTTCCAAGGAGAGTGAGATAAGGCAGCATATCTGGGGCTGCTGGTGAACCTCATTCCTTCAATGTCAAAACTAGACCAGAGAGGAGGAGGTTTGCTCAAGGATGTCCAGTACTTTGCCACGTGGACACTGGAACCTGAATCCAAGTCCTTTGATCCCATTCCTGGGATCTTCCTTCGGTTGATCACAGAGAAGACGAGCCAGACGGCAGAGACAAGAGAAGGACTGAGGGAGGCAGGGGCAGAGTCCTAAGAGGAGTGGATAGAGAGCTCTGCCTAAGTCTGGTAGAGTCCAGGTGGCTGGGTCCCTACAATTTTCAAGGGCCCCTAATCTTCCAGCTTCTGGTTTGAAGGCGGTGAGGGGAAATGCCTCCCGTCCCCAGCCCAGTATTCGGGGACTTTTGGAACCTCCCAGAGATGGTCAGGGGCTTTTGGAAGCATCATGGCAGGAATCAAACATCAAACGACTGATATTTCTGAACAGCCACAATTTCTTAAGAAACATTCAGAAACACTGGAAATGAAAATGCTTAAAGAGTAGGCAAAATCTGTTGAGTGGCATTCGGGAGTTACCGAAGCATTTGGAACCTCTCAGCTCTACAGTCAATTCAAGAGTCATAAGTCTGGAAGACCCTGACTTCAGTTCACTTCAGTTTAGTCATTCAGTCGTGTTCGACTCTTTGCAACCCCGTGGACTGCAGCATGCCAGGCCTCCCTGTCCATCACCAACTCTCAAAGTTTACTCAAACTCATCTCCATTGAGTCGCTGATGCCATCCAACCATCTCATCCTCTGAGGAGAACTCCTGCCTCCAATCTTCCCCAGCATCCAGTTCAGTTCAGTTCAGTTGCTCAGTCATGTCCGACTCTTTGTGACCCCATGAATCGCAGCACGCCAGCCTCCCTGTCCATCATCAACTCCCAGAGTTTACCCAAACTCATGTCCATCAAGTTGCTGATGCCATCCAGCCATCTCATCCTCGGTCGTCCCTTTCTCCTCCTGCCCTCAATCCCTCCCAGCATCAGGGTCTTTTCCAATGAGTCAACTCTTCGCATGAGGTGGCCAAAGTATTGGAGGTTCAGCTTCAGCATCAATCCTTTCAATGAACACCCAGGACTGATCTCCTTTAGGATGGACTGGTTGGATCCCCTTGCAGTCCAAGGGACTCTCAAGAGTCTTCTCCAACACCACAGTTCAAAAGCATCAATTTTTTGGCGCTCAGCTTTCTTCACAGTCCAACTCTCACATCCATACATGAGCACTGGAAAAACCATAACCTTGACTAGATGGACCTTTGTTGGCAAAGTAATGTCTCTGCTTTTGAATATGCTATCTAGGTTGGTCATAACTTACCTTCCAAGGAGTAAGCGTCTTTTAATTTCATGGCTGCAATCACCATCTACAGTGATTTTGGAGCCCCCCCAAAATAAAGTCTGACACTGTTTCCATTGTTTCCCCATCTATTTGCCATGAAGTGATGGGACCAGATGCCATGATCTTAGTTTTCTGAATGTTGAGCTTTAAGCCAACTTTTTCACTCTCCTCTTTTACTTTCATCAAGAGGCTTTTTAGTTCTTCACTTTCTTCCATAAGGGTGGTGTCATCTGCATATCTGAGGTTATTGATATTTCTCTCGGCAATCTTGATTCCAGCTTGTGCTTCATCTAGCCCAACGTTTCTCATGATGTACTCTGCATATAAGTTAAAGGAGCAGGATGACAACGTACAGCCTTGACATACTCCCTTTCCTATTTGGAACCAGTCTGTTTTTCCATGTCCAGTTCTAACTGTTGCTTCCTGACCTGCATACAGGTTTCTCAAGAGGCAGATCAGGTGGTCTGGTATTCCCATCTCTTTCAGAATTTTCCACAGTTTATTGTGATCCACACAGTCAAAGGGTTTGCCATAGTCAATAAAACAGAAATATATGTTTTTTTTGAACTCTCTTGCTTTTTCGGTGCTCCAGAGGATGTTGGTAATTTGATCTCTTGTTCCTCTGCCTTTTCTAAAACCAGCTTGAACATCTTAAAGTTCACGGTTCATGTATTGCTGAAGCCTGGCTTGGAGAATTTTGAGCATTACTTGCCCAGCATAGGGGTCTTTTCAAATGAGTCAGTTCTTCATATTAGGGGGCCAGAGTATTGGAGTTTCACCTTCAGCATCAGTCCTTCCATCTTTTATATTTTGTCCTACCTCCTTTCGAAGACAATGGGCGGCTTTTCTGGGCGCCTGGTGACCTCAGCTAGCGATCGGAAGTTGTTTTGTGAAGTTTGCTCTGCGTTCAGTTATTCTTTTGATGAATTTCTAGGAGAGAAAGTGGTCTCCCCGTCCTACTCCTCCGCCATCTTGGCTCCTCCCCCAGCATCAGTCCTTCCAGTGAATATTCAGGACTGATCTCCTTTAGGATGGATTGGTTGAATCTCCTTGCAGTTTAAGGGACTCTCAAGAGTCTTCTCCAATACTACAGTTCAAAAGCATCAATTCTTCCGTGCTCAGCTTTTTACTCTCTCTTTACTCTTTTACTCTCACAACTCTCCTATCCCTACACGACTACTGGAAAAACCATAGCTCTGACTAGACGGACCTTTGTCAGCAAAGTAATGTCTCTGATTTTGCTTTTTAATATGCTGTCTAGGTTGGTCATAACTTTTCTTTCAAGGATCTATCCTGCCTTCGACTAACTCCCAAGGGCTCCATGCCCACGCAGTTCCTCGACTATTTTCGGAAGTGTTCGGGGTCGTCCCACTAGAAGGCGCCCTCTGGCGGCGGAAATTGTCACCATTTCCACCCCTCCCCATGCCCCGGGTTGGGCCGGCACGCGCAGACGCAGTTGCGCGCCGGCGGCCGTTCAGACCGGATGTGGTTGCTGCTGAGGTCACTTTCCGGCGGGTGACGGTGCGGACGGGTCAGAAGCGTAGAGGCGGCGGCAAAATGGCGGCGCCTGAGGAGCGGGATCTAACCCAGGAGCAGACAGAGAAGCTGCTGCAGTTTCAGGTAGCAGCGAGCACTCGGTGCAACGAATGTTGCCGCGGGCTAGGGAGTGGGTCCCTAGAGGAGCCCAGAACCCTGCTCTGATTGGGCCCGAGATTCTTCTCAAACCAGCAGACGGCCCCCTCCCCCCCAGCCGCCAACTGCCCGGCTAGGTGCCCCCGGCCTCCGAACCTCTGTCTGTCCCCGGCCTTCCAGGAATAGCTGCGGCCTGACCGGCTCTCGCTCTCTCACATCAGAGGGTCAGCTCTCCAGGTTCTCCTTAGCGGTGCCCGTCCTCAGCCATCCTTTCCAACCAGGTTACCGGTTGGACCCTCTCCGCCCACGACTCTGGATCCGCTGAGATGCTTAATCCCCACCGTGGAGTTGGCCTCATTTCGGGTCTCCGTTAGAGCCTTTCACCAATTTCCCATGCCATTCCTACAAACATTTACTGAGGGCTTTTTAGGTGCCTGGTCCTGTGTTGGGCGCTGTGGTAGGGTGGGGGCCATTCCTGCCCCCACCCTAAAGGTGTGGGAGGACACCTCGTGTTGAAACGATGCGGCATTGTAAATGTCATCTGTGCCTTCTGACGGGGTTTATTTCCTGGAGCTGATTCCTGGACTCTCGGGCTTGACTACTCTGCTTGAGGAGGATGGATGGTACACTTGCTGCAGTTGGCCTCATTTTGGTGGATGTGTAGGTTAAAAACTTTTGACACTAAGCACCTTATCCCTGAGCTGGAGAATCCGGTTGGAGGAAACTTAGGTTTCTTTGGGTCTGTGTTACCCTAGTGGGTACCAGTTTATTTCTACAGTACATATCTTAAGTGTTTACCCCCTAAGGACTTTGTGGAGATCACAGTGAGTTTATGGATGTTTAAAGGACTTCATAAACAGTAAACTTCTCTCAAACAGTATTGCAACTGTTAATCCTTATTTAACTTAGGGTAGAATTAAAGTTAGTGGTACACTTATTTCCTAATACAAACTGTGCTAAGTATTCATTGATTCCGCGGTATTTACCAAGAACTGTAGTGCTCAGGCAATAACACCAAATGGTTAGAATACCATTTATTGAGTGTGGTGTTGTAAGTACTTTGCTAAAACACTTAGCATACTAATGTATTTTATACAACAGTTTAATTGTTTAATACAACAATTGTATTTAATACAATGGCCCTATGAGATTCATATGGTTACAATCTCTATTTTAAAGATGAGGGATATGAGGCTTAAGAAGTAACATGCCTAGTTTACACAACTCGTTGGTTATGGTGTCAGATTTAAAACCAGGTCCATTGAATTTCCTCAGCATTTCCTGAGTTCTTGAGGTGATACTGTGCAACACGTGGAAGTAGCAGTGTGCAACTGAAAGTGGAATGCTTGTGCTCTAATGCTGTGTTTTTTTTTCTCCTTTTTGTAAGTTCTAGCTTTTCTGTGGTTTCTTTGATTTCACTGCAGTTAATTTTGAAGTGTTTTTTCTTAAATCACGCAGTGGGTTGGAAGCATATAGATTGGAAAATACTGTCATAGAAGTAGTTGACATTTGATTGGAGGTCTGAGTAGAGAAATTGATGACACAGCAGATTAGAATTAGAATGAATAAAGAGCGGACAACTTGCTTCCACTTCCTGGTAGACCACTAATTTCAGAGTTTTGTTTAACTTTTGGCAGATCATTTTATTCCTTACAACTCTTGAGGGATAAGCCCCCCGTATGGTTTTAAAGTGTAATGAGGTGATGTGAACCATAAGTCTTGAAGTACTAAGTCTGGTCCTGGAAGAACATGAATATGTGGTAGCATTTCTGAGATAAAGTGCATGGAAACCTCTGTTTTTGTCTTCACTGGATATTTCTATCAGTAAGAGGTGAGTAGCAGGTTAGAATTGTGTTGATTGCTTTATTTAATAAGGCAAGTACATTTTACATTTGTGTGTTCTCTAAGCAGTTGCTTGGATCAGGTTCATTATCCGGATTACCATTAACACTCTGAAATTTACTAGGTGTTAAGCATTATACCAGGTATTTGATGTACATTAACTCTTTTAAACCTTTTTGTAACACTGTAAGGTGTTAACCCCAATTCAGTTTATTGACGAAGAAACAGGTTCTATGGGGCCAGGTGACTTGCTGAAGTAGTAAGTGACAGGGATTTAGAAATCCATGCCCATAGCCATCTTGCCTATAAGCTCATGGAGAAGCCAGATATATACATAACTAATGGATATTTTTCAGTATATTAGTGCTCATAAGTATAATAAACATAGTGGTATAAACCAAGTGCTGTGGAAATTTAGGGAATAGTAGTACTGATGAAGGTGGGAGGGGTAAAGAAGATGGCTTAGCAGTTACCATTAAGTTTCTCCTGTGCCTCAGGCATGGTGCTAGATAGTTTATAACCATTATGCTTAATTCTCACAATAGCCTTGTAAATTTGCCACAGGAGGTATGCCTCCTAGGTAAGGAAATGGGTCTATTGAAGTATTTTCTCCAGATAATTAAGCTATTAAGTAGTGGGGATGGAATTAGAATTAGAAATCTAGTGAGTCTGGATCTGAACTTAAAGACTGGTCTCCTTCCGCTGTTCTTTGCCACCTTGGAATGAAATAACTGGAGGTGGGCAGGAATATGTTCAGAGCTGAGGTATGGCTATGAAATAATGTGGAATGTGTTTGTTGTGATGGATTTGGAGAATTGGAAGTTGAAAATAAGACTGGAAAGGTAAATTAGAGCCAGATTTTGGAGGCCTTTCAGAGCAGTGTTCAGTGGTTTAAACTTTAATCTGTAGGCGTGAGGAGCCACCAAAGGTTTTTTCTAACTCTGGAGTGAAGTAACACTGGGTTTCAAGCTTGCTTCACTAAAAGTATGGAGCATGTGCTTGGACTCTCCACAGGGGTCAGAACAGGACGACACTGCTAGGAGTCAGTTTTTAATTTGTTGCTTTATTTTGTATATTGAAATTAGCAAAAAGTGAAATGTTTTGGAAATCTCAGGTTTCTTCTGTTTCACCTTTTTTGTGACATGTGATTTGATTCGAACTCCTTAGGGTATATATAGCAGGTTCTGAGTCCATCTTATGTCTTTTAAGATTTTTCTAGTTATTTACTTCTCTTTATTTTGGATCTAGTTGAATATGAATAACTGATGCCATATTTATTTTAGGCTGCTTCAAATGGGAAATAATGGGTTTGTTTTTTTTTTTTTTTTTTTTTTTTTGAAATAATGGGTTTTTAGAGGAGCTAATGCAAATATGGGGAAGGTCATGTGTATTGAAGTCCATTTTTCCAAAGTTCCAAGTATAGCAGACTTCCCGGTATACTGCCTCTAGGTTGTTGTTTGAACACCTGGAGAAGAATGACATGGGCGAAGAGAAGGGACTAAAGGAGCTATGCATGGCCAGGAGAGGAAGAGTTCTTTTCTTCTTGTACAGGAGTATGAAATTTGAGATTTGAAGGTGTTTTTATTTTTATGTTGTTTAAACACTTATTGGGCTTCCCTGGTGGCTCAGATGGTAAAGAATCTGTCTGCAATGCAGGAGACCCAGGTTTGATCCCTGAGTTGGAAAGATCACCTGGAGAAGGAAATGGCAACCCACTCCAGTATCCTTGCCTGGAAAATACCATGGACAGAGCACCCTGGCAGGCTGCAGTCCATAGGGTCAGAGTCAGACACGGCAGACTTGAGTGACTAACACACACACATACACTTATTGAACATTTACTTTATCCAAAGTGCTCTAGAGGCGTTGTACCATTAAGTCCTCCCAATAAGCAAGGTGTAGGTTCTGGTGTTGGTGAGTAAACTAGGATCAGGAGATAGTTTACCTAAGGTTAGCAATGAGCTTAGAATCCAGAAGTCTGGTTCTCTTTCCTGTCACCTAACACTACCTCTCTGGCTTTAGGTGTTGATTTTGTTTTCAATTACAGGTGAGTGAGTAGAGCCAGTAGAAATAGTATGGGGCACTTTTAAGAAAGTCCAGGAGTGTGATTCTAATCCTGGAAATCATCGCTAATATGAATTCTCTTAATCTCCTCTACATGACGATGTGGACTTTTTAAGAGAAGGGAAGAAGAATCCCCCAAAGTGGAAGTGAACAAGGAGCACCATTCTCTCACTTCCATACCCACAGGTATGAGAGAGAAAATGGGAGAGAGGGCTTCAGAGGGAGTATTTTCAGGGAAAAGCCAAGCTTCAGTTAGAACATGAAAGTGAAGGAAGTGCTCAGGGAATTTAAGGATGGATCTCAGGGATATAGCTGATATAACAGGGCTTTTAATTCTAAACAGAATCCTAAATATGTGCTAGACTACTTTCCAGGAAGTTTTGGCAGCCCACAGTCTCACCGAGAGGATGTGAGATGACCTGTTTCTCCACATCCTTGCCAGCATTGGATGGTATCTTTTCAGTTTTTGTCAATCTGATTAAATTTTCAGAGTCCTTATCTCAATTTGCATTTCTAGTGATAGTGGTAGTTATAATTCTTGATTTTTGTTTTGCAGTCACTTGAGTTTGAACAGCTAATGCAAACACTTGTTTTAAGCTATTTCAAACGGGAAAGAGTAGGGACATAAGAGTGACGGATTGGCTTATCGGCCTTTGTTTTTAAAAAATAGAATGCGTGTGTCCCATGTTATATGGAAGTTAGTTTTCTGGTGGCCAAATAAAATGTGCCAATTTTCAATTTCACTGTTTTATAAACTCCTGATTGTGGCTGAGATTGAAGTTCTTTTGGCTATTTATGGTTAGTTATATAGATTCCCTGTTTATCCTTTGTTCACTTTCTTTTGGATTATTTGACATTTTCTTATCAGTTTGTACAAGTTCTTTATACTGGACATGTATAGCAAATATTTTCTTTCATGACATCATTTATCTTTGCTTTTATCTCCACTAAACAAATGTTGTTTAAAATTGTCGTCTGATTGCCTTTTTGTTCTTTCTGGCCTTTTGATTGTCTATTTTGTGTAAGAATGCCTTCCACTTAATGAGGTTATACAAATGTTTTCTCTTGTTTTCAAAATACTTTACAGAGTTATTTTTAAAATCAGGTCTTTAATCCATATGGAATTAATTTCTGTATATATGACATGAGAAACCAACTTCACATTTTTCCAGTAAAGACTGTAGTTTAGCTAAATAGTCAGATCTTCCCCCAACTGATTTGAGTAGTCCTCTTTATCATTCTTCTCGATAACCTATTTGCTAGTAGCATTACTGAATTAATAATACCAGCTTTATGTCAAGTTTTAATATCTGAGAGGACAGGACTCTTTGCCTATTATTTTTTTAAATTATTGGTAATCTTGCAAGTTCTTTCATGTACATTTAAAAATCATTTTGTGCAGCCATGGAATTACAGAAATTGCTAAATATATTAATTTGGGACTGGTTGAAGTTCAGGAACATGTACATTTCTTTATTCAGATGTCACATGTCCTTTAAAATATCTTTGGTAACTTTCTTTTAGATTTTTGTATGTTCCTTATTAAACTTATTCCTAGGTATTCTGTAGTTTTGGTCACCCTGTGAATGGGATACCTGTTTATTTCTAAGTGGTTACCAATAGAAACACTGGGATTTTGTATATTTATCTAGATTTTTTTTTAACTTTATCTTCTCTCCAGTTTCTTATCATGTTTTCTGATCATTACTAGTTTTCTAACTGATAATTTTGTAGTTTTATGTCTTGGGCTCTTTTAATAGCAGTTTTATTGAGATATAATTCACATATCATAAATTAATCCTTATAAAGTATACAGTTCAATGGTTTTAGTATATTTACAGAGTTGTGCAGTCATTACCACTGTTTACTTCCAGAGCATTTCTGTCACCTCAGAAAGAAACCCATTAGCAGTCACTCCCCATTCTTTCCTTCTAACTCCTGGTAACCACTAATCTATATTCTGTCTCTATGGATTTTGCCAGTTCTGGGCATTTGGTATTAATGGAATCGTACACTACACAGCCTCTTGTGCCTCACTTCTTTCATTTAGCGTAATGTTGTCAACATTTATCCATATTGTAGCCTGTATCACTACTTCATTTTTTTTTTCATGGCCAGTAATTCATCGTGTGGATAAACCACACTTTGTTTATCCATTCTTCAGTTGATGGCCGTTTGTATTGTTTTCACTTTTCAGCTTATAAATGCTGCTGCGAATTTGCATACCAATTTTTATTGGGACATGTTTTCATTTCAACTAGGAGTAGAATTGCTGGGTCACATGGTAACTTTAACTTTTTGAGAAATTGCCAGACTTTTTTCAAAGCAGTTATACCATTTTCCCTAGCAATAGTATGTGAAGGTTCTTGTTTCTCCACATCCTTACTAACACTTGTTAAGCATTCATCTTTGAAACCTTCCTAAAAGTGTGAGTCGTTATCTCGTTGTTTTGATTTGCATTTGGCGTGCTGCGATTCATGGGGTTGCAAAGAGTCGGACACGACTGAGCGACTGAACTGAACTGACTGAACTGAATGACTTAAAAAATGATGAGCATCTTTTCTTAAGCTTATTGGCCATTTAGGGCTTCCCCGGTGGCTCAGATGGTAAGGAATCTGCCTGCAATGCAGGAGACCCAGGTTCCATCCCTGGGTCAGGAAGATCCCTGGAGAAGGAAATAGTTACCCACTCCAGTATTCTTGCCTGGAGAATTCCATGGACAGAGGAGCCTGGTGGACTGCAGTTCATGTGGTCGTGAAAGAGTCGGACAGGACTTAGCAACTAAACAAAAAAGATACTGAATTTTGTTCTGTGTGTTAACGCAGTAAATCCTTGTTGCTTGTCTGTTTTATGTATGGTAGTTTGTAGCTTTTAATTCCATTCTCCTCCTAATTTATCCCTCATCTCTCCTCTTATTTCCTTCCTTTTTGGTAACCATGAGTCTGTTTCTGTTTTGTATCTAGATTCATTTGTATTATTTTTAGATACCATAGATAAGGGATATGATATTTATCTTTTTCTGTCTTCAGTTCAGTTCAGTCACTCAGCCGTGTCTGACTCTTTGTGACCCCATGCACTGTAGCATGCCAGGCCTCCCTAGTGAGTGAAAGTGGAATCGCTCAGTTGTGTCCGACTCTTTGTGACCCCATGGACTGTAGCTTACCAGGCTCCTCTGTCCATGGGGTTCTCCAGGCAAGAACTGGAGTGGGTTGCCATTTCTTTCTCCAGGGGATCTTCCCGACCCAGGGATCAAACCCGCATCTCCCGCCTGCTTTACCCTCTGAACCACCAGGGAAGCCCTAGGCACTGTCAATAAGGGGAGGAGTGGGTGGCTCCTCAATGGCTGGGATGATCCTCCCGCTCATTAGCATATGAATTCACTCGCAAAACCTATCCGGACCACATTCGGTGGCCTGAGCCCTTGCCATCGACTGTAGCCCACACCCTGAAGCATGGCTTCTCTCTGAATCCTAACAAATCCACCTCTTACTTTTTGGCTCGGCTTGAGTCCCGGGATAGAGCTGAAGGACAGGAGGAAAAAGCAGTGGGAAAAATGTGCCAAGGAATCCCCTTCATAGCCTGTCAGAAAATTTGCTAGATATCTGACCAGTGCTCACAGTTTCCATTGGCCTGATTCTTGGCACAGAGAAGAGTAAGGACAGAAGAACCCCCACAGGCTTGGGTAACAGCTACTGGGCCCCAGCAGACAGTGCCTCTGGGACATACCGAAGAGTAGCCTCTCCAGAGTCCCTCAATTGCACCCACTGTTCGCGGGGTGTTCAAGGAAACGAGAAATGAGAGATTGTAAAGAAATTAAGATTTTGTTAGGCATATCCCTCCAGCCGTAGGAGCGAGGACCGCCTACCTTAACCAGAGGTCTTCTGGAATCTGAGGCTGAGCCGCGTGAGCTTTCAGCTGAGTTCATTTTTCGCTGTCCTGGTTTCCAGCGCGATGGGCCTCTTGTCACTTCCCTTGCTCTGGGTTTTCTTCGTGTTCCGCTTCTACCGCGGGAGTGTCGCTGAGTTGGGCTCCTGCTGCGCTTGGCCTCCTCTGCGCAGAGGTTGTCTCAGCCAGGTTAAACCCAAGGCACGGCGCCAGAGATGTCAGGCGGATGTGTGCTCCTGCTGCGCTTGGCCTGCTCCGCGCAGAGGTTGTCTCAGTCAGGATAAACCCGAGGCACGGTGTCAGGTGGGTGTGTGCTCCTCGGTTCTTGCCTCGTCACAACAATGATTTGGAGCGGTGGACATTAAAGCCCTCGGTGCGTCACAGCTCTTGGGTCTTGGACAAACCGTGTCATAGCTCTTAGACAAATCAGTGTTACAGCTCTATTTTATTTAGAAGATAGCAGGAGAATCCATCCTTGAAGAAGAGAGTAGGGTGGAGGAGCATGCCAACGCGGGGTGGGGGGGGTGTGGGTAGAGAGAAAGAGCTTACGCATGCAGGGGAGAGAGAAAGAGCATACGCACGCGGGAGAGAGAGCGAGACCCATCACCAATTCCCGGAGTTTACCCAAACTCCTGTCCATTGAATCGGTGATACCATCCAACCATCTCATCCTCGGTCGTCCCTTTCTCCTCCCGCCTTCAATCTTGCCTAGCATCAGGATCTTTTCAAATGAGTCAGTTCTTCGCATCAGGTGGCCAAAGTGTTGGAGTTTCAGCTTCAACATCAGTCCTTCCAATGAACAGTAATCAGTGATCAGTCCTTTCAATGATCAGTCCTTCCGGCCATGTGGAGATACCCCATGTCCAAGGTCAGAGAAACCCCAGTAAGATGGTAGGCACTGGAGTGGCTGTGAGGAGATACCCCACACCCAAGGGCAAAAGAGAAGCCCCAGCAAGATGGTAGGAGGGATGAATTCATGTTTAGAATCAAGTCCCATTCCCGCCAGAGACTCCTAGATGGCTCAAATAAACTTTGTGCGCACCAGGTCCCAAGGACCCCACAGAGACTGAGATAGAACTGTGTTTGAGCATCTCCTGTGGAGGGATGGGTCAGCAGTGGACTGCCGCAGGGAAAGGGGTCTGGGTGTGGGTATGGCATAAGTCCTCTTGGAGGAGGTCACTATTAATCCCACCATAGAGCTACCAGAACTTACACAGGACTGGGAAATAGACTGTTGGAGGGTAAACAGAACCTTGTGCACCGGGACCCAGGAGAAAGGAGCAGTGACCCCACAGGAGACTGTCTTGGACTTGCCTGCGGGTTTCCGGCGGAGGTGTGGGTCGGTGGTGGCCTGCTGCAGGGTTGGGAGCATTGAGTGTAGCAGTACATGCATGGGATCTTTTGAGGGAGGTCCTCATTACCTTCATTACCTCCACTATAGTTTGGCCCCAGGTAAATAGCAGGGAGGGAATATAGCTCCAGCCATCAACAGAAAATTAGATTAAAGATTTACTGAGCGCCCATTAGAACTAAGACCCAGTTTCCCCCTCAGTCAGTCTCTCCCATCAGGAAGCTTCCATAAGCCTCTTATCCTCCATCAGAGGGCAGACAGACTGGAAACCACAATCACAGAAAACTATCTAATCACATGGACCATAGCCTTGTCTAACTCAGTGAAACTAAGCCATGCCATGTAGGGCCACCTAAGATGGATGGGTCTTGATGGAGAGTTCTGACAAAATGTGGCCCACTGGAGCAGGGAATAGCAAACCACTTCAGTATTCCTGCCTTAAGAACTCCATGAACAGTATGAAAAGGCAAAAAGATAGGATACTGAAAGATGAACTCCCCAGGTCGGTAGGTGCCCAATATGCTACTGGAGATCAGTGGAGAAATAACTCCAGAAAGAATGAAGGAATGGAGCCGAAGCAAAAACAGCATCCAGTTGTGGATGTGACTGGTGATGGAAGCAAGATTCAATGCTATAAAGAGCAGTATTGCATAGGAACCTGGAATGTTAGGTCCATGAATCAAGGCAAATTGGAAGTGGTCAAATAGGAGATGGCAAGCATGAACGTCAATATTTTAGGAATCAGCGAATGAAAATGGACTGGAATGGGTGAATTTAACTCAGACGACCATTATATCTACTACTGTGGGCAATAATCCCTTAGAAGAAATGGAGTAGCCCTCATAGCATAGTTCAAAATGCAGTACTTGGATGCAATCTCAAAAAGGACAGAATGATCTCTGTTGTTTCCAAGACAAACCATACAATATCATGGTAATCCAAGTTTATGCCCCGACCAGTAATGCTGAAGAAGCTGAAGTTGAACAGTTCTATGAAGACCTACGAGACCTTCTAGAACTAACACCCAAAAGAGATTCCTTTTCGTTATAGGGGACTGGAATGCAAAAGTAGGAAGTCAAGAAACATCTGGAGTAACAGGCAAATTTGACCTTGGAGTACAGAATGAAGCAGGGCAAAGGCTAATAGAGTTTTGCCAAGAGAAGGCACTGGTCATAGCAAACACCCTCTTCCAACAACACAAGACTCTACACATGGACATCACCGGATGGTCAATACCGAAATCAGATTGATTTTCTGTCTTACTTGGTATGATATTTTCCAGGCCCATCCATGTTGCTGTAGATAGCAATATTTCATTCTTTTTTATGGCTGAGTAATATTTCATTGTACATATGTGTGTATGTGTGTGTACACACTGTAGCTGAAGTGTAGTTGGTGTACAATATTATATAAGCTACAGGTATTCAATATAGTGATTTGCAAATTTTAAAAGTTATACTCCATTTAATAGCTATTATAAAATATTGGCTTTATTCCCTGTGTTGTATGGTATGTCCTTGTAGTTTATTTTGCACAGTTTTTTTGTACTTCTTAATCCCCTGTCCTTATATCGTTCCTCCCATCTTCCTTCTCCCCACCAGTAGTCACTAGTTTTCTCTCTGTATCTGTGAGTCTGCTGCTTTTTGTGTTATATTCACTAGTTTATAGTATTTTTTCGATTCCACATGTAAGTGATACTGTATAGTATTTGTCTTTCTCTCTTTGACTTACTTAGCTTAACATAATACCCTCCCAGCTTCTCCATGTTGCTGCAAATGGCAAAGTGTCACCTTATTTATTTATTTATCTTTAACCTTTTTTAATAGATCAAAATTTTTAAATTAATTAATTATTTTTATTGTGTTGAGTCTTAGTTGCTGCACCGGGCTTTCCCTAGCTGCCAAGCAACTAAGGGTCTACTGTCTGGTTGCAGTGTAGTCGCTTCTCATTGCCGTGGCTTATCTTGTTGCAGAGCACAGACTTTAGGGTGTTTGGGCTCAGTAATTATGACACATGAGCTTAGTTGCCCCGCAGCATGTGGAATCTTCCAGGACCAGGGATCAAACCTGCATTGGTAGGTGGATTCTTTACCACTGGACCACCAGGGGAGTCCAGATTTTGACTTTTTCTTGTTTTGTGTTTTTCAGGTATATAACCAGGAGTGGAATTGCTGGGTCATATTGTAGTTTTGTTTTTAGTTTTTTGAGAAACCTCCATACTGTTTTACACAGTGGCTACACCAATTTACATTCCCACCAATGGTGTACAAGTTTACCCTTTTCTCTATATCCTTGCCAGCATTTGTTATTTGTGGTGTTTTTATGATAGCCATTCTGAGAGGTGTGAAGTGATAACTCATTGTGGTTTAGACTTTGCATTTCTCTAATAGCTAGTGATGTTGATCATCTTTTCATGTGCCTATTGGCCATCTGTGTGTCTCTGGAGAAATGTCTGTTTCAGTCTTCTGCCCATATTTTGATTCCATTATTTGGGGTTTTTTTGATGGTGAGTTGTATGAGATGTTTGTAATATTTTGGATATTAAACCTTTGTTGGTTGCATCATTTGCAAATATTTTCTGCCATTCCTTTAGGTTGCTTTTTTTTTCTTTTTTGATGTTTTCTTTTGCTGTACAAAAGCCTTCGCCTTTGATTAGGTCCCATTTGTTTATTTTTGCTTTTGTTTCTTTTGCCTTGGAAGACTGATCTAAGAAAACATTGCTATGATTTATGTCCAAATATTTTTGCCTTTGTTCTCTTCTAGCAATTTTATGGCTTGATGTGTCATATTTAGGTCTTTAAGCCATTTTTATTTTTGTGTATGGTGTGAAGGAGTGTTTCTCATTTCATTGTACTGTCCAGCTTTTCCAGTACCACTTGTTGAAGGGTGTCTTTTCTCTGTTACATATTTTTACCTCCTTTGTCATTAATTGACTGTAGGTGAGTGGGTTTATTTCTGTCCTTTGCCCATTTTTTAATTGGGCTATTTCTCTTGTTGTTGAGTAGTAAGTATTCTTTATGTATCCTGAGTACAAGTCCTTTTCAGATATATCATTGGCAAAATATTTACACTCATTCTCTGAGTTGTCTTTTCAGTTAGTGGTGTCTTGGAAGTTTTTTAATTTGATGAAGTCCAGTTTACTTGCTTTATCTTTTGTTGCTTGTCCTTTGGCAGTCATATCTAAGCAACCATGGTGTAATCCAGGGCTACAAAGATTTTCACCTGTTTTCTTCTAAGACTTTTGTAGTTTTAGCTCTTATGTATAAGGTCTGATTCATTTTTAGTTAATGGATTTTAGATAGGGGTCTAACTTCATTCTTTTGGATGTGGATATCCAGTTTTCCCAACACCATTTCTTGAAAATATTATTCTTTCTCTATTGAATAAGCTTGGAACCCTTGTTTAAAATCAGTTGACCATAACTAAGAATTTATTTCTGGACTCTGATTTCTATTCCATTGGTCTATATCTATCCTTATGCTGTTACTACACTGTCTTTGACTATTGCAGTTGTGTAATAAGTGGAAGTCAGAAAGTAGGAGTCCTCCAACATTGTTGTTTTTCAGAAGTGTTTTAGCTATTCTGGATCCTTTTCATTTCCAAATAAATTGTAGCATCACTTGTGTCAATTTCTGCAAAAAAGGTGGCTGGGACTTTGATAGGAATTACCAGCTGGGGCTTTGATAGGAATTGCTGTTTACTCTAGATCAATATGGGGAGCATTGCTATTTTAATACTAAATCTTTCAGTCCAGGAATATGAGTCTTTCCATTTATTTAAGTCATCTTTAGTTTCTCTCGATGTTTTGTAGTTTTCTGTGTACAAATCTTGCACTTCTTTTTATTAAATTTATTCCTACATATTTTATTCTTTTTAATGATACTGGGAAAGGAAATGTTCTCTTAATTTTATTTTCAGGGTCATTACTAGTGTATAGAAATACAGAAATATAACTGATTTTTGTGTACTGATTTTGTGTTGTTCAACTTGGTTGAAGTCATTTTTAGTTCTCTATTCATTTTTTTAAAAAATTTTTTAGTTTTTTCTATATATAAGATTATGTTATCTGTGAATAGTTTTACTTCTTATTTTCCAATCCGGGTGCCTTTCCCCCCCTTCTTGCTTAAATGTTTTAATATAATGTAGAATAAAAATGGTCAGAGCAAACATCTTTGTCTTGTCACAATCTTAGGATGAAATCATTTAGTCTTTGACCATTATTATACTAGCTGTATTTTTTTTAATTTATTTATTTTTAACTGAAGGATGATTGCTTTATAGTATTATTTTGGTTTCTGCGAAACATCAACATGAATCAGCTATAGGTATACCTATGTCCCCTGCATTTTGAACCTCTCTCCCACTCCCTCCCCACCCCACCCTTCCAGGTTGTTACAGAGACCTGGTTTGAGTTCCCATTGGCTGTCTTTGCATATGGTGATACGTGTTTCCATGTTACTGTCTCCATACAGTCCACCTTCTCTTTCCTCCTCCCCTCTCGCCCACCTTGTCCATAAGTCTGTTCTCTGTGTCTGTGTCAGCTGTGGATGTTTCTTGGATCAGGGTGAGAAAGTTCCCTTCTATTTCGAGTTAAATTTTTATCATGAAAGGGTGTCTTGGGTTCTTAAAGGGTTATATGAGATAGTGCATGTAAAGTACCTGATAAACACTAGGGCTCTATCCAAAAAGAGGCTGTTTGGGAGATTGTTCAGTTTTGCACGGTTTTTTTTTTTTTACATTTCTGTATTTTTCCAGGGAATATTTGACAAAAGAGTAGATTCCTTTCTAAAAATTGGAATTAGAAGATAAACACTTATCAAGTAGCTTAACATATACTTGAAGGAGTGCAAGTCCTCTTCAAAAAGAATACATACAGAAAGTATTTTAAACAGAAGACTTGTCTGGTATTTTTCACATATACAGAATTAACTCTTATTTGGGAATTAAAAGTGTTAATTAAACTTTGTGAAGTTTTTTCACTTGAAAATTCAAATTTAGCTTATAGTTTTAGTATCCTTGGATACATTTTCTGTAAGTTTAATATTAATACATTGTGTTTCATTAGCTTTTACCTAGTCTTTTCACATGCAATATGATGACATTTTGATTCTTTCTTTCTTTGTTAATAGGGAGTCTTCTGTAAAGATGTATGTTCACTCACCTATTTAGTTACACTAAGTTACAGTATGTATAGGGCCTCCCTGGTAGCTCAGCTGGTGAACAATCTCCCTGCAGTGTGGGAGACCTGGGTTCAAACCCTGGGTTGGGAAGATCTCCTGGAGGAGGAAATGGCAACGGGCTCCAATATTCTTGCCTGGAGAATCCAAGAGACAGAGGAGCCTAATAGACTACAGTCCATGGGATTGCAGAGTCAGATATGACTAGGCACAGACACAGTATGTATAATAAAGGCAAGATAAACATTTAATCCTTTCAGTTATTACTGTTTAAATAATGGGTTGATTCCCAGCATCCTAGAAAGTAACCAGCCAGATTTTTAAAATTTGAATTGTAAATTTTTAAAATTTGCAATGAAGTCACGGATGTAAACATATTTAATGTTGTACATTTCATGCCATTGTGCTTATTGATGCTTAGATTGAGCCATCTTTGACAATTGTGAGTCTTCTTAGGTTGGTTTCTGATGACTTTTTTTTTTTTAAGGAAAACCTAATAGATACACAATTTTATTTTTTCAGAATCACAGAAAAATATTTCCCTTTTGAGTTTGTAAGAGCCTTGTGTTTTTGTTCCTAAAGACTTTTATTATACTCTCATGGCACCAGTAGCCTTTGATAGCTTTTTAGCTTTCTGATGTTGTAAGATGTTTGACTCATCTTGTGCATTTTCTGTCTAAATCTTGAATTAACCATTTCTCCAGGAAATGTGTGTGCGCCTTGGCTCATTGCTCTTGGGTTGGCCTAGAACTTTTTAGTTAATAGAACTAGGAAATGCATATATAACACATACACACACATATAATTGTATTTATTTAATTCATGATGAAACAGTTTTATATTTCCAATTCAAATTCAGGACTGCTAGTTAAAATTCTGCACTATGTTTCACCTCTCCTTTCTCTATACCAAAAAATGTGGTTCTTAGTGAGGTTAACATGATGATTCATTTGCTTTATCACAGTCATCACTTTAAGTGTCTCAAAATAATACCCTTACTAGTAACAACAGTATGATTATTTAAAACAATTTAAGCCTTTTTATTGTAGAATGTATAGTCAGTTGCGTGTGCATGCTCAGTTATGTCCATCTCGTTATGTCTGCAACGAGACAGACATAACCGAGCATGCACATGCAACTGACTCCTCTGTCAGTGTAGCCCACTCGCCAGGCTCCTCTGTCCATGGAATTTTCCAGGTAAGAGTACTGGAGTAGGTTGCAGTTTCCTCCTCTAAGGGATCTTCCTGACCCAGGGATTGAACCAGCATCTCCTGAATTGGCAGGCAGATTGTTTACCACTGGGCCACCAGGGAAGCCAATTTTACTGTGTTTTCAGGTCATGTGGGATAGTTTTGAGTTGTTATGCTTCTGTCTCTACATTGATTTTTACTTGTGATGTTTAGGGATTGTTGCTGCTGCTGTTTTTTAAATTTTGTTTTATAAAACAGTTATATGATTCCAAAGTCAAATCTACGTGTAGCAATATATTTAAAGAAATCTAACTCCTATTACTCTCCCTTATACTCTGTTCTGTTCCCTGCCTTCTCCTACTCCTATATAAGCTTAGAATTAAAAAAAATAAAGAACTCTTTCATTTAAAAATATAAGTATTAAGTAAATATATTTGTGACTCTCCCCTTTTAAAAAAGATAAATGGTGATGTTTATTGCACAATTTTCTCCACCTGCCCTTTATACTTATTATTTTCTTGTGATCACTGCATGGCAATGTAGGAAATTCTCTCTTTGATATTTACAGCTGTGTAATACTCTATTTTATACATACCATAATTTAGCCCCCTACTGATGGATATTTGGGTTATTTCTCATCATTTGCTATAATAAATAACATAGTGGTAAGTAGCCTTGTGCACTAACATTTTATTTTTTGCTAGTGTTTCTGGGTCAAAGGGTTAAATGCATATATATACATATAAATATGTAATATTGCTAGATATTGCCAAATTTTCCGTCTGAGGACTGTACCATTTTATGTTCCCACTAGCCATGTTTGAGGGCCCCAACAACCTCACTAACAAGAGGATGTTGTCAAATTTAGTGTAGTTTTTAATCTACTTTTCCTTTATAAGTGAGGTTGATGAGCTTTTATATTTTTAAGGACCATTTGAGTTTATCTTTCTATGAATAGTCCACTTACCCACTCTTGTAGCAAGTTATCCTTTTCTGTTTTGTTTTTGTTTTTTTTTTTCTTTTTTGGCCTCACTTTGAAGTATGTGGGATCCCAGTTCCCTGACCAGGGATTGAACCCATTCCCCCTGCAGTGGAAGCACAGAGCCCCAATCACTGGATCACCAGAGAAGTCCCATCCTTCTTCTTCTGTATTTTTTTTTTTAAATGTATACATTAAGGATATTAACTCTTCGTCTGTTAAATAAGTTGCAGATGTCATTCTCAGCTCTTTTCATTTTGTATGATGCTGTTTTTTTGTCCACACTCATGTTGTGGGTTTTTGTGTTTTTTTTACACACTCAGAATTTTATTTGTGTAATGCAAAATCTTTTCCTTTATTGCTTACGAATTTTGAGTCATGGTTAAAGACTTCCCCACACTTAGGCAATAGAAGAATTCACTTGTGTTTTCTCCTAAACGTATGGTTAGGCTCTTAAAATTGAGCAGTAAAGAAGCAACTCAGTTAAAAAGTGGGCAGAAGATCTGAACTGATACCGCACCACTGAAGAAATATACAGGAGATGATAAAGAAACATGAAAAGATGCTGAACATCAAGTATCATTTAAGGAATTGCAAACTAAAACAATGAGATAACCCCCATAAACTGTTAGAATGGTTAAAACCTAAAACATCAAATGCAAGGATATGGAACAACAGAAACTCATCCATTACTAGTGAGAATACAAAATAGTACAGCTACTTTGGAACAGTTACACAGTTTCTTAAAAAAGTAAACATAGTCTTAGGGAATTCCCTGTTGATATAGTGGTTAGGACTCTCAGCTCTCACTGCCAACAGCCTGGCTTCAGTACCTGGTCAGGGAATGAGGATCCCACAAGCTGTACAGCCAAAAAATAAGAAGTAAACATAGTCTTAACCATATGATCCAGCAATATTTAACTAAAGTATATACAAGTAAAATAAAAAAACCTTATGTCCACACAGACACCTGCACACAGATGTTTATAGCAGCCTTATTCACAGTTGCCAAAAAGGTGAAAGAAACAAAGGTGTCCTTCAATATATAAATGAATAAACAAACTGGTACATTCGTACAATAGAATATTATTCCGTGGGGGTGGGGGGGAAATGAGTTCTCAAGTCATGAAAAGACACAGAGGAACCTTAGATGAATATTGCTAAGTGAAAGAAACCAGTCTGACTGGTTTCCAGTCAGAAAAAACCTGACTCCAACTATATACCTTTCTGAAAAAGGCAAAACTATAGAGGTAGTATAAAGATCAGTGGTTGCCAGGGATGGGGGTTAGAGGGGAGAGAACAAATGGAGCATGGAACTTTCAGGGCAGTGGAACTCTTCTTTATGGCACCATGATGATAGATACATGACATTATGTATTTCACAAGACCCACAGAGTGTACGACAAAGGGTGAACCCTAATGTAAACTGTGGGCTTTAGTTAATAGTGACGCAGTTGTAATGTGCACAACACTGCAAGACGTCAGTGACAGGGAAGTGGGTGTCGGGAAGGGAGTGTAGGAGCTCTCCATACTTCCTGTACAGTTTTCCTGTGAACATTAAGCAAAGAAATAGGGTCTACAAGGGGTTTTCTTTGTTTTTGTTTTTTAACTTTCTTTTGCTCTTTGTTTTGAAATACTTTTCTCAGTACAAAATTCTGTATGCAGTTAAGTCAGTTCCTTAACTCTCTTTTCTGTTCCATTCATCTTACACATACTACTCATAATTGTATCGAGCAAACCCAGGGAGATAGTGGAGGACAGGGAAGCCTGGTATGCTGCATTTCATAGGGTCACAGAGTCAGACATGACTGAGCGACTGAACAACGACAGATAATATATTTTAATCTGAAGAGGTGGTCTCTTTCTTGCTCTTTTTCAGGATTTTCACAGATTTTCTTGTTTACCTACTATTCCAAACGAACTTTATAGTCAGCTTCATAAAATTGAAATTTTATTAAATTTATAAAGGAATTTGAGGGGATGTGATTAACATCTTTGTGTTGTTGAGTGTTGTTATTCAAGAACACAATTATTGTCTTGTAAGCTTTTGGACAGACTGATTCAGTAGTTCTTGTTGGCCTTTTGTTTGTTACATCTTTATTTAATAATTACAGGCATTTGTGATCAAGTTGATTCAAGTTTGGGGTTGTTTCTTCAGAATGAGCTGTCCATCAGTGTTTGTTTATACATTCCTCTAAGTGTTTTCAGGAATAGCATTTGTGTAATTGGCAGAGCAGTATAAATTCAAATTATCTGTACTGCAGATATTCTTTTAGAAGCAAATTTGTGTGTGTGCGCGCGCGCACGCGTGTGTGCTCAGTCGTGTCTGATTCTACAATCCCATGGACTATAACCCTGCAGGCTCCTCTCTCCAGGGCAAGAATACTGAAGTAGGTTGCCGTTTTCTTCGCCAGGGGATCTTCCCCACCCAGGGATCAAACTCGTCTCTAGCATTGTAGGCAACTTTTTACTGCTGTGCCACTGGGGAAACCCTGCCTGTCTTTGAGGTGAATATTGGTAAAGATTAATTTTGTCAATTTTCTTTTGGGCCAGTTGATGGTCTTTTAATATATTGAGGAAATCTTAGTGGCCATTTGTCCATATTACATTTTTTCTTAAAATGAATAGCAAAAAATAAGTAATAAAACTGAAGATTTGATGTTAATGCTTCCAGTTGTATATGTGTGTCTTTAAACTCTTATTTCATGAGAGTATCAGTTTCTTGGAATAAATTTAGAAGAAAAAATGTTTTCGTGCTAAGTATCTGGGGAATTTTTTTTTCCATGTGTATGCATGTGTATATGTATTAATGTTTATAAATTCCTGTTGGAGTTGAATGTTGTTGTTCAGTCCATATGTCATGTCCAGCTCTTTGCAACCCCACAGATTGTAGCACAACAGGCTCCCCTGTCCTCCACCATTTCCCAGAGTTTACTTAAACTCATGTGCATTGAGTCACTGATGCTATCCAGCAATGTCATCCTCTGCTGCCCCTTTATCTCCTTTTGCCTTCATTCTTTCCCAGCATCACAGTCTTTCCCAGTGAATCAGCAGTTTGCATCAGGTGTCAGAATTGGAGCTTCAGCTTCAGCATCAGTTCTTCCAGTGACTATTCAGGGTTGATTTCCTTTAGGATTGACTGGTTGATCTCCTTGCTGCCCAAGGGACTCTCAAGGGTCTTCTCCAGCACCACAGTTCGAAAGCATCAATTCTTCAGCTCTCAGCTTTCTTTATGGTCCAGCTCTCATATCTGTACATGACTACTGGAAAAACCATATTTTTGGTTAGACGGACCTTTGTCGGTAAAGTGATGTCTCTACTTTTTCTTTTTTTTTTTTTTATGTCTCTGCTTTTTATTTTTTATTTATTTATTTATTTTTGTCTCTGCTTTTTAATACACTGTCTAGGTTTGTCATAGGTTTCCTTCCATGGAGCAAAGATATTTTAATTTCATGGCCATAATCACTGTCTGCAGTGGAGTTAAATCAAACCAAAAAATCCACCATACTCAATTAACCATCCACTCTATCTGCATTGCCTCTACCCTAGTTTATACTTACATTTCAATATACTTGGAACTATTTCAGTAACTATACCAGTGCTCCTGGTTTCAAGTCTCTCTCCTCTTCAATTTAGCCGCCTTAGTTTTTCCAGAATAATCTTTCTAGCAAAGATTTGATTGTGTCTCTCTTTAAGAGTTTTCATTTGCTTTGTATTGATTAAAGCAGCATGAAATCTTTCTTTGCTTCTCATGATCTGACTCCTATTTCACTGTTCAGCTCTATAATATTCTACCCTGTCTATTTCTATTCCAGTGATATTTTTTAGTTTCCTTAACATGACATTCTTTCTCATTCCCCTGTGCCTCCATGCATACTCCTCTATTGTCCTGAAACATCTCCTTCCACTAGTTTTCAGCTCAGAACTTTGATATCATCCTGAGTCCCCTGGAACACTTGGATTTGTTTTCTACTGGTATATGGTCATTGTCATAATAATTTAATTATTTACAAGTCTTTTTACTCCACAAAGTTACTGGGGATCAGAACTGTGATTTCTTTGTGGTGCTTGCCACATGATGTCAGTTATTATTTGCTGAGTGAATTTAATAATTTACAAGAAATTTCACTTCCCACAGGGGTTTTATTGTAGTGGTGGGCTTCTCTAGTGGTGCTCAGTCTTATCTCCCAAGGCGTGTGGAATCTTAGTACGTTGACCAGGAATTGAGCCTATGTCTTCTGCGTTTGAAGGTGGATTCTTAACCACTGAATTAACCAGGGATTTAATCAGGGAAGTCCCAGTGCAGTTGTTCCTGATGTTTGTCTCTCTTTGTTAAAGCAATTCCTGCGGCTTTAAGTATCCCTTTTTTAGGAGGAAGGGAAAAACAAACAAAAAAAAAAATCAATTTATTTGGTTCCTAGAACACAAAGTAATCTGATTGTAGTACTTCAGAACCTTTTAATCAAGTTCAAGTTCGTCTCACAATATATTAAAAATGTGTTTTTCCTCCAATTTTTAAAACATGGTAAAATACATAGAAAATTTACTATTTTAGCAATTTTAAGTATACAATTTAGTAATAAAAAATACATCTATAATGTTGTGTGACCATTTTCATTCATCTTCATAACTCTTTTTTCATCTTGTGAAACTGAAATTACACCCATTAGGCAATAACTCCCATTTCCCCCTTCCTCTAGCCCAGGACAGCCACCAGTTTACTGTCTTTCTCTGTGATTTTGAGTACTCCAAATACTTCATAGAAGTGGAATCATGTAGTATTTGTCTTTTTATGACTGGCTTGTTTTTCTTAGTATAATATTCTGAAAGTTCATCCTTGTAGGATATTGCAAAAGTTCCTTCTTTTTAAAGGCTGAAAAATACTCCATTTTACATATACATACATGTTACTTGTTTGCCTTATCTGTTAATGGACACTGGGTTATTTCCCATCTTAGCTACTGTGGACAGTGCCGCTGTGAACATGGGTATACAGGTCTCTCTCCAAGACTGCGTGTATTTTAGGTATGCATGCAGACGTGAAGTTGCTGTGTCATATAGTAGTTCTATTTTTGATTTATTGATGAGCTGCGCATTGTTTTCCACAGTTGCTGTAACATTTTACATTCACGCCAGTGGTGCACAAGGGTTCTAGTTTGACCACATCCTGGCCAGCACTTTTCATTTCCTGTTTTTTTAATAGTAGCCATACTAACAGGTGTTAAGTGGTGCCTCAGAGTTTTGATTTGCATTTCCCTAATGATTGGTGATGCTGAACATCTTTACATGTTTTTGTTGGTTATTTGTGTATCTTCTTTGCCAAAATGTCTGGTCAAGTCCTTTGCCTAATCAAGTTGTGTTTTTGTTGTTGTTTTAAGAGTTCTCTATATTCTGAATGTTAATTCCTTATCAAATACATAATTTACAAATATATTCTCCCATTCTGGAGTTGTCTTTTTACTCTGGATAGTGTCTTTTGATGTACAAATTTTAAAAATTGTCTCGAAGTCCAGTTTGTCTCTTTTCTTTTATTGCCTGTGCCTTTGGTGTCACTTTGAAGAAATCATTTCTAGGACTTACCTGGTGGTCCAGTGGTTAAGGCTCCGAACTTCCAAATCAGGGGCCACAGGGAAACTAAGATTCTTCATACCATGCAACCAATTTAAAAAAACAAAAGAAGAATCATTGCCAAATCCAGTGTCAGGAAGTTTTTAGCTTATGTTTTTTCCTAAGTGTTTTATAGCTTTAGGTTTTACTTTTGGGTCTTGGATCCATTTTGAGTTAATTTTTATATATGGTGTTAGGTGGGTTTCCCTGGTGGCTCAGATGGCAGAGAATCCACCTGCAGTGCAGGATACTTGGATTCGATCCCAGGGGAAGATCCCCTGGAGGAGGGCATGGCAACCCACTTCAGTATTCTTGCCTGGAGAATCTCTGTGGACAGAGGAGAGGAGCCTAGTGGGCTACAGTCCATGGAGTCGCAAAGAGTCAGACACGACTCAGCACATGGTGTTAGATAAATGAGTAGGAAAAGCACCTCCTCTGTGTTTCTCCTTTACTCTAAACAGATGTGTGGGTTTTCCACACATTGCGCAGTTCTCCCAGGTTCAATTTAGTTCAGTTTGGACACTGTCTACCTGAAGTTGGCATCAGATCCCACAAGTTAAGTGCTCAGCCCCACAAGACCGCCCTCACTTCCATTGTCACCTGAACTTCTTACCACCTATAAATTGGGGTCCATATGACCCCCATTTTGGGTTTGATAATTTGCTAGAATGGTTCACAGAACTCAGAGATTCACTTTTGTTTATTGATTTATTACAAAAGATATAATAAAGGATACAGAAAAATGACCAGATAAAGAGACAAGTAGGGCAAGGTCCAGAAGGGTCCCAAGTGCAGGGCAGCGTCTGTCCCAGAGAAGCTGGGGTACACCCTCCTCCTGTCATGTAGATGGCTTCATCTCTGAATCTCATGCTATTAGGGTATTATTTGTAGAGGCTTTATTGCTTAGGCACGACTGACTATTAACTCCATTTCCAGCTCCTCTCTGGAGATTGGGGGGGTGAGACTAAGAATTTTTGTTTTAATTATTTATGTATCTGGCTGCCTCAGATCTTGTTGCAGCGGGCAGGCTCTAGTGTACCCAAGCTTATCAGTTGCATATGGAATCTTAGTTCCCTGCAGATGCTTAACCAGTGTACCGGTAGGGAAGTTCTGGGGCTGAAAATTGAAGTTTCTAATCATGGTTTTTCTGATGACCAGTCCCTATCCGATAGTCACCTCATCAGAACAAATTCAATGTTGTCATCCATGAAACTCCAAGGGATTTAGGATGTCTCTCAGGAATCAGGGTCAAAAAAACAAATACTAGAATACAAGATTCTCCTAGTGTTCTTATCATGTAGGAAATTACAACAGTTTTGGTCACTCTGGTCACTTTGGTCACTCTGAGTCAGGAACTGGATCAAAAACTAAATGTTAGAACAAGAGTCTTGTCATATTTGCAACAAACTCTGTGTCAGGAACTGGGGGCCGGAGACCATACAATGCATATTTATGTCTGTCTTTGTGTCTGTACCACACTATTTTGATTGCTGTAACTTCATAGTAAGTTTTGGAATCAGAAGGTGTGAGTCCTCTATCTTTGTTCTACTTTTTCAAGATTATTTTTGGCTCTTCAGAGTCGCTTGAGATTCCGTATGAGTTTGGGTATTGGTTTTTCTATTTTTGCACCCAAAAAAAAGATCATTGAGATTTTGATAGGGATTGCTTTGCATCTGTAGCTGACTTTGGGTTGTATTGACCTTTTAACAGTATTAAGTCTTCCAATTCATGAACACTGGATGTCTTTCCATTTATGTAGGTCTTTTAATTTCTTTCAGTAGTGTTTTGTAGTTTTAATTGTATAAATCGTTTACTTCCTCAGTTAATTCCCAAGTATTTTATTCTTTTTGATGCTATTATAGATGGAATTGTTTTCTTACTTCCCTCTTTATTCATTGTTAGCGTAAAGAAATGCAACTGAAACTTCTATATTGACTTGTTCATGCTACTTTGTTTGATTCATGTTTTAGTTCTAACAGGGATTGGGGAGATCTTTAGGGTTTCTGTATATAAGAAGTGTCTCAATTGATTTTAATAGATAGCGATCATACAAAATAGTTTCTCAAACCACAATGTGATTAAGATAGAAATTGATAACAGAAATAAAATTGAAAATTTCATGAATTTATGTAAACAGCACACTTAACCAATGGATGAAATAAATAATCACAAGGGAAATTAGAAAATATGTCGAGATAAATGAGAATGAAAATACAGTGTGCCAGAACTTATAGGATGCAGCAAACAGTGCTTGGGGAGTGGTTGGGGGCGTTTGTAGCTCTTAAACATGAATGTTAAAAGCACAGAAGGTCTTAAATTTTAAAAAGTAATAATAAAAGGTCTTCCTGGCGGTTCAGTGGTTAAGATGCCATGCTCCAGTGCATGGGGCACAGGTTCAATCCCTGATCAGGGAACTAAGATCTTGCATGCTGCCAAGAATCAAAATACAATGTAGTACGGTACAGTACAGTACTAGAAGATTTCAAATCAACAACCTAACTTTATAATTTAAGAAACTAGAAAGGAAAGAACAGACTAAACTCAGAGCTAGTGGAAGGAAGGAAATATAAAGGAGAGAGCCTAGGTAAACAGCATAGAGAATAGAAAAATAAGACTGAAAATCAGTGAAATAAAAAGTTGGTCCTTTGAAATCAACAAAATTGACAAACTTTTTAGCTAGGTGGAATTGAGGAAAAAAGAGAGAAGATTCAAATTACTAAAACCAGAAAGGAAAGTGGAGGAACTTCCCCAGTGGTTCGGTGGTTAGGGCTCTGCTCTTCCACTGAAGGGGTTGTGAGTTCAGTCCCTGGTTGGGAAACTAGGATTCCACATGTCCCTCGGCCAAAAGAATTTTTAAAAAAAAGAAATGAAAATGGAGACATTACCAATTCTGTTTAAAAAAAAAATGTTTTGAAGTGAGTACTGTGAACAATTGAATGCCAACAAATTAGATAACTTGGATGAGATAGACAAATTCCAAGAAATATAAAACCTACCAAGACTGAGTCACAAATAAATAGAAAATCTGAATAAACCTGTAACTAGTAAGGAGATTGAATCCAGTAGTTAAAACTCTCCCAACAAAGAAAAGCCTTGGACCCAGTAGCTTCACTGGTGAATTGTACCAAACATTTGAAAAACTGAAAAGGAGGGAGCACATTCTAAGTCATTCTTTGAGACCAGCATTAGCCTGAGAGTCAAATACTACTAGAAAACTACAGACCAATATCCCTTAGGAACATTAATGCAAAAATCCTCAAGCAAATACTACCAAACTTAATTCAACAGCATATTAAAAGGAGTATACACCATGACCAATGGGATGTATCTCTGGAATGTACAAGTGGTTTGATAGATGAAACTATGCATGTAATACTTCACATTAAAAAATGAAGGGGAAAAATCCACATGGTTATCTTAATTGATGTACAAATGTCTTTCTTGTCCTCATAAGCTAAGTAAAGGTTCGTGATAACATTCTCACTTTTAATGTTTCCTTCATGTATCTTAAAAATAATAGCACTGTACACTTACTCTTTACAACCCAGTGAGTTAATGAGTATTTTTATTTACATTTTACCAGTAAAGAAACTGACACTCAGAAATGTTTAAGGGCACCAAGCTAGTGAATGTTAGAGTTAGATAATGAAGGATTGTTGAAGACTGGAGTGAAATTTCCAACAAAGTTCCATCCCTTATTCCACCTACTCTTAATTGCTTGGATAAATATTGTGGGTTTGTTTAAGAAGCTACTATGTGGGTATGGTTAGCTCTTGATTCACATGGAACATTAGTTTGACATCTCTTGATGGTCTATACCTGTGGTTCACAAATAGTTCTGTAGGAAAACTCTTCAAACGGGTATTAGTTTGAGTTCTTAAAAAAAAAAACAAAAAACTTCCTTTATGTGAAGTTAAAGGTTTTTATTTCTTTTTAACTTAAGGCAGGAATTTTCAAAGCCTTTTAAAAAATGTATTGGGGATTTCCAGAAAAGAGATTTGATAAGCAACATTTTCCAGTCTTACTTGACACCAAACTATATTCAAAGGACAAATCTATACTGATTTGTTGATGCTGGGCATAAAGGAAAATAATCTTATGTACATTTATGAGTTGTTACTTAGCTGCCTGTAGATACAATGAAGAAAGAAGAGACTGGGAATAAGACTGGATAGTTCTGCCATTCTCATGCTATGTGACTTGGGAAAGCTTGTTCACTTTGCTAAGCCTTAGTTTCCTTTTATGCAAAACGAGGGGGTTGAAATATTGTGTTCAATTTATCATTTCTTTAATGTGAAAATGAAAAAAAAATCCAGATGTTTTATTCTCAGTTGAACAAAAATTTTGTTGAAAATTTCCAAATTGAGAATTTATTGAAAGCTTCTTGTTTTTCTAACATGAATTAATTAAATAATGGGGGGCAGTATAGCATAGGAGACAACTTGGACTTCGGAGATTGTTACTCCAGGTTTCAATCTTGGCTGTCCCACTTATTGTTCTTAAATAAGGACATTCTTACGCAGAGTACATACCCTCTTGAATACTTGGGTTTCTCAGTGGTGAAAATGAGGGTTTTATTATTTACAGTGCTTATTACATAGGAATAGGTGCTTAGTAAGTGGAGTCTGCAGGTATTTAATTTGGTAAATCAGTAATTAAATGTAAATAATAAAGATTTGAGTATAAGAGCTTTAGTTACAGATTAGAGCCTAGGTTGAAAGCCTAGCCTTTCACTTCCTGAAAGGACTTCACTTTCCATTTCTCCTTCTGCTACCAAAGAGGGCATATTGCTTATTGTATAAAGCAAAGCTATCTGTGTTGCAGGAAGGAGAGAACAGAGATCTCTGCTTTTTGCTAAGTTTCTCTCTGGGAATAACTGAAAACAGAAGTTAAAATATGCATCCTCACTAGGAATAAAACTACGACATGACCCAGCAATCCCTCTACTGGGCTTATACCGTGAGGAAATCAGAATTGAGAAAGACGCATGTACCTCAGTGTTCATTGCGGCACTATTTACAATAGCTAGGACATGGAAGCAACCTAGATGTTCATTGGCAGATGAATGGATAAGGGGGTCATGGTACATATACAGTGGAATATTACTCAGCTGTAAAAAAAGGAATACATTTGAGTCAGTTTCAATGAGATGGATGAACCTAGAGCCTATTATACAGAGTGAAGTAGTCAGAGAGAAAAAGACAAATATCATATTAACACATACATATGGAATCTAGAAAGATGGTACCAAGTATCCTATGTGCAGGACAGCAAAGGAGACAGACATAAAGAACAGACTTTTGGACTCAGTGGGAGAAGGAGAGGGTGGAGTGATTTGAGAGTATAGCATTGAAACATAAATTACCATATGTAAAATAGATAGGCAGTTGGAGTTTGATGTATGACGCAGGGAACCCAAAGCAAGAACTCTGTGACAACGTGGTGGGGTGGGGTGGGGAGTGAGGGTGATTCAGAAGGGAAGGGACACACATGCCTGTGGCCAGTTTGATTTAATGTATAGCAAAAACCATTAAAATACTGTCATTATCCTCCAATTAAAATAAACACTTTTTTTTTTTTTAATGTATCCTCAACAAGCAAGAGCCAACAAGCCAAGTGAAATTTAGAGAGTACTTAGATTTCAACTGAGATTTTGCTCCAACCTCCTACAGTGTTTGTTAGTTATAAACAGATGAGATGTGGAAACACTTCTTAGGAAAACACTCTAGTGATTACATTAGAGTGATTAACTCGAGTTGCGCAGTCCCTTTCCAAGTAGTTGAATGATATATCTGGTTGTGATACCTTCCTTGAGTTATGCTTAAGCCAGAGATCAAGGATCAGAATATTTCAGAGGTAGGTTGCCAAGTGATGTTGACATCCTATTATCAACTGACTTGGGAAAGGAGGAAATTAGACCAAGGCTGGAGTAGAAGGATATCGAATAGTTCGCACACTTCCCTCTAATCTCGCTTGTGCATTTTGCTGTTTAGAGATTGACTGGAGTTCAGGGTATTTTTTGCCCTAATGATAAATAATGCCTTTCTCCTACTAATGCTGTCAGTCTGTTGTTACTGTTGTTGAGTCGCTAAGTCCTCTCCAACTCTTTGCTACCCTGTGGACTATAGCCGGTATACCAGGCTCCTCTTTCCATTGGGTTTTTCAGGCAAGAATACTGGACTGGGTTGCCATTTCCTTCTCCAGGGGACCTTCTTGAACTAGGTATGGAACCCTGGTCTGCATGGAGGTTGATTTTTTTTTTACCACTGAGCCACCTTCTGTTACACTTGTATAAATTAATGAAACTAAGTGTAGCATTTGTGCTACATCCTTGCAGGGGGCAGTTCCTGGAAGAGGAGTTAGCTCTAGGGGGGGAGGAAGGGAGAGACCATCTTGGAACCAGGGATGATTCTCAGTAAGACAAACTTGGTTGGGCCTGCCCGAGAAGGGGATTTGTGGTGACTTTGGTCCTAAAAGATTAGAGGGTGCAGAAGTTAAACTTTCTACATATTGAAGCTATTTTCCCTAATGCCATCTCATGTCACCTCAGATGTCAGTAGATCTGAATGTAAAAGCAAAATTCTGAGGAGCATGCCAGTTAGGTGAGATTACAGATTTAGTTGACCTTCAGTGAGCACTTCCTGTGTACCTGAATTAGTGTGTCTTCCACATAATTCTTTTTTAAAAGAGTCTTGATATTCTCAACTGATTCTGGGTATGATGATACCCATAGGATTGTTGAGGAAAATATATAATTCCTTACACAAAGTAATAATGAAAAGAACAATACTTAAAAACTAGAGAGAGATGAAATAAAACTAGAGAGAGATGAAGTAAAAGTTGATCATTGACATGAGAACAGAGTGTTCGTTTAAATATTTTCTATTGTATGTTAAGGTACTGCACTGGATCTAGGGAATATAGAGAGAAGTGGGTTCTCTTCTCAAAAGAAAGTTCCTTATAAAAATTATTTACTTATTTGACTGCACTGGGTCTTCGTTGCTTTGCTCAGGCTTTCTAGTTGTGGCCAACAGGGCTGTTCTTCTTGTGGTGTGCCATCTTCTCACTGTGGTGGCCTCTTTCGTTGCAGAGCAGAGGCTCTCAGGTGCGCAGGCTTCAGTAGTTGTGGCTTGCGGGCTCCAGAGCACAGGCTTAATAGTTGTGGTGCACATGCTTAGTAGCTCTTCAGTGTGAGAGATCTTCCCGGACCAGGGATCAAACCCGTGTCCCCTCCATTGGCAGACAGATTCTTATGCTTTGTGCCAGCTCGTTTTAAGAGAGAATTACACGAGCCTCCCTGGTGGCTCAGTGGTAAAGAATCTGCCTGCCAGTGCGGGAGACAATGGTTCGATCTCTGGTCCAGGACGATGTCACATGATTCTGAGCAACTAAGCCAGTGTGCCGCCACTGCTGAGCCCACATGCCGCGCCTGCTGAAGCCTGTGTGCCTAGGCACCGTGCTTCACAATAAGAAAAGCCCCTGTGATGAGAAGCCCATGAACTGCAGCGAGGGAGTAGCCTCAGCTGGTGGCAACTAAAGAGAAACCCTCACAGCAACGGAGGCCCAGCAGGGCCAAAGATAGTAAATAAATAAATAAAATTTAAACAAGAGAATTACAGCCTGTCGAGTTCTAAAGAAATTAGTTTGGGAGGAGCTTGAAACAATAACTGAAGTTATTAAATATAATGTTCCCTCAGCTTCTCTGTTTTACTTTTCTGTATGTGCTTACAGCTAAATGTGTTGGAGGTGAGGAGAGAATTGGTAGCAAAGCTTATGTAGTATCTCAGGCTATACCTGTTATAGTCTTTCTTTTTGAAGAAAGCTGGCATTGTGAAACTTAATTGGCATGAAATGATTATTGGCTTGAGACATACTTAGCTTTTGACTCACATTGAAACCAACCCTAATCAGTGTAAATTGGAATGGTCCTTTTAAAGTGCATGTTACTGCATTTTAGCAGTATGTATCAAGAACATAAAAATATGTACATTCCTTGGCCTATAATTTTTAGCTGGATCCTCAGGGGGGAAATCCTCAATACAGAGAAACTTTATAAACAGAAGTGTTTATGAGAGTGCTATTTTAATAGCAAAAAAATGAGAAGCAGTTATGGCATCTGTATGTCAGTTGTTTTTGCCAATTGACATGTGACAATTAAAATGATTATGAACATTAATTCAAAAGGGAATATTCTGCAAATAGGTATTTTTAACTACTAGCTTAGCCTCTAGTTAGAATATTTGGAGTTTAATTTTTAAAAAAAACTCAGGGTATTAATGTATAGTGAATTTTGGTGAAAATGTCTAGAGGATTTCACTTAATAGCTATGATTATTGAAGCTTATCCTAAAAGGTCTTTTTAACTTGGACAGCCTTTTTCTGTAACCTTTTAAGCCCTTACTGTGTGCCAGGGGTGGACAGATAGGAGTGTGTGTGGGGTGGGGGAGTGTGTGCGTGTGCGTGTGTGCACATGCGCTCGCTCAGTTGTGTGTGACTTCTTTGAGACACCATGGATTGTAGCCCACCAGGCTCATCTGTCCATGGAATTCTCCAGGCAAGAATACTGGAGTGGGTTGCCATTTTCTTCTCCAGGGGATCTTTCCGACCGAGGGATCTAAACTGCATCTCTTGTGTGCAAGGTACTGGGGAGCATTATATAGAGATGAATCACATTCCTTGCTCTTAAGGACCCTGCATCCTCTAATAAGGCAATAGAATGAGTGTAAATAGTCATAATAGATGATAGAAAATGATAGGTGTATAAGGAAGGTAGAAAATACTTTTGGTAAAGACACAGTGTTCATTCATACCCTGAGAAGAAGGTAAAAGTAAAGTCCAGTTCTTAAAGAGAATATATAGAGAAGTGGAACCCTGACTTCCCAGTTCTCTGCAGTGGACAGCAAAGAAAAATAAAGTTAAAGGAGATTCTGTGACTAGCTTGGTACAAAAGTAGTTGTAGCTTCAAATTAAATTTTTAAAATTATTTTATTAGACTGCACTAAGTCTTAGTTGCAGCTTTTAGGATCTTTGATCTTTAGTTGTGACATGTGGGATCTAGTTCCCTGACCAGGGATTGAACCCAGGCTTCCTGCATTGAGAGCAGGGAATCTTAGCTACTGGACCACCAGGGAAGTCCCTGGATTGTGAAATTTAAATCATTATAACTAAGTTCAGACACATCTTTATTAATCAAAATGGGAACCATTACAATCAACGCATTTTTGCCAACAAGAAATAAGTTTGTTTATTCCTGTAGCATAAAAATCCATGCTTTGGGATTCAGCGAACTCTTGGAAAGCATTTTCTGCATCCTGCTGGTTGTGGAAGCTTTTTCCCTGCAGTAAGGTGTCAAGATGCTTGAAGAAGTTGTAGTCGGTTGGCAAGAGATCACGTGAATATGGTGGATGAGGCACAACTCCGTAGCCCAGTTCATTCAACTTTTGAAGTGTTGGTTGTGTGACCTGCATCATGTATTGTCATGGAGAAGAATTAGGACCTTTATGTTGACCAATGCCAGCTGCAGGTGTTGCAGTTTTCTTTTCGTCTCTTTGATTTGTTGAGCATACTTCAGATGTAGTGGTTTTGCCAGGATTCAGAAAGTTGTAGTGGATCACACCAGCAGCAGACCACCAGATAGTGACCATGACTTTTTTGGTGCAAGTTTGGCTTTGAGAAGTGCTCTGGAGCTTCTTCTTGGTCCAACCACTGAGCTGGTCGTTACTGGCTGCGTAAAATGCACTTTTTGTCACACGTCACAATCCAATCGAGAAATTGTTCGTTGTTTCATAAAACAAGAGGAGACGACACTTCAAATCGATTTTTTTTGATTTGTGGTCAGCTCATAAGGCACCCACTTAACTAGCTTTTTCACTTTTCCAACTTTCTTCAAATGCCAAATGATTATAGAATGGTTGACTTTGAGTTCTTTGGCAACTTTTTGTGTAGTTGTAAGAGGATCAGCTTCTGTGATTGCTTTCAGTTGGTCATTGTCAACTTCTGATGGCTGGCCACTGTGCTCATCTTCAAGGTGCTTGTCTCCTTTGAAAAATTTCTTGAACCACCACTACATTGTATGTTCATTAGCAGTTCCTGGGCCAGATGCATTGTGAATGTTGCAAGTTGTCTCCCTGCTTTATCACCCAGTGAGCTCAAATTTAAAAATCACTCGAATTTGCTTTTTGTTTAACATCATTTCCCTAGTTTAAAATAAATATAAACAGCAAGTAATAAGTCATTAGCAAAAAAAGAAAAGTGTGAAATGCACATTAAAATGATGTATAACATCACCACATTTATTTAAGAATGTATTCCGGTATCAATGGGACCTAATTAAACTTAAAAGCTTTTGCACAACAAAGGAAACTATAAGCAAAGTGAAAAGACAGCCTTCAGAATGGGAGAAAATAATAGCAAACTGAAGAAACAGACAAAGGATTAATCTCAAAAATATACAAGCAACTCCTGAAGCTCAATTCCAGAAAAATAAACGACCCAATCAAAAAATGGGCCAAAGAACTAAACAGACATTTCTCCAAAGAAGACATACAGATGGCTAACAAACATGAAAAGATGCTCAACATCACTCATTATCAGAGAAATGCAAATCAAAACCACAATGAGGTACCACTACATGCCAGTCAGAATGGCTGCTATCCAAAAGTCTACAAGCAATAAATGCTGGAGAGGGTGTGGAGAAAAGGGAACCCTCTTACACTGTTGGTGGGAATGCAAACTAGTACAGCCGCTATGGAGAACAGTGTGGAGATTCCTTAAAAAACTGGAAATAGAACTGCCATATGACCCAGCAATCCCACTCCTGGGCATACACACCGAGGAAACCAGATCTGAAAGAGACACGTGCACCCCAATGTTCATTGCAGCACTGTTTATAATAACCAGGACATGGAAGCAACCTAGATGCCCATCAGCAGACGAATGGATAAGGAAGCTGTGGTACATATACACCATGGAACATTACTCAGCCATTAAAAAGAATTCATGTGAATCAGTTCTAATGAGATGGATGAAACTGGAGCCCATTATACAGAGTGAAGTAAGCCAGAAAGATAAAGACCAATACAGTATACTAACGCATATATATGGAATTTTAAAAGATGGTGACGATAACCCTATATGCAGGACAGGAAAAGAGACACAGATGTATAGAACAGACTTTTGGACTCTGTGGAAGAAGGCGAGGGTGGGATGATCTGAGAGAACAGCACTGAAACATGTATTATCAAGTGTGAAACAGATCGCCAGCCCAGGTTGAATGCATGAGACAAGTGCTCAGGGCTGGTGCACTGGGAAGACCCAGAGGGATGGGATGGGGAGGGAGGTGGGAGGGGGGATCAGGATGGGGAGAACATATGTAAATCCATGGCTGATTCATGTCAATGTATGGCAAAAACCACTACAATATTATTGTGAAGTAATTAGCCTCCAACTAATAAAAATAAATGGAAAAAAAAAAAAAAAAGAATGTATTCCGATACCAAACAGCAAAGTTCAACAATGAAAAACTGCAGTTACTTTTGCAGCAACATAGTACAAGCCAGAAGGGAATAGCTAAACTAGTAAGAGGCCCAGAATGGTCAGGAACCAAAATTAAAGATGGTCAGAGCTGTCATAGCCATCGGTTCTTAATAGATCTCTAGAGTTCTTAACAGAGCTTTCTAATTTCAGTATTGAAAATTTTGCAGTATTTTAAACATAAAAATGTATTAACAAAGTTTCTATACTGTGTAGTTTAATTTTATTTTAATTTCTGTGTAATTTAAAAAAATAAACAATTGCATATCTAAAGAATGCAAACTTTAATTTTTGTTTTGTTCTTTTAAGCTCTGGAAAGGATATTCAGTCCAAATTAAATTCCTCATGTTGTACATAAAGGAAGCTGGAGTTCAATTATGTCTGATCGGAAATGGCAATCCACTCCAGTATTCTTGCCTGGAGAATCCCATGGATGGAGGAGCCTGGTGGGCTACAGTCCACGGGGTTGCAAAGAGTCGGACACGACTAAGCAACTTCACTTCACTTTGATCACAGGTTACAGAACCAAAGCAAGAATCTCAGCCTCCTGACTCACCAGTGCATGTTACCACATTCTTGTCAGGTTGAGATCAGTTTCTTTTTTCCAGTTGCTTGCTGGTTATTAAGAAGGATTTGTTGAGGATAGAGACTGCGTATTTATCCCTGTATCCCTGGACATAGTAATAACACAGAATAGACAATAACAGTAGACATATATTGCATGAAAAGGATAGATGGGTAGGTTTGGCTTCTCTCTTAAACCTTGAAGGAAGGCTAGGATTTAGCTTTGTGGAAGTTCTGGTCATATGGTATACACAGAAGCTGTTAGATTTGTTGAGTATTGGATACCTAAAGGAAAATAGAAAATAATGCAGAAGTCTAGGTTGGGGCTACATTGTAGGAACACTTGAATGCCAAGCTAAGAATTTTGGAATTTATTATCCAGTTAGCTGAAAAGTTTTGAGCAGAGAAGTAACACACACACACACACATACACACACACACAGGAGTGGGGAGACCCGGGGAGGTGGAGAAGAGTTAGGAAGAAAAATTATTTTGACCATTCACTTGAGGTATCATAAAAGCTTGATTGAAGATGCTAGCTATGGGAATGGAAATACGGTTCTAGATACAGAAAACCATCAGAATTTGGTTATCGATGAAGTGTGTATTTCAAGGTATAGAGTACTCAGAGATGCGACTGAGGTTCCAGATGTCATCTTTGCCTCTATAGTTTGGAAGATGGTATTGTCATTAACACATACAGTAGTTTTAAATGATGTATTTGAGGTACTTGTGCCCCCTCTAGATGGAAATGGCTATTGGAAATGTGCTGCCAAACTTCAGAAGAGAAGAAGTACATTTAGGAGTCATTTGAATAGAAAGGATCATTGAAGGCTGAGGATTAAATGAGATTGCCAGAAAGAGGCAAAAGCCAAAGACACATCTTCAGGAAATTTTCTACATTTAGAGGGGGATGAGAGAAGAGTCAGCGCAGATTTATTTGATCATAGACAAAGTGAAACCTAAGAATCATGTAAGGAGAAGGGAGTAGGGAGAGTACTTAAAGGAGGGAAACATCTGAATTACAGATTCTTTTTAATAAAAAGTTTCACAGTTTATATTGTAAGCTAAGTCTTATGCTAATAGGTAAAATATGTAAGTTAGTAAAAGGTATGTTTGCAGAAAACCTGCATTATGTGAGTATGTATTATAAACAGAATAGATGTTTAACACTAAAGACTTTTGCTAAATGTAGAGGTTGAAGAAATCTTTCATTTTTTAAACTTGAATTTGAGAGAATATAGTCAAGTAGTCTTTTTAATTAAAAGCCTTGTTTTAACATATATGATAACCATTTGAATGAATTCTGAATAGTGATGTTTTACCATACTTGAATATCTGTTTACCTTCAGCACTTTATAGAGTATTTCCCCTGCAGTATTTATAAGTATTCTATTAGGGGTAAAAATACTCACCATGTACTGTTGGTTTTCCCTAAGTAACTTTTTGTTTTTATCTTTCAGGATCTGACGGGCATAGAATCTATGGATCAATGTCGCCATACCTTGGAACAGCATAACTGGAACATAGAGGTATTATAGGATTCATTATGAGTGTACTTATTTCTTATTCCCTGCTCTGATAATAGATCTCAAAGACATGTACTTTTCTTTTTTTCCTTTTCACAGCAAAAATCTTCTCTCAATAGTTTTTTTTTTTTTTTTAATTTACAGCTCTTTAGTCTTTAAATTTGTATGAAAGGTGAAAATTATGATCAGAGTTTATAAAATCACAGAAAAGATTGTGATCAAATCCCTCAGTATAGTGTCCCTCCCTCTTTATTTTTTCTTAATGACTTTTTGGGGAAAATACTGGTTTTTATATATTTGATTTACAGCCAGATGCCATAATATGAACCTTTTTATTAAATATTGTAAAATTTATTCTTCTGAACTTTCTATTTGGTTATGTTACCTGCAACTTGATTTTTTTTTTTTTAGTATATGGATCTTTTGTTTTATTTGATGATGAATTGGCTAGTACTTCAGAATAATCTCAGTTAATAATGGTAATAGCAAACACCTTGTCCTCACTGTAATGCTTCCAACGTTTTATTATTAAGTGTAATGCTAGTTATTGTTTTGAGATAGAGCCGCTAGAATGTAATAAATTCCATGAGAGCAGAGTGTTTTTGGTTTTTTTGATTGCTGTATTCCAGCATCTAAAATCGATCCTAGTATATCATAGACTCTCAAATATCTGTTGACTCTTCTTCTTTTCTTGCTTTATTAGTGGATATTGAGTTTAATCAAGCATGCTTTTGATATCTGTTGAACTTAACTGTTTAATTATGATATATTATTTGAATAGAGTACTGGATTACAAGTGGTATTTAGTTATTCAGCACTATTTTTGAGCAATTCTAGGCTCTGGCACTATGCTAGCAAATAAGACTTATGTTCTCATGGAGCTTCAGTTTGTAATAAATGCTGTGAATAAGATGAGTACAGAAAATAGAATAAAGAGGATAAGGAAAGTCATTTTAATAGGGTGGTCAAGTAAGGCCTTTCTAGGGAGGTTATATTTGAGCTGACACCTGAATGATGAAAAGGAATGATGAATGTGAAATTTTAAGGGGAATGCATTTTCGGAAGAAGACATGATGTTGCTCTGTATGATACTTTGGTATTGTCTCCTTGTTAGACTTCTATTTCAAGCATATGCTGAAATTTTAAAAATGACTGACTTAAAAAAAAAACCAAATGACTGACTTGATAAAATCGGTTGAGAAACCTAGTTAGCATACTTATATTTAAGCCTGTGAATTATCTTCTGAAACTATTATTTTAAATGTTTTATTTTCTTCTTTAGTCCAGGAGTTATTTAGAAACATTTTTTTGTTTGTTTATATGGCTGTATAGATTTGTATATAATTTTCTTGTTACATAAATGGAATTATGCCATATTTACATTTTTCACTGTCAGTAACTCATAAAAATAATACATAAAGGTAACTTTCGTTTGAAGTCACACGTAAAGATGCTCAGTATCACTTAACCTAGCGCAGAAAGGCAGATCAGGACTACGGTGAGGGCCTGTCGCGTCCAGTCAGAATGGCCGTCTTGGAAGTTCTACAGTCACAGATGCTGGAGAGGGTGTGGGCAAAGCAAGTCCTCCTATATTGTTGGTGGGAAAGTAAGTCGGTGCAGTCATTGTAGAAAACAGTGTGAAGGTTCCTCAGGAAGCTAAAAATAGAATTACCATATGATCTAGCAGTTCCACTCCCTGGGCATGTATCCAGGTAAAACTGTAATTCAAAAAGATACATACACCCCTTTATAGCACTATTCACAATAGATGAGGCATGGAAACAGCCTAAATGTCCCCCGACAGAGGAATGGATAAAGAACATGTGATGTGTGTATATATACAGTGGGATGCTGCTCAGCCATTAAAAAAAAAAGAAATAATGCCATTCGCAGCAACATGGATAGAGTCAGAGATTATATCGTACTAAGTGAAATAAAACAACAGATTGATCTCTGTTTGTTTCTAAGGCAGACCATTCAGTATCACAGTAATCCAAGTCTGTGCCCCAATGACTAATGCTGAAGAAACTGAACAGTTCTGTGAAGACCTACAAGATCTTCTAGAACTAACACCCCAAAAAGATGTCCTTTTCATTATAGGGGACTGGAATGTAAAAGTAGGAAGTCAAGAGAAACCTGGAGTGACAGGCAAATTTGGCCTTTTATTAGAAAATGAAAAAATGAAACGACAGTGGCTTGCAGAGTTTTGCCAAGAGAATGCTGGTCATAGCAAACACCCTCTCACAACACAAGAGAAGACTCTACACGGACTTCACCAGATGGTCAATACCGAAATCAGATTGATTATATTCTTGCAGTCAAAAATGGAGAAACTATATACAGTCAGCAAAAACAAGATGGGAGCTGACTGTGGCTCAGATCATGAACTCCTTATTGCCAAATTCAGACTTAAATTGTAGAAAGTAAGAAAAACCACTAGACCATTCAGGTATGACCTAAATCAAATCCCTTACCGTTATACAGTAGAGGTAACAAATAGATTCAAGGGATTAGATCTGATAGACAGTGTGCCTGAACAACTATGTATGGACGTTTGTGACACTGTACAGGAGGCAGTGATCAATACCATCCCCAAGAAAAAGAAATGCGAAAAGGCATAATAATTGTCTGAGGAGGCCTTACAAATAGCTAAGAAAAGAAGAGAAGCTAAAGGCAAAGGAGAAAAGGAAAGATATACTCATTTGAATGCAGGGTTCCAAAGAATAACAAGGAAAGATAAGAAAGCCTTCCTCAGTGATCAGTGCAAAGAAATAGAGGAAAACAATAGAATGGGAAAGACTTAAGAGATCTCTTCAAGAAAATTAGAGCTACCATGGGAACATTTCATGTGAAGACGGGCACAGTAAAGGACAGAAATGGCAAGGACCTAACAGAAGCAGAAGATACTAAGAAGAGTTGGCAAGAACACACAGAACTATACAGAAAAGATCTTTATGACCCAGATAACCACAATGGTGTGATCACTCACCTAGAGCCAGACATCCTGGAATTCAAAGTCAGTGGGCCTTAGGAAGCATCACTACGAACAAAGCTAATGGAGGTGATGGAATTCCAACTAAGCTATTTCAAATCCTGAAAGATGATGCTGTTAAGGTGGTGCACTTAATATGCCAACAAATTTGGAAAACTCAGCAGTGGCCACAGGACAGGAAAAGGTTAGTTTTCATTCCAGAGCCAAAGAATGTTCAAACTACCACACAATTGTACTCATCTCCCACGCTAGCAAAGTAATGTCCAAAATTCTCCAAGCCAGGCTTCAATAGTACGTGAACCGTGAACTTCCAGATGTTCAAGCTGGATTTAGTAAAGGCAGAGGAACCAGAGATCAAATTGTCAACATCCGTTGGATCATCAAAAAAGCAAGAGAGTTCCAGAAAAACATCTACTTCTGCTTTATTGACTACATCAAAGCATTTCACTGTGTGGATCACAACAAACAGTGGAAAATTCTTGAAGAGATGGGAATACCAGACCACCTGACCTGCCTCCTGAGAAATCTGTATGCATGTCAGGAAGCACCAGTTAGAACTGGACATGGAACAACAGACTGGTTCCAAATAGTAAAAGGAGTACGTCAAGGCTGTATATTGTCACCCTGCTTATTTAACTTATATGCAGAGTATATCATGAGAAATGCTGGGCTGGAGGAAGCACAAGCTGGAATCAAGATTGCCGGGAGAAATATCAATAACCTCAGATATGCAGATGACACCACCCTTATGGCAGAAAGTGAAAAAGAACTAAAAAAGAGCCTCTTGATGAAATTGAAAGAGGAGAGTGAAAAAAGTGACCTAAAACTCGACATTCTTAAAAACAAGGATCATGGCATCCATCCCCATCAATCACTTCATGGCAAATAGATGGGGAAACACTGAGAGACTTTATTGGGGGGCTCCAAAATCACTGCAGACGGTGACTGCAGCCATGAAATTAACACTTGTTCCTTGGAAGAAAAACTATGACCAACCTAGACAGCATATTAAAAAGCAGAGAGATTACTTTCCCAACAAAGGTCCATCTAGTCAAAGCTGTGATTTTTCCAGTAGTCTTGTATGAATGTGAGAGTTGGACTATAAAGCAAGCTGAGCACCAAAGAATTGATGCTTTTGAACTGTGGTGTTGGAGAAGACTCTTGTCCCTGGGACTGCAAGGAGATCAAACCAGTCAACCAAGACTCTGATGCTAGGAAAGATTGAGGGCAGGAGAAGAAGGGGACAACAGAGGATGAGATGGTTGGATGGCATGATCGACTCAGTGGACATGAGTTTGAGCAAACTCCAGGAGATGGTGAAGGACAGGGAAGCTGGTATGCTGCAGTCCTTGGGGTTGCGAAGAGTCGGTCATGACTGAGCGACTGAAAAACAATAATATAGATGTGTATAACTGAGTCACTTTGTTGTACAGCAGAAATTGATCAATTATACTTCAATTTTTAAAGATCACTTCATAGAAGGAAAAAATTTAGCTTAAAAAGTTCAAACTAATCCTAAGATTAAATATGAAAAAATCTGGCTTTGATCACTTCTCTACTATTGTCTTGCAGTCCTGCATTCCCAACATAGAAGTATTAACAATTTCCTTTGCTTTTTTCCCAGATATTTTTGTGCCTCTCTAGAAATACTTATGTGTTAAAAGTGAAAGTGTTCGTTGCTCAGTTGTGTCTCTTTGTGACCGCATAGACGAGCCTGCCTGGCCCCTCTGTCTGTGGAATTCTCCAGGCAAGAATACTGGAGTGGCTAGCCATTCCATTCTCCAAGGGATCTTCCTGACCCAGGGATCAAACCTGGGTCTCCTGCATTGCAGGCAGACTCTTTACTGTTTGAGCCATCAGGGAAACCCCAAAATATATATGTTGTTCTCCAGAGAGCTTTTATTTACATAGGCTGTATCTGTTTGTTTATTACCATGTTGTTGCTCTGTTCAGTCACTCAGTCGTGTCACACTTTTTGCGACCCTATGGACTGCAGCATGCCAGACTTCCCTGTCCTTCATAACCTCCTGGAGCTTGCTCAAACTGATGTTCATCAAGTTGGTGATGCCATCCAATCCTCTTATCCTCTTGTCGTCCCTTCTCCTGCCTTCAATCTTTTCCAGCATCAGGGTCTTTTCTACGAGTCTTCTCTTTGCCTCAGGTGGCCAAAGTATTGGCACTTCAGCATTAGTCCTTCTGATGAATATTCAGGGTTGACTTCCTTTAGGACTGACTAGTTTAATTTCCTTGCAGTCCAAGAGACTCTCAAGAGTCTTCTCCAACACCACAGTTCAAAAGCATCAATTCTTTGGTGCTCAGCCCTCTTTATGGTCAAACTATCACATCCATGCATGACTACTGAAAAAACCATAGCTTTGACTATACTTGTCGGCAAAGTAATTTCTCTGCTTTTTAATAAGTTGTCTAGGTTGGTCATAGCTTTTCTTCCAAGGAGCAAGCATCTTTTAATTTCATGGCTGCAGTCACCATCTGCAGTGATTTTGGAGCCCAAGAAAATAAAGTCTATCAAGGTTTCCATTGTTTTCCCATCTATTTGCCATGAAGTGATGGGAATGGATGTCATGATCCTCATTTTTTGAATGTTGAGTTTTAAGCCAGCTTTTTCCCTCTCCTCTTTCACTTTCATCAAGAGGCTTTTTGGTCCTCTTTGCTTTCTTCTGTAAGGGTGGTGTCATCTGCATATCTGACGTTATTGATATTTCTCCTGGCAGTCTTAATTCCAGCTTGAGGTTCATTCAGCCTGGCATTTCGCTTGGTGTATTCTGCATATAAGTTAAATAAGCAGGGTGACAATATACCACCTTGACGTACCTCTTTCCCTATTTTCAACAAGTCCGTTGTTCCATGTCTGGTTCTAAGTATTGCTTCTTGACCTGCAAACAGATTTTTCAGGAGTTAGATAAGCTGGCCTGGTATTCCCATCTCTTTAAAAATTTTCCACAGTTTGTTGTGATTCGCAGTTCAAGGCTTTAGTATAGTCAGTGAAGCAGAAGTAGATGTTTTTCTGGAACTCTATTGCTTTTTCTATGATTCAGAGGATGTTTGCAATTTGATCTCTGGTTCCTCTGCCTTTTCTAACTCCAGCTTGAGCATCTGGAAATTCTTGGTTCACATACTGTTGAAGCCTGGCTTGGAAAATTTTGAGCATTACTTTGATAGTGTGAGATGAGTGCAGTTGTGTGGTAGTTTGAACATTCTTTGGCATTGCCTTTCTTTGGAATTGAAATGAAAACTGACCTTTTCCTGTCCTGTGGCCACTGCTGAGTTTTCCAAATTTGCTGGCATATTAAGTGTAGCACCTTAACAGCATCATCTTTTAGGATTTGAAATAGCTCAGCTGGAATTCCTTCTCCTCCATTAGCTTTGTGCATAGTGATGCTTCATAATGCCCGCTTGACTTTGTCCCCAGCCTAAATTACATGGTTGGTCTTTTCTAGGGTGCTCAGCCCCACCATAAAATCCCATAGCAAGGATACTCTTACCAGGTGTGACATAGATTACCTCCAGAAGCTGAAGGTAGAGATCAGATTTCCCTTTGGGTAAAGCCAAATTTTTTAACCACACTGGGACAAATAAACAGTTTCAGGGGCAGAGTTATGAAAGGAATGAGACTTTTTTTTTTTTTTTTTTTTTTACTGAATATCATCTTTGTGCCAGGAATTATTAGAATTTTGTATGATCATCTCATTAAATTTTCAAATTAACCCTGAAAAGTATTGTTTATTCATTTTGCATGTGAGAAAACTGAGGCACATAAGCCGAGCAACTTTTCTCAGTGCTGGAGCTAGGATTCAGACCTAACTTTCTCTGCTCCAAAGCCACACTTTCCCTCAATACCAATCCATCAAGATGGCTCCATTGCACAGTTCTGGGGGCACTGTCTACAGTTTGTGTTCTCTGTGGATGGTTTTCCTTATGCTTGTACAGTGGAACACCTTGTATCCTAGCCACCCTAAATAGCATATACCATCTGAATAAAAGCAGTGAGCTTCCAGACAAGTTCCTTGGGACTCCTCTGTGTATGAATTCTGGAGCCATCACCACACATTGCCTCCCACCTTAGCAAGTTAAAAAAAGGTTCATGAGTATTTACTCCCTGGTGACCTATTTTGACACACCAGCAGCAGTCGTCTCTTCTAGGTTGATCTGAGCATCACTGAAGTGCTCCTGTTTTCTTCTTCTCAGGCCGCTGTACAGGACAGGTTGAACGAGCAAGAGGGTGTACCAAGTGTTTTCAACCCTCCGCCATCTCGGCCCTTGCAAGTGAACACAGCTGACCACAGGATCTACAGCTATGTTGTCTCAAGACCACAACCAAGGGCAAGTTACTTCAGAGCTGGAACCTCTCCCTTTTTTATTTTAAAAGTTCTTTTACTTGGTTATGTTGATCTCTGTATGGTAGAAACAAAAGGAATATTGAGAATATAAACCTGTTAGCTTGACGTAGCTCCTTGGTAGATTTATTGGGTTTATCATTTTTTTCTTGATTCCTTAGTGAACCAATGAAAGTAACTATCCCTTTTTTCCCTGTTTCTACACCAGTTACTTGAAGAGTTTTCTGTGCCTTGTTTTGAGTTTATGACACTTTATCTGTATGTATTTACATGTCTTAAAATGTTTGCTCTATGTTTAGTAGATCCTGCACTTTTAAGCTAAAATGTTTACTGAATTCTTTGCTGTTTCATTTTGCTTAATTTGAAGCTACTTCTAGGGAAATACTTGGAAGTTCTGTGGGAGCCTTGGCCATATCTTTGAGATTAATCTCAGGGCTAGTAGTAGCAAGGAGGTGATTCAGTTATATTCAGTTGGCATTTAAGAGTGTTCAGGGTACTTGATATTTTGCTATTGGGAATCTAGAGATGAATAAAGAGGCATTCTTCTCTCCAGATTATTCACAGTCAGATTAGGGAAGTCAGGTATGTATACTCACAGTGAACTCCAGAGAACTTTTAGAGTTTCTCTTATTCTTAAGAGTTAACACTCACTTCTTACACTTGAATTTAAAATGTATTCCATCTTTCCTTTTGCAGACTACTTGGTAAGATTTAAAAAAGAGTTTTCTAAGTAGCTGTTTTAGGGTATTTTACAGTAGAAGAGCACAGAATCTTAGAGGATTATATGATTCAAGGAGTAGTTCAAAGAATTTCTGGCAGTCCAGTGCTTAGGATTCTGCACTTGACTGCTGAGGGCCCAGGTTCAGTCCCTGGTCAGGGAACTAAGATCTCACAAGCTGTGCAGTGCAATGAGAGAAAAAAAAAAAAGAAGAGTCCTTCTATATGTGCCCAGTGTTTCTCCAATTTGTTTTGGGCTTGACTGTGTTTGAGACCCTAATGTCGACTAATGGAGTTCCAGAGCTCTGGAGTTGCCTGGCCATGGACACAAAGAGGATATCAGATTAACCCAATATAATAAATGCGTTGTAAGCTATAGAGCCCTGTGTATTTATTAGTTAATAATAAGAGCAGCAATAATCAATATTGTTAAAATAATTAACACTATTATTGAGATTAGCAGCTATTTGGAGATTTGTAATTTTGATTAATATAATTATTCATCACTTATATACAGAGGTCCAAGGTAGTAATATTGGTTATCTTTCTTGTTATTTCTATATACTGCATTTAAATGTGTTAACTCTAAAAAATGAAAGAATGAATATTTATGATTTGGGGAGGAAACTTGGAATTGAATTTGACAAGTAATATAAGTAGCTGCACGAAAAGTGTTCAAGCAGATTTAATACAAAAATTAAGATAGTATTAGATGAAATGAGGTCAAAAGTAGTTGGTTTTTTAAGAAAGATGAAGTGGTCCAGGAAAAGAGAACCATATGTGACAAAAGGAGAAATCACATAAAGGACAAAAAAGAATGAAAATCTTAACTAGCAATTAAGGTATTAGGGATTGAGAGAATGATATCTAACTTTGTTTTTGGAATTTCAGGGGCTGCTTGGATGGGGTTATTACTTGATAATGCTTCCATTCCGGTTTACGTATTATACAATACTTGATATATTTAGGTACGTACCTTTGTATCCATGTGTTTAGTAGCAACAGGGTAGACTTTGGAGCAGAAAGAGATCAGAATAAGGTTTATGCTCTTATCAATTTTGACTTGCCAGTTTATCATCATATTGAATACTTTTCCTGAAGTATTTCGGTTTTTCGAACGTAATAGCAGATGTTACCATTTTCACAATTGAGTCTGCCTATATTTATTGTATCCTCCCTATCCCACCATATTTTCCCCCTACATTCCCCAGTTAGTCTTCACACGCTTTCTGTTCCAACCTTTGTTACCTTTACTAACTTCACACTCCTTGTTAGCTTTCACCCTCAACCATCTTACACCTTCATAGTTCCAACAGATTGACTTGCTCTGAAATGACCCATTTTTCTCCACATTCCTCCTGTGACAGTTTCACTGTTCTAGACACCCTTTCTGTACATTTCCCTGTCTTGGCAACCCATAGGTTGCTGGCACTATAACCCTTCCACGTGTGTGTACACCCTTGCTTCACACCTTCACTTTTCTTCTCACTTCCTTCGTTTATCGTTTGGAGAGCTCAGCACAGGAAGCTACAGAAAGACTGGAAAATGTCAGGGGACTCAAGGTGCACATCAGACTCGAGTGTCTGATCTGGAGCTCAGTAATAGATGAATCCACACCTAGTCCTTATGGAGAACTAGAATGTGTATGGGCATCCAGGCCAACAGACGTAGCCTTGTGTGCATACAGCGCAACCTGTACCTGCCTCTGAATACAGGCTAATCTTTACCTTACTCTAGGGAACAGAGCCTGAAGGTATGGACTGACCAGCTTCAGAGGTGCATGTAAAAATCTTCCAAATCACAATGAAGACTGAATTGATATCTCTGTTGTTTTGTTTTTTATAAGCTAATTGTCCTAAATTGTGTTGGCCATTGGAGTATATTGTGATGAGAAAGAACAACAACAAAAAATAATTAAAACCTTTATTCATTCATTCATAAAATTTGAAAACTTGGAGTAATAAGATAATCCTAAAATACTTGATTTCAGAGAAAGTTATCAAAACATTAATCTTAAGGGTTTCTAATCACTCCTCCACATACACTGCTTCTTTCTTTTTGTTTTTAATTTGCTCTGGAATGTTTGTGTTAATGAGTTAGATTTGATTATTCAGGAGAAATTCCAAGTGACATTGTGTGTATATTGGGGATTTGTTAAGGGTATAAAGAACTGACTTAGTATTTGATAAGGAGAGTATCATAGTGTAGTTAGCTTTTCTATGCTGAAATTTCTTCAAGTATATGAATATTGTTCGCTTCCTTGGGAAAAGATATGCATGGCATGTGTTACTAATTTTAATGCAACTGTATCATCCAAGCAATTTGTTTAATGTTATGTAGCACCTTGACTTATCAAGCCCTTTGCCTTTTATGGAAACCCAAAGGATAAATAAATGGTACTATACAAATGTGATAAGATGGCCTCTTCAGAAACAGATGTACCATCTTTAAACTTAAGTAACTGCCAAGTCTCCAACTCTGCCAAGTGCTGTCTAGATCCATTTTATAACTTCCTCTATGGATGCTGTCAACCATAAATCACTGAGCAGAATTTACTTGCCCCGTTGATGAGCAAGTAAATCATGACTGCAAGTTTGGATTTGAAGTTCTTGCCCATAATCTGAATAGTTTGGGAATGTGGATTCATAATTCAAAATTTCAGAACAGAAAGGAAAGGGAGAGGCAAGTAGAACAGCTGGAAAGAGACAGCTCTGTTCTAGAACAGCACTGTCTAATAGAACTTTCTGTGATGGTGGAAATGCTGTGTATCTTCACTGTCTAGTGTGGAAGCCATTAGCCACATGTAGCTATTGAGCACTTGAAATATGGCTGTTGTGAGTGATGAACTAAATTTTTTTATTGTATTGAATTAATTTCCTTGGTGATTTAGATAGCCATGTGTGGCTCTTTGCTGCTGTTTTAGACAGTGTCATTACGAGAGTCTGAGTGCACTCATGACCTTTGTGTGACTCATTTCCCAGTTCTTTTAGCCCTAAATTTTTCTGCAAAAAGCACTTAAGATTTGTTTATGCCAGTGTTGAAATTTATAATCCTAGTAGTTTGCATTCTTCTTAAACAGGCAGTGGCACAATTTGCTGCTTTGTGGCTTTTGAGCCAGACTGTATTCTCAGGTTTGATGGTCCACTCACAGGTGTTTCACCTCCCTTTGCTGCCATGCCTGTGGCTCTGCTATAGGAATCTTTACAAACTGGCCCACTCCGTATGCACTACAGTAAGCCGATTCATGTGATATTTATTCCTTCCTCCCCAGGTTTGCTCTTCGTTTTATACGGCCTGACCCTCGCAGCCGGGTCACTGATCCTGTTGGGGACATTGTTTCATTTATGCACTCTTTTGAAGAGAAATATGGGAGGGCACACCCTGTCTTCTACCTGGGAACGTACAGCCAGGTCAGTGCCACAGACCATATAGATGCCAATTTATTGATATGGTTCTATCCTCAGTGCCACAGACCATATAGATGCCAATTTATTGATATGGTTTTATCCTCAAAGGAAAGCATAGACCAGCACAGATCATGTCATTCTTTGTTCAAGAACTTTAAATGACTTTTTATAGCTTACACACACACACCACCCCCACCCCCACCCCCTTAGCTTACACACACACACACACACACACACACACACACACACACCACACACACACCCCCTTAGCTGGGCCCTCTTTGTTGAGGTCTTTCCCGCATAACTTGTTTCCCTGTACCATAGGTTCCAGCTAAACAGTCCCCTTAAGTAACGTCCCACCTCTGTGCCTTTCTTTTACTTTACTGTTTCCTCTGTCTAGCCTTCCTCACATTTTTTTAACTGGAATCTTGCCCGTCCTTCACCAGCTCATGTCTCTCCCCTCATGTAGCTTTCCTGATTGCTGCATTCTACCCTACCTGCTTACAGACTAAAGTTGTTTTTTGTACTTTCATAGTGTTTTTTTTTTAATGTTACAGCAATTTCAGTCTTCCTTATTTTATAGTTGTTTGTGTTCACGTCTTATCTCCTATACAAACTATAAACTCCTTATAGGCAAAGCCTAAGTCTTCTTGAAATCCTCACAGAACGGAATAAGGCCATAGACCATAGACTCAAGGCAGCACATCTCATTTAACCCAAGCAACACACACCTTTGACTGTTAGCTCTCAGGGGGCAAAAATTAGTAGGAGTTCTATGGGTGTTGGGCATACCCCTACTTTACCAGAAGAAAATGTAGAAGTAGCACTGTGGGCTACTTCTAAGGGTGGTTCTATTCTGCAGCCTCCAGGATTCTTGAATCTATCTGGAAAAGGAGAAATGCTGACTCTTGCTTCCTGTGTGATTCTCCCACATCTGTTTTTTCTCACTGGCTGCTCCCACCCCACTCAGTAAGCCTTAACCACCTGCTATATGCCACACGTGCTCAATGCTAGAGACACAGTCATGAATGAGATGGTCCTCTCATACACCCTCTTTGCTGTGATCCTGAGGGTAGACCCCTATTGGTCATTCAGGAAATCTTAATTGAATTGTAATGTGCCCAGTATTCTACAAATGCAAAAGCACACACAGGAATCTTGGACTCTTGCCTTGTTTTTGAAGATCTTTTAAAACTCATGCTTTTTAAAATGCCTTTGGGCCCCTCATTTTCTCATCCCTGTTTGGCATGTGACCAGGGATCAGGCTTATCTTCACAGTATTTATTATGCTGTAGCTATAAAGTGGCAAAATTCTCATCTCCCTTTTCAGGTCAGATTCTCCTGTTTTTATCTTCCTTTAGACTGTGGGAACAGCTGACTTTTCTGTGGTTGCATGGGGCTTTTTTCTGTCAGCCTGCTTATTCTCACTTGCCTAATACAATTTAAACCCTAACGACACTAAAAACCTTTTCATTGAAGCTTATTAGCATATGTAATTTCTATTGGGAGAAGAATGCCAAGGGTGTGAAGATAGAAGCCCAGGAGTTTTCTGGTTTTCTTGCTTATCTTCTTTCCTTATTTCTTCTTTTGTTCTAAATACATAGCTGTATCCATTAGGACCCGTATCCTAATTAAAAGTTTGAGGCATAGTCATCATCATAATTAGTGATCTTCTGTTTCTCACAGGCACTTAATGATGCCAAACGGGAGCTTCGCTTTCTTTTGGTTTATCTTCATGGAGATGATCACCAGGACTCTGATGAATTCTGTCGGTAAGTGGATTGTTTTTTCTCTCCCTCTTTTCTGATCTTATCTGCTGATGGTTGTGGTAAGCAAGTTCTTCTCATGTCATTTTCATCCCTCTCCACAGCAACACACTCTGTGCGCCTGAAGTTATTTCACTGATAAACACTAGGATGCTCTTCTGGGCATGCTCCACAAACAAACCTGAGGGATACAGGGGTAAGTTGTGGTTTTTTTCTTCCCTTATTGAAATTGTCAGAATATCTTTCAAATAATCTGGACGGACATAACATTTATTGCATGACCATTCTATGGCCAACCAATCCTCTCAGCAGTCATAAGAGGTGGGGGTTGTATTACCTCCACTGTATAGTTTAGGCGTTTAAGCTGCTGGCCCAGGATCATGCAGTTAGCAAGTTTTGGAGTACGCTCAGGTCTGTCAGACTCTAACCCACTTATTACAGTTAACCCTTGCCAGAACCTGTTTTATTTTTTAAAATACCCAGTCCTAGCCAGCAACTTGCCTTTAATCTTAGTGGGCTTTTTACCAAAGAGTTTATTCTTGTCATTAGCAATTTTACCGGAGCTTCTTGCACAGTGAGATAGTTGTTTGAGTACATTGAGTGCCCATAGGGATTCAGAAAGCTCAGATCTTTACTGACTGTGACTAACTCTTAACTAGAGGTAAATATCTTTAGAAGTCAGTGTAAGATATACCAGCTTTTGTGGTAGCTCAGTCGGTAAAGAATATGCCTGAAGTGCAGGAGACCCAGGTTTGACCCCTGGGTTGGGAAGATCCCCTGGATAAGGGAATGGCAACCCACTCTAGTATTCTTGCCTGGAGAATCCCATGGACAGAGGAGCCTGGCGGGCTACAATCCATGGGGCCACAAGAATTGGACACAACTCAGCGACTAAACCAGCATAAGATATAAAGGCATCTAGTGAAGGAAGACATAGTTTACTTTGCAGCTACTTCTGTTCAGCAGCTTTTGAGTATATATTGGCATACAGGTTCTGTGCTAATCCTGAGAACCAAAGATGCAGTAGATGGTTTGTCTGCATCCTGGAATCCGAATTGTTGTTCCTAATTGGCTTTTAAACAGCCGATAAGTCCCTGCATATTTGTCATTCTAATATGGCTTTGGAGATGAGCAGTGATAGAAGGAGACTAAGGATATTTTCAATAGAAGCTTAAAATCTTTTCTTTCAAATCATAAGGTAAAACTGTTATGGTAAAATCTTGGTTATTTGAAGGACCAACTTTCTAAGCTTGTTCAAAATAGAAAAGCTAGCCCTTTTTTTATTGGGTAGCATGTATGGGACATAGGAAAAGGGGATAAGGAAGGGATTGGATAAAAGGAACAAAAGATAGGGAAGATGATGGTTGAGATCATCACCAGTAACAGAAAACTGGATAGTTGTAGCCTTGGCCTCTTTAGGCTTGACCCCAACAAACACAAAGGAAGATTATTATCATAAGCAGTAGCCAGAGTCCTTGTATATCCTTTTTGCTCTGTCAAATAGACATTGTCCTTGAACTCTGCATCCTGCTCTAGTATCATCATGACAGCCACACCCCACCAGAAAAGCCTGTCCTATTGGACATAGGGACACGAATATATAACAACAACAACAAAAAAAAGATTGAGAAACTAGGAGAGGAAAAAAGGTAGGCAGGGAATAAATGACACCTCCATTGTTTCCCAGTTGAGACTAAAGCAGTTATCTCTTGCTTGTTGTGTGAACTCTAAGAGTTAATCTGTTTCATCCCTAAGTCCTGCCCTTGATCTTTTGGATCTTCTTTCTGTCAGTCTCTCAGGCTTTAAGAGAAAACACCTATCCATTCCTGGCCATGATTATGTTGAAGGATCGGAGGATGACTGTGGTAGGACGTCTAGAAGGCCTCATTCAGCCTGATGACCTCATTAACCAGCTGACATTTATCATGGATGCAAATCAGACTTACCTGGTGTCCGAACGCCTAGAGAGGTACAGGGGAGTTCCTCTCTGGAGCTGAGAGACCAGCTGCAGACATGGGTGCCTACCTGGGGCTTCACAAATCCTGACTTCTTCTCTGTTAGGCAACTTCAAAGGCCTTGTCCATTTAATGTTAAAATATTCACATATTGATACTTTGACCTAAATAACTCCCTCAGATCATTTGTCCTTGGAGATGTCATTCAAAATAAAGATAAGACTCTGTGTTCAGGATTATAAATAGTGTCATTTAAAATAGCTGAGCATGATATAAAGAACTTAAATATAAAAACTGAGGAATGGTTATAACTCCTCCCCCCATCGTATAAGTAATATGCAGGAATTAATGTAGAAAATTCAGGAATCACAGAAAAGCACAAAGAAGAAATTTTAAATAATTCATAATCCTGCCACCACTTTAACATTCTGGGATATTTTCTTTTTAATTTTACAGACACAGACACACAACACTCTACATCATACCCAATTTTTCAGAGAGAAAAAGAAATATCCCAAAATGTTAGTGTTTTCTTTTTGATTAGTAGAACTCTGAATAAGGTGTTTCTGTATTTTTCAAATCTGCTAAAATATGTGTGTGGTTTTTTCGTTTTATAAAAGCAACATATACAAAAATGCAGTTATCCAAGAAGGTATTTACCTATAAAATACGATATTGATTGATGATCATTTGATGGCAATAATAGAGTTACTTCTGTTAGGATTGGGGGGAAAGGATAGTTTTACATGAAAAATTGAAGAGAGATGGAAAAGCTCGCCATTTCTTTTTCTGCCAAATTAAATTAAGACAAGAGATTTAGATTCTGCATGCCTTTTTTGTACTCTCTCATGGTAGTGTGAAATAGTCATCTGCCGAGATTGTCAACCTTTTTAACCCCCTAAAAAATTTCGGTTTCAAGGAAACACAGGGCTTTGTGAGATTTATCTTTTCCTTTTGTGCTTTTGATCTGTCCACAGGGAAGAACGAAACCAGACCCAGGTGCTGAGACAACAACAGGATGAGGCCTACCTGGCCTCTCTCAGAGCTGACCAGGAGAAAGAGAGAAAGAAGCGAGAGGAGCGAGAACGGAAGAGGCGGAAGGAGGAAGAGGTGCAACAGCAGAAGCTGGCAGAAGAGAGGCGGCGGCGGGTGAGGAGCCTGTCTCTGCTTCTGGTGACTCCCAGACTGGTCTTTTCTTAAGTGTGAAAGGAGAAAACTAGATGATAGGATTGTGAATGATTTAAATTCTCCGTGCCAGTTTAATATTTATTACATTTTTCACAAAAAGTATTTTTTTAAAAGTTTATTAAAACAAATATAAGAGTAAGTATAAAGGTTGTGTAAAACAGCTCTGTTCCTTGAAAAGGAAGCATAAACAGATAGTAAACAGTTCAATACGCTGATTCACAGCAGTAGTGTTTAAACATTCAAGTACCAGTGTTAGCTCATCTCACATTTAATTCATGATCTTGGTTCATCATTGCATATTGCTTCTTGATTATAGCCAGTGTCTTTTAGTTAGTCATTCCCTTTTTTCTAACAGTTGCGTACCTTAACATTAGTCAATAAATAATACATGTGATGCAGTGGTGTGTAATCAAATAAATATAATTTGAAGTAAGGTGTTTCTGACTCTTGCCAAGAAGTTTTTTTCTGATACTTCCCAGTAAACCTACATGATATGATTGTATTTCTTGTTTCCTTGTTCCCTAGTTGGAACCTAGTCTTACCTATGCTTTGTGTCTCTACAGAATTTACAAGAGGAGAAGGAAAGGAAGTTGGAGTGTCTGCCCCCAGAGCCTTCCCCTGATGACCCTGAAAGTGTCAAAATCATTTTCAAATTACCCAATGATTCTCGAGTAGAGAGACGATTCCACTTTTCACAGTCTCTAACAGTAAGGACTGCCTCAATTGTGTGAAGTGTTAAAGTCTGGGCTATAGATCTGAAAGCTTTTAAGGACTCTCAAGAATGTTGTTGGTTTATCTGCTGCTTTAATGGACAGAGGAGGAAGGGGGTGGAAGTGAAGAGGGCACTGAATTATTGTAGGTTTCTTCAGGTCTAGCTGCCAACACAGAGCAGTTATTAAGATTTCATTATGTCATGTTTGAGCTCTGCCAAGAAGAAAAGATACCTTACCAAGAAGTTCCACAGAAGACTCAGGTGTTGGAGGTGGGAGGCTCTCCTTTGCTGCTCAGCTTTCATTGGTTTCAGAATCCCATCAGCACCCCTTGCTGTTTAGAAAAGGCTCTATCGCCATGGCCCTGGAAGGGCTGGAATTACACAACTGAATATAAGTGCATGTGCAGCTTTCATGCAGTGTCACTCTTTTCTTTCTTCTCAGGTTAACGCATAAGCCCCACGTAGTAGGGCTGCATTGTATAGCTGGTGTCCATAGGTAAATAGTGTTTGTCATTCCATAGGGATGTAGTTAAAAGCAGAGACAGAGTCTTACAGAATGAGGAGCAAATTCTCATTGTTCCATTGTTAATAGATGTCTCTCCTTGGTCAGTTTACTTAATCTCTACGCCTCAGTTTCTTCATCTATAAAATAAGTGTAATGGTGACTCTGTAGTAGGATAATTAGGATTAAGTTTGTATGTAAAGTACTCAACATTGTGCCTGGCTCATAGTAAACATTCAAATGCTATTTTTGATATTTGTTATCAGAAGGAATTATGTTTAGTGTTGGTATGTTGCCTTTATGTTTATATTGTGTTGGCATGTTGCCTTTCCAAATTCACAACCATACTAGATCTGCCATTTCCCTGATCACTTGAAATAATCAGGAGTAAACTGCATAATTGGACTCCTGTGGAGGCTCAGTGGTAAAGAATCCACCTGCCAATGAAGAAGACTTGGGTTCAATCTCTAGGTCAGAAAGATCCCTTGGAGCAGGAAATGGCAACACACCACAGTATTCTTCTTGGGGAATCCCATGGACAGAGGAGCCTGATGGGCTACAGTCAATGGGGTCGAAAAAGAGTCGGACATGACTTAGTGACTAAACAACAACAAACCGCATAATAGAAATGTGGCTGCTCTGTGGTTAGGTGAGGCTGGGTGGCACTTTGATTACTTCTTCCTGTTTAATTGGAGAACATTGAGCAAGTTACAGAATCTCTTACAGGGCCTCAGATATATCGCAAATGTAAAATGGAAATACGACTCGCCCTCTGATAACATTAAACTGAAAGTAGTTTAGGCCCTGTGCTGGGTACCCTGTGAGTTATGCAGGTGAGTAAAGTGTGGTTCTGAAATTCACAGAGCTTACTGACTGCTAAGAATGTTAAGATGATTCAAAGAGCTAATTCACAGTAAAAACATTGTGAGGCATCCTGGTGAAATAAATAGCTTCTCCATTTTATTTATCTCATTTACACACTGATTTATATGGAGGGAGGTACTCTTCATCCCTAACTTTGGATATTTTATCTGGGAATAACAAGAATGAGCCTTACACAGGACCTACCATGTTGTAGATGGTTACATGTTCATTCCCTTCCCTTGATGTGTCTCCTAACTGCTGTTTTGTGTGTAGGTTTTAGCTTGCCACCATCTTGACTAACAGTTTCCCTGTAGTATGCCCACGCTCTTCTGGAGCTTTTACTCCCCAAACTCTCATTACGTATATGAAAAGCCTAACCAAAATTTCTTCTCCTCAGAGTTTTAGAGGAAAATCTATTAGAATTGTGGAATAGAATAGACTTTTAGTCAAAGGGTAACCAACCCATTTGTTAATAAATATTTAATTCTTGTAAGCCTTTAAAAAGATTCACACTAAAAGTTATTTTAAAAAATAAAAACTAAGATGGAGAAATGAGGACAGGGCTCCGAGATAGGAAAGAAGTGTGACAGGAGGCATAGTGGCCCTGTTGGCTTTTCATTTAGCATTCGTAGTGTTAATGGCATGTAGCTGAAGAAGGAGTTACAGTTTTTTAGTGCTCTTACAGACTGATCTTCCTGTGAGTTCTGCCCTTTATACATATTCTGAATGAGTGAATGTTACATGAAATGCACTGTTTTCGCATGATGCTCAACTGTTGACAGTGATTAAATGCTAGGATTAAAAAAAGGATAAAGTGTACAAAAATCTCCAGCTTCCGTGAGTGGGCACAGTGGCACCTGACTTTCTCCTTACTCAGCCCAGAACTCATTTTTCTATTTATTACGAACCAAAGGGGACCTCTGGAGTGACTTTATGTGTTTCTTGATAGTATTAGGGCATTGCCAGTGATAAAGAACATTAGTGTTGTATTAGTGTTGAGTGTTATCAAGCAGTGATTGAAAAAAGGAGCAAGATATTTTGCCCTTTTGTAAAACCCTTACTGGGTTCATACCAAGAATACTTGGTGCAAGTCTAACTGATGCATCTCAAGAAAAATAAAGGAGAATGAATGTTAATGGAAATTGCAAAGACAGAAGGGAACTGAAAATTATGGACCAAAATATGAGAAGTTTGTAAAATCATGAATGGATTAGTTAAGAGGAAAATGAACTTACTCTTTATTTTTTTTTTTTAATTTTTTATTTTTCATGAACTTACTCTTTAAATGGATTTGTAGCTATAGCCCCTTAAAAATTCTAAAGAGGTAAGTTTAAGTTAAGACAAACGCAGGAAGGACTGCGTCACCAAAAGGGAATACACTTATATGAGAGGTGGAATAAAAAGGAAATAGAAATAGATTCCCTCAAAAAAGTAATGGTAACTTGAATAGTGTGTTCCTGATCTTTGTGAGGGACCTGAATGCAGTATCCTTCATAGCACATCCCTTAGAGTCTTGTTAGAAAATGAGTATGTGGGACTTCTCTGGTCTTCCAGTGCATGGACATATGTTCAGTCCCTGGTCTCAGAAGATCCCACACGCCAAGGAGCAGCTAAACCCACACACCACCACTGCTGAGCCCTCACACACTGCAATGAAAAGTTCCTGTGTGCTGCAGTGAAGATGCTTCATGCCACCCCTAAGACTGGACACCGCCAAATAAATACTTGTTTAAAAAACAAAAAAGGGGACTTACCTGATGGTCCAGTGGTTAAGACCATGCTCCCAGCACAGGGGGCTCGGTTCCATCCCTGGTCCGGGAACTAGATGCTGCAACTGAAAGTTTGCATGCCTCAACTAAGAGTTCACGTTCCACATCTAAGGATTCCATGTGCCACAAGTAAGACCCAGTGCAGCCAAATAAATATTTTTTTCAAAAGAAATGGAATATGAGATGAAGAGGACCATAGATCAGCCAGGGTGTGTGTGCTTAATGGGTGGAGTTAAGAGAGAGGGGAAAATAAGAGTTTATCTGTATCTTGTCAGAGCCAGACCATAGTTAAGAGGGCTTTCTCAGAGGAGAGGTCCACATGGAAGGTGCTGGTCCCATTCTCGATCAAGTTAAGGAGGTATCCACTTGTGAGAAGTCAGTGCAGAGAAGTCAAGAGCCCAGGTGGCCTGGGAACAGAGTACATACTAAAGCCAGAACCAGGTAAGCAGGGTGTTCATTTGGAAAGAGGAATCAACTCTTAGCATTCAGCATATATAGAGGGAAATAAAGATACAGATGTGTATATGTATGTACACATTGCCTAGCTTTTTCCACAGAGAGTGCCTAGGAACATCAGCACCCCAGTAGCAGTGAGCATATTTATAGTACCTGGATTGTGGTTTTTATTTTCTTACTATTTTCTTTCTTTGACCACATCATGCAGCATGTAAGGTCTTAGTTCCCTGAGCAGGGATTGAACCTGTGCTCTTTGCAATGGAAACATGGAATCCTAGGCACTGGTCCACCAAGAAATTCCCTAGGTCATGGTTTTTAAATGCCTTTGTCCATTAGGAAGAACCAGAGAATGTCCCTGGTTGTTTAGAGGTAAAGAATCCACCTGCCAGTGCAGGGGACATGGGTTCAATCACTGGTCCAGGAAGATACCGCCTGCTGCAGAACAGCTAAGCCCATGTGTTGTGCCATAACTACTGAGCCTGAGTGCTGCAGCTGCCAAAGCCCATGGGCCTAGAGCTTGTGCTCCACAAGAGAAGCCCCTGCAGTGAGAAGCCCTTGCACTCCAAGGAAGAGTAGCCTCCATTAGCCACAACAAGAGAAAGCCTGCATGCAGCAATGAAGACCCAATGCAACCAAAAATTTTAAAAAAAAATTTTAAAGAATAATCAGGACTCCTTGGGGAAATGGCTGATTGCAGGGCTGGGATGGAAAATACAAGATTCGCCTATAACACCTTGTGCCACAAAGCAAGGAATTGTTCAGAGAACATTGGTGACATGAAAAAATAGACAGAAGCCAGCTTCCCTGGACTTCTCTGACTCCATCAGAAACAGTTTGAACTCTATAACCTACTGAATAAAATAGAAAAGCATGGCTCTGTGTTAATAAGTTGAAGAAATTTTGAGGAGCAGAAAGTCTTTGGAGTTTCAAAGTAATTCCCCACGAAATATTCCTTAGTTATAGTGGAGAAAAGACTAAGAGTGAAGAGGCCTGGCAGGTCCCACCTTAATTAAGTGATTATAGTGGACATCATAGGTAATAGAGCAAATTGAAATTATACTCCACTTGAATAGGATGCATTGAGTAGGTCACATCATTTCTATAATACTCCTGCCAAAGATGCATAACTGGAATTAATCATGAATAAACTTCAGATAAATAAATTGAGAGGCAAAATAACTGACCAGTAACCTTTAGTAGTGTCAGGGTCATGAAAGTTAAGGAAATCCTGAACATTTGTTCCAGGCTAAAGGAATAGACAGAAGATGTGACAGCTACTAAATGCAACACACAATTCTAAACTGGATGCTTTTGCTCTAAAAGGCAACTGCCAGTACTTGAATGGGGCCTGAATGAAAATTTAATGTACATTATTATAGTAATAATATATCAGTTTCCTGATTTTGCGGATTTTGTATTATGAAGGTAATTGCCCTGTTTATAAAATATACACAGGTATTCTGGGATGATGGGACATTCAGTTGGTAGCTCACTTTCAATGGGTTCAAAGAAAAAATTCTATACCTGTGCTTCCAACTTTTCTGTAACTCTTGACTATTTCTAAGTAAAAAATGTTTAGGGCTTCCCTGGTGGCTCCGTGGTAAAGAACCCACCTGCCTATTGAAGAGACGTGGGTTCAGTCCCTGGGTCAGAAAGACCCTGGAGAAAGGAAATGGCAACCCACTCCAGTATTCTTGTCTGGGAAAACCATGCACAGGGGAGCCTGGCAGGCAACAGTCCATGGGGTCGCAAAGACTAGGACTTACCAACTCAACAACAGCAAGGTTTGTTGTTTATATCAGACCAGTTTTCAAAAAAGAGATGTATCGATTCATAGCAGGATTGGGTAACAGATCTCTTAAAAGAGCTTCCCTGCATGTTTGCTCTGTGAAATGGATGAATTTTGAAATGAAATTTCAGTGTAGTGTGGTAATTTTGTATCTCCAAGTCATCCTGGAGAGAGCTGAGGTGTATTTGATTTCATAGTTTGTGTGTGTGTGTGTGTGTGTGTGTGTGTGTGTGTGTGTTTTCTCACTGCCCTTTTTCTCTGTGACCTCTGCAGGTAATCCACGACTTCTTATTCTCCTTGAAAGAAAGCCCTGAAAAGTTTCAAATTGAAGCCAATTTTCCCCGAAGGGTGCTGCCCTGCCTCCCTTCAGAGGAGTGGCCCAACCCCCCAACACTGCAGGAGGCCGGACTCAGCCACACAGAAGTTCTCTTTGTTCAGGACCTAACAGACGAATGACACTTTTTCTTCTTCTTCTCTCCCACCCCAATCCCCAAAAGAAATGGAAAAAAACAAAAACATAAGAGAGATTCATATTATTATTATTATAATACAATATTTTTTTTAAAGACTGCTGCATCCTAAGGAAGGATCAGAAACCATGCTGCCTGCAAGAGTCACCACCTGTGTGCGCACGCGAGGTTAGCAATGAACGTTCCCGCTGGCAAGCCCACCCTTCCCTACTGCCTCTGCACCATACACCTTCGAATGAAAGGAGACTCTTCACCTCCAACCCAGCCATTCTCCCAACTGGGGAAGGGGACATTCCCACTAGATCTCATGCATTCTTGCTTTTATGGAAAATAAAAGTGAAAACCTTCATCAAACAGCTACTGCAGCATCTCCTGAGGACTCGCTTCTCCCACCTCCAAAGACAGGGAGGAGAAGGCACAGAGCAGAGAGATGTTCCTTCAGCTTCTACAATTTATGAATAATTTTAAATTTTTTTCTGTTGCTTTGTAATGACCAAAGGAATGAGGCTGACATAGGTGTATTTGTTTTCCTTAACATTATTTGATAAAGACCAGTTTTTAAACCCATGAATTCTTGCCCTGGGCTCCTGGGCCCACAAGAGTGTAATAAAGGTGCCCTGGGCTGGTTTGTACTTCTGCCATTGTCCCTCTCGTTCCCAGAGAGGTTCTTTTTGGTCCAACTCTTGCTGTCCTCTCTTGCCACCTGTGTACCCCACTTGGGGCAGTGGGAGGAAGTCCGGGTTTGTAGCCCTGCAGAGGTTGTGTATGTACCAATACACCCATATATGTGGTATGAACTCCGTGTAGATTTACCTATACATAAAACTGCAGCTTTTCCTTGGAATCTGGATCAGGTGGTCATTATGGGGTCTGAGCCGAAGGATGGCAGTTCATTCCGTTTCTGACATGCGCATGTTCTTTCTGCCCAGCCCTGAGCCTTCCTGAATTGCCAAGCTTGGTGCCTTTCCAAAGGACTAACAGGGCCTGTGATGCAACCCACAGAACCACGTGAGAGGACCCTGCCCGTCTCCTTAGGAATGTGGTGGTAGTGGTGGTTTTAAGGATTGGAAGAACCATAGGCCTGAAGGAAGCCAAGACAGAATTCAGCCTGTGTAAATTGTTGGAGGGCACATTTCAGTTTTTGATGTAGCCACCAGCTGTGGAGACAACTTTTTATCCTTTCTATTGCTGTTGAAGTAGTAGGGGGTTTTAGCCTCTGGATGTCTTGTCTTTGGTTGAGTTTATGGCAGTGGGTACATGGGTCAGGCCGTGTATTAGCATGAGCTGACAAGTATTCCAAACTGTTCTGTGGTAGACTGGTGTAGACAACGCTGCAACCTACCAAAGTTACCACAGTTCCCCAGCTTGTGGTGAGGCCCAGGGGCTCATACCGAGGTCGAGCACAACTTGCTGGATTTGCAGTCTCCAGAGGCCTTCTCCCCTTAGCTAAAACCTGAGGGCCATCTTTTTAGTTGCACTGACATGGCTGCTATTTCCTGCTGCCCTCAGTGTTTGGGGTAAACACTAAGGGCTGGTGGGGAGCCCCATAGGTATCGCCTGAGCACCTTGAGAATTTTGCAGTGACCTTGGCACAAGTGTCTACAGCACCATCTCCAGGAAAATGTAATCCTGCTCCTGGCTTCAGTTATTCTTCCACTTTGTTTCCTGCTATCCCATGACCAGATGAGTGGGAAATTGCTGGCTGTTGTCATAAAATGGTATCTGAAGTGAATACCAGGATAAACTGTATTTGCCACTCCACCTTATGTGAGAAGTCTGCTTCCTGCTGACAAGCATGCAAAGAGGAATTTTTTCAGTTAACTCAGAACCAACCTACCCGCCTAGAATTTGCATTTCCCTGGCAGGACCTTTGCCAGGCTGGGTGTACCAAGTATCTTGCCCATAGCTCTGAGAAGTTGTACTTTTTTTTTTGCTTAATAATTCAATCTGCATCTTATTCTACAATGTGCACTTTATGCCTCTTCCCTTTTGCTAACCTGTCCAGTGAAGGAGGTCCAGTGCCAGAGTATTAAAGTCTATTTGTGTCAGTACAACTCTCAGGATGGCCTGTCAATTTGCTTTGTTTTGTTTTTGTCTTTTTTTTTTTTTTAGTGCTGCTTTACTCAGAGCAGTTCCTGTCTTCTTGGTGATGTAGACCTGCCACTCATCCCACTCCTTTCCTCCATGAAAGATGCACATTTTGTCAATGCCGGTACAATCTGTATGTTACTCCCAAGGACCTCTGGGAACTTAATGGGGGACCTTCAAGCGAAAAAACAGAAGCTGGTGATCCACAAGCATTTGCTCTTGTTTCCAAATCGCCTGATTATTTCAGCTGTTTTCAAATGCCAGGTCATCAGCTAAACAAAAACATTTGTTTCCAGTTTTGTTCTGCACTCCCAAGACTGAAGTTGTATATTTGGCTGAATTTCCATAGGAAGTGACCAAGCAAAGATACCCAATTGGAGTCAGTTGAATTTCTGCAGCCTCAGTTTTTTCTTCCATGCCTGCAGAATTTCCTGCAGCAAATACTTCTTTCTCCTTGCTTTCACTATAATGTTTGGATAAAAAATGGCCAATGGAGAATACGTCTTTAAAAAAGAAAAACAAACTATAAACAAGCTAAAGGGAACCTAGAATCTTCAACTGAACAGTCATTATAAAAATTGCAAATGGTGCCAAGGCCAAGGAAAAAGTTACGGAAAATGACTGTGGGAAGGAGTGATAACCCCCAGAATGCAAAGTTAGGGGAGGATTAATCTGGTGCTTGAACAAGGAGCTCCACTTTACAACTGGTTTTTTTTTTTTTCCCAAGGACTTGCGAGAGACGCAGCAACAAGAAATCCATCCACAAAGGATGCAGTGCCCTAACTTGTACTGCACCTGAATAAGTTACGTGATAATTTACTGAGGAAATCTAGTGTACTTTAAATTTTTTTCATAAAAGTTTACATTGTATTGTAGGTTAACATTAAATGTTTTATAACAAAATTTTCATACCAAGTTGTGGGTCTTTCTCTCTGGGGGAGATGTGGTAGATGTGATTCTGTCTGAAGGCAAGGTTGGAAAACATCAGGGGAGGGAATATTGCCAAGAAGTAAGAGTCGAAAAGAAGCAGGGAGTTAAAATAGACCTATGATGTGTTCTTGTGAAAATGGCAGCTCAGGCAGTGAATAGAAAGCTGGCGGATCTGTGTTCAGATTGTGGTCTGTCATTTGTCAGTCTTGTTAAACTCAGTGTCTCAGGTCCCATGAGCTTTAGTTTTACCCAAATGTAAATAACATTAATACCATCTGCCTCAGGATGGGCTTGCAGATGAAATCAAATAAATGGAGGGGGAAAGAAACTATATATATGAAGCACCTGACACAGGTGTCGTCGTCTGTTCCTTTCCTCTGAGGAAGTGTATTTTGAAGGTATATTTTCTGGCATTAATAACAGTCAGTTTCTTAAGGAATGTTATTTCTGCTGCCTGCACAGACCCATGTTCTTGCAAATGAGTGGTTAGAGAAGAGTCACTTCAGATCTAACAGATTCTTGACTTGGAACTACCCCCCTAGTCTATTTTTGCTCTTATTTTTATTTCTGAGGAAATTTAAGCCCCATTTCTTCACCTCTTTCCTACTATCTGTCCTGGGCAAAGAACTCATCTATAAATTTTTGTCACCTGCAGAGTCTCCCCTGTTGCTTACCCAAAGATACATATATGTATTTTTTTCAACCCACATCTTAAGTGTAAACTAGAATGTCTTCTCAGTCTACTCATTCTGCAATAATAGTTTATTCACCTGAGGTCAGAATCCCCTAAAAATGAAAACTTTACAGTTGATTGTTCACAAGATTTGCTTGATTGCTGACATACAAGATTTGTTTAATCTATTAATAGTCAAGGAAAATGCAGACTCTGATGCCAGGTACATCTGGTCACAAATCTTGGCTGTGGCTGTGATTTTGGCCAACTAACCTCAACTCCCTAGGCTTCAGTGTCATCTGTAAGATAGGTCCAGGTGTAGCATTTTCACGAAGATTCAATAAATTGCTGCTGCGGAGTGCCTGACACACAGGAAGTGTTGGGTAAAAGCTCCTGTTACTGTTTACCAGTTTGTAGCTGGACCGCTGCTAGCAGTTCATCCCCAGGCAGATAAGGAAGGAGAGAAATAGGGGAGAGGTTGAGATTTTGCTTATGGGCAAATAGTGCCTGACACTTTTTTTCTTGACACATGTCCATCACTGCTGTTGGGGACTCCGCGTGTGCTTTTACTTTGATAGAGCCACAAGCCCTGGGCCCCCCGAGTTCCTTGCTCTGGCCTCTTCTGCCACTTGGATGCACTGTCCTCCAAGGCAAGCTACCAAAGCACATGCCATGTGCTGGGACTACTATACCCTGTTCCTGGTTGCTGCTGGCCATTCTCCAGATGTTGGCAACTGACACTTTTTCCACCAGCACTGTGGGTGACTCGGCACTTGCATATGTGGATTCCCTAAAATTCCAGCTCCACTTGTGTGGAGCATAGTATTCAATTAGTGTGGCAGCGTAGTATTGTGGGAAGCAGCTTTGGAGTCAAATCGATTTGAAACTGCTTCCTGCTGGCAAGTTTCCTCATACATAGACCTCAGAGCAGGATCCTTGCAAAGTCCAGGTGCCATTTTGCAGGATCTTAGTTCCCGAACCATCCCAGCCCCTGGCAATGAAAATGCTGAGTCCTAACCACTGTACTGCCAGTACAGTCCCTGCAGATGCCATTTGAAGAAACTGGTATCTGAAGTGCTTGGCACTGGGTACATGGATACAGAGTTGAGTGGTTGCTTTCTCCCTCCCATGCCAGCAGTCCTAGGCTTTGAGTGTGGCCTTCACTCAGAACTGCCTCACCCTCAGGACTTAAGAACTGACCCTCCTCACCATAGCCATTACTATTCCAACCCCACTGCCCAACTCTGCCCTCAAAGCTTTTCTGTCCCCTTCTTGCTTCAGTGTCCTATTGGAATAGGACCTATTGGAATAGGTTGGCTTCACATATCTCTCCACTACAAGCCAGTACTGTCACAATTCCCAAAGTTAACTCAGCTGTTTGATTTCCCTCCTCTTGCTCCTTCAGCTGCAGAATCCTAGCATGTATCACAGTGAGTTGAGGAGCCCTAGGGGTTGGTGCCCACTCCTCTGATTCAGCTCAGGGAAATTCACGTGTTTGTACCCCCACTGGCACTGCATCACTGTGTCCCCTTTCTCAAATCCAAGCCCACATGCATGCTACTCACTCTTAAGCCTACTGCAGTATCTTGCTTCCTGAGAAAAATGAGGTCTTGTCACAGAACTTCCTCATCTTCCTTTCTCACCTCAAAATTGTTCTGTTTTGTCACCTGCTTCCTGTTTCTCTTCTGTCTTGTGGGTGTACTTTTTCTCAAAAGAGATATAATTAACACAGTAAAATGTCCAGCTCATAAATCCACAGCTTGATACAGTTTTACCCAAGTGTGCTCCAAAACCAAGGTGCAGAACACCTCCTCGCCCCCAGAAAGTTCCCTTGTGTGTCTTCTCAGTCAATGGCCTCTCAGAGGTAACTGTTCTAACTTTTCACCATAGAAGTTTTGCCTGTTCTTAAACTTTGTATAAATGGATTCACTTTATGTGTGTATGGGCTTCCCAGGTGGTTCAGTGGTAAAGAACCCACCTGGCAATACAGGAGATGCAGGAGACACGGGTTTGATCCCCAGGTTGGGAAGATCCCCTGGAAGAGGAAATGTCAATCCACTCCAGTATTCCTTCTGGGAAAATCCCATGGACAGAGGAGCCTGGCGAGCTATAGTCCTTGGAATCACAAGAGTCGGACTCGACTGAGCATGCATGCATGTATGATTGTATAATTTTATAAGTTGTTTTCATGATGGGAATTTAAGGAAGTTCAAAGAAGCAAAAAAAAATTATTATAACCACACTGTCCAGAGATGTCCATTGTTAATATTGTGATGTGTATCTTCCCAGACTTTTCACTGCATATAAAAGCATTTTTAATACAGAAATGGGGTGATATTATAAATATTGAATTATCTCTATTTCACACATTCTATATCTTTTTTAATGGCTATGCAGCATTTCCCTGAATAGATGTACCACATACTGATCAAAAGCCTCTTATGACATTTAGGTTGTTAAACTTTTTGTTTCCTTTTCTAGATAATAAATTGATGAACATCCCTATAGCTAAATATGCATGTCCATGTTTATTTTCTCAGGAAAAAGAATTCTGTAGTGTAATTACTGAGTCAAAAAGGAATGGAAATTTTTACTTTTTAAAATGTTTGTTATCTCTAAATTGTAGTCCAGAAAAGTTATTTTATGCTCTTGTCAGACACCATCTGTGTTACAATCACCAGATCTTTATCAAAAACTATTCCCTTTTCAATTGCTTGGATCGCTTTATCTTCTACCACAAACTGTTTGGCATCTCCTCCCTTACAAAATCTTAACCTTGCTTTACCCATAAATCACCACCCTGTCTCCTTCCCTTGCAAGATAGTTTGCACAACCAGCCCCCCTTCTTCGTTAACCTCCTGTTAATTACACTTTCATCTCCACTTCCCATCTCTTATAGTCACCCATGACCTCTTTTTAAAAATTTATTTAATTTGGCCATGCTGGGTCTTAGTTGTGGCATGTGGGATCTAGGTCCCCGACCAGGAATCAAACGTAGGTTCCCTGCATTGAGAGCCTGAAGTCTTAGCTACTGGACCAGCAGGGAAGTCCCCCCATGACCTCTTAGTTACCATTTTCATTGGCCTCTTATAAGACCTTTTGGAAAGTAGAAGTCGCCCAGTTGATATTTGACACAGAGTAATTGTTGCCTTGTTTCCATTCCCATAGGTTGGGTGTCAGAATATGTGAAGAGGTTAAAGAATTCACACTTGATCCTGAAAGTCGTTGAGAGCTTTAAACAAGGGAGGCAGGTTGGATTAGGGTTTTAGAAAGCTGACTTTCTCACTGTGGGGAGACTGGATGGGAGAGAGCAAGATAAGAAGTGACACGATGGAGTTACGTATCAGGAGCGGCCTAGGGATGGTGAGAACCAAAGAGTTGATGCTTTTGAATTGTGATGTTGGAGAAGACTCTTGAGAGTCTCTTGGACTGCAAGGAGATAAACCAGTTAATCCTAAAAGAAATCAGTCCTGAATATTCATTGGAAGGACTGATGATGAAGCTGAAACTTTGGCCACCTCATGCGAAGAAGTGACTCATTGGAAAAGACCCTGATGCTGGGAAAGATTGAAGGCAGGAGGAGGAGGCAACAGAGGATGAGATGGCTGGATGGCATCACCGACTCTATGGGCATGAGTTTGACAAGCTCCAGGAGCTGGTGATGGACAGGGAGGCCTGGCGTGCTGCAGTCCATGGGGTCACAAAGAGTCGGACACGACTGAGCGACTGAACTGAACTGAAGGGATGAAGAAAGGCTAATGATGTACTGAGCACTATTTAGGAGAAACAGTGGCCAATACTAGGAGGTTGATTAAATATGGAGGGTCAAGTAGAGTGAAAAATTGAGAATGTGCTTATGTGTGCTTAGTCACTCAGTCATGTCCAACTCTTTGCGACCCCATGGACTCTAGCCTGACAGGTTCCTCTCTCCATGGGGATTCTCCAGGCAAGAATTCTAGAGTGGGTTGCCATGCCTTCCTCCAGGGGATCTTCCCAACCCAGGGATTGAACCCAGGTCTCTGACATTGCAGGCGGATTCTTTACCATTTGAGCCACCAGGGAGGCCCATGAATACTGGAGTGGGTAGCCTTTCCCTTCTCCAGGGGATCTTCCCAACCCAGGAATCAAAAACAGGATCTCCTGCATTGCAGGTGGATTATTTACCAGCTGAGCTACAGGTTTCCAAAAACTAAATTTAGGAACAAAGGTGCTATTTCAATGGGGGAAGATAGTGTCATAGACAGAAGTAACGCGTAAGAGGTGAAGTGGGAAGATCAAATGTAGGCAGCTCTAACAGACTTTGTCAGTGAAAGTACGGGGGGAAATAGGAACCAGGCCTGAGGAAGGGTTATTTAAAGTAGGAGACACTTTGTTATGTTTAAATGCCAAAAGCAGAGATTTTAGAGAAAGAGGTTGAAAATGCACAGAGGAGGGACAACAGAGAAAGATGCCACCGGAGTGGTGGGAGGCATTGGCCTTAGGAGGAAGGATGGGAGCAAAAGTCAGTGCATTCTCACTTCTAGAATGTCGGTTTGAAGACAAGTTACAGGCGTCCCCATGTGATGATGTCTGTTCACTCTGTCAGGTTGGGGGGAGTGATGAAAGTGATGGGGCCAGAGATCTAATTAGACTGAGAGATTTGAAATGTCTGTTTTAGAGAGCAAGACAGAGTGTAGGAAGACTTAGAAGCCTGTCTCAGCAAACAGAGGGCCCAGGCGAAGTTAAGACCAGAATACACTGGGAATAGACATGAAAACTTACTAGTCTACCTCCCTCACTGCTGCCAAGTGGTTTCTGAAAACAGAGTTCCTGTGGGAACATCCAGAGACCTTCAACTCCCCAGCCTAGAAGTTGGGGCCTCAACTCCGGGGCCCTGGTGGAACTTCATAATTTCACTTTTCTCTGTTCCTCCATACGATCACACTTAAGTAACACACACAGATCTCTTGACTGTTTCCACACCAGGCATTTGCCTGCCTAAAGTCAGACCAAGACAACTCACATAGGATAGAAAAGTTTTCAACGACATGCTGTCAATTTTTCGAACTCCTCTGATTGCCAAGAAGGCAAGTACCTAGACTACATGATTCTAGTCTTCCATAATCATACTGATATGACTCTTGTTTAACTCTGGCTTCATTATCACCCAGGTCCTGGCAGGAGAGTAGATGAAAGTCATATTTGGCCTAGTATGCCATTTTAGACACACAGTACTGCACACACCTGAGTTTGCTCATGTAGTTCTTACCTTCTGGTGTCTATCTCTAAAGAGATCTGTAGTTAAAAAGTAAAGTTAGTCGCTTCAGTTGTGTCTGACTCTTTGTGACCTTATGGACCTGTAGCCTGCCAGGCTCCTCTGTCCATGGGATTCTTCAGGCAAGAATAATGGACTGGGTTTCCATGCCCTCCTCCAGGGGGTCTTCCCAACCCAGGGATCAGACCCGGGTCTCCCATGTCGCAGGCAGATTCTTTACCATCTGAGCCACCAGGAAGCCCTTTAAAGAGGTCTGTAGTTAGCAAACAACTACAAGAAACAGACTGTAGCTAATTTAAGGAAAAAACATGTGTTGAAAGACTACGAGATAGGTCCCAGAATGGAAAGCCAGACCTCAGAAAGGGTGGGGTCCAGGTTTCAGAAAGGGTGGAGTGCAGTTGTGGGATGGGGGTTGTCACAGGTAGAAGGCACATTCAGATGTCAATCCTCCCACCTTTGGAGCATAACGCAAGCAGATTGGGGTTTTTGTCTTTAGTTGCTCCCCATACAGCAGAGGCAGAGCCATTTCTTTTAAAATGGTGCAGAAAAATGTAAAGAAAATAACCATCGTTCACATTCCTACCACTCAAAATAATTAACACTGCTATTTTGGCATACCTGCTTCAGGTTTTTGGGTTGTTTTTTTTTCCTGCTTATACTTTGGTTAGAATCACCTAAAATGTTTATATATTTACTGCAAAGAAATCCTTTTATCCTCAACAGATGTGGCTAGTTTCTGGCTGATCTGTGTGGGCCCTGGCACCAGCCCCTCCGGCGATCTGCTGCGGCCTTGAGTCTGACCAGCTGGCCGTGAGCCTCTGCTGTTCAGATGGCTTTCCCAGTCTGCACTTCTTTCTCAGAAACTTCATCTGTGCTCAGAATAACGCTGGAGGGTGACGATGTGTCCCAGCTCATCAGTGGAGGCCAGGGAGTGGACATTATCATACAAAAACTAATGTGAGAGAGAACAGTTAATTTCACTGTGGCTGGGACCATAAAAGGAGAGGGCAGGGCCTGTATAAAATCATCTGGGCCCTGGGACTGGGGTCCCATGTGTTTTTCCTAACAGCCGCTCACTCATGTATTCACTCATTCAGTCATCCACTCAGAAACCCTCACCAATGCCTAATGTGTCCTTGCCCTTTCGTTAGGGTCCGGGAATGTGGCAAATATGACAGCCCTTGGTCTGGTGAAGCAAAGTCATGGGCAACCAGCAGGACTCCTAACAGGTGAGACATTCGCGTGGTGTGCAGGGGAAAGCAGAGTCGAGTGGGGCCTGCTCTGGCTTGAGGGAGGGGTCTGAGGAGGGGACATTCAAGCTGGGCTTTGGGAAGGGAGCATGGTACCAGCAGGAAAGAATTTAAAGCCCCTGAGGCATCTTAGTGTGATTCAGGGGCCAAGGGGGCAGGAGGCACATGGCAGCTCCTCTATCCAAGCCTCAGTCAGCCCCCAGTTGCCCCAGTGAGGAAGGTATAAACAGTTTTACAGTCAAGAACATAGAAGAAGGATCGTGAGAGAAAAACGACAGTGTGGTGGGTGCTCATTGAATGTGACTGGTCTTCCAAGCAGAGAGAACAGCACACGCAGCAAGGGGGTGAAAACAGGGCATGTTGGGAAAGAAACAAACAAAACTCCTCCTGTGGCTGCCAGCCCCCAAAGGACCCCTCCTAGGGACAGAAATCTTCCACTCCCGGTTCATCCAGGAAGTTTATGGTGGTGGTGGGAGAGGCCCCACCTGGAGCCTGGAAGAAGGGCAAGAAGAGACCAAAGAGGCCACCGTTTGGGCTTTTCAGAAGTGTATTCTCTGACTTGGGAGAATTTACAAGTGGAGACTACAAGGCTATCTTGATTCTCCCACTTTCTCCCCGGGCCTAGCCCCGGTCCTCTCTGAGCTTCAGGTTCTCCAAATAAAAGCCAAAGATGATAAATACCTCAACTCAGGGTGTGGAAGAACAAACAAAACACTGTGGGAGCTGGCCCCTGCCTCCTCTCTCCAACTTCATCCTGCCCAAATTCATCCCTGCCTCTGGACCTTTGCACATTCTGTTCCTTCCCTCCAGAATGCTCTTCTCCTGACTAGCTCCTTCTCAACACTCGGGTCTCATTAATCTCAATATTGGCTGCCTCTCCTGAAAGTCCTATATAGAGGTGCCCGTTCTCTTTCATTGCCCTTGTTGTATTTGAAACAGTGGGGGTTTTTTTCCTTTTGTTTGTTTTATTGTCTGTCTCTCCTGGAATGCCTGTTTCCTGGTGCCAGGAACTTAAGTTTCATTCACTGGAGTCTCCCCAAGGCCTAGAACAGCGTTTGGCTCGGGGCAGTAGTACGCAGCCAGTTTTGCTGAATGACAACCCAAGAACCCTACCAGGCCTTGAGGACTCAGAGGCAACTGAACTGCCTTTATAGAGTATCTAGACTGTTACACCCTGTGCCCAGAGAAGAGCCCTGAAGGTTCTACATGTCAGCATACAGGCTGAGCTCAAAGGACACTGAGCCCCCAAATGGCGAGAAAACATCCAGTCCTGGGGAGATCCACCCTCCTCCTTCCACCTTGTAGTATGCGACCCTTGAAAAGATGCTGCCAATTATACCAACTGTTAGTAAAACAACTGCCGATTCATTCATTCCCCAAATGGCCACCACCATGGGCCAGGCATTGTTGTAGTTGGTGGCAGGCAGAGCTTTTAATAGAGAGGAGGTAACCAGAATGACCACACCTTAAGTGACAGAATTGCAGCCCAAGGATAATATAATTTCACTCTGATTCATAATGTCAAATCTTTATCCAATTTCCCTTTTTTTATCTTTGCAAAAAATATACATTTATAGGAAGTTGCAAAAACATTACAAAAAGGTCTTATGTACATTTACTTTCCCTCAACAATAACATCTTGTATAAAACCAGAAAATTGACGTTGGTACCATCCACAGTGATTTTGACTTGTGGATATCAAATTACTCCAGGAGTATTTGTTGAAAAAAATTATTCATTGAATGTTCAAAAATCAGTTGGTTGTATGCTGCAGGTATAGACCTGCAGGTCTATTTCTAGATTCTTTTTTTCTGTCCTGTGAATCTATTTGGCTATCCCTCTCCTGATAAAATGTCTTGATTAATGTATCTCTACAGGGAAGTCTTATAATCAGGAAGAGTGGTTCTTCTCATTTTCTTTTTAAAAATTGCCTTAGCTACTCTGGTTTCATGACTTTTTCATGTAGAATTTAAAGTAAGCATGTCAGTATGTCAGAAAAAAAAGCTTTGCTGGACTTTAATGGGAATTGCATTAAACCCAGAGATCAATTTGGGAGGAAGTGACAATTCACTATGCTGAGTCTTCCAATCCAAGAATACGACAGGTTTCTCTATTTATGTAGGTCTTTGCCTTGTTTCATCAATGTTTAGTAGTTTTCAACATACAAGTCTTATGTTTTGTTGGATTTATACATTTCATTTTTCTCTCAAGTGATTATAAATAATATTATCAGGTTTTTATTCTTGAGTTCCATGTGTTCACTGCTAGTATATGGAAAGACAATTTTTGTTTACTTATCTCATAGCCTGACAAACCTGACAAACTCATTTAGTTCTAGGTATTTGTAGATTCTTTGGAATTTTCTACATAGATCTTCATCATATCATCTACAAATAGTGTTAGTTTTATTTCTTCCATTTCTGCATTCCTAATTTCATTTCCTTTTTCTTGCCTTGTTTTGCTGGCTCAGACTTCCAGTATGATGTTGAATAGAAGTGATGAAAGCAGATATCCTTGCCTGTCCTGATCTCAGGATTGGTAAGCAAGTAGTCTTTCACATCATAAAGGGTGATGTTAGCTATAGGTTTTGTATAGATGACCTTGTCAGGTTTTATTATTTAGAACGAATGTTGAATTTTGTCCAAAAATTTTTTTTGCATCAATTGTTATTATCTGTGGTTTTTTCTTTTCTACAGGCTTTTTGAAATACTGAAGAAGAGGTTAGAGACTTCCCCATCTGACAATTCGCTCAGACTGGGAACTCAGCTTCTACCACTGGTCTAGTTCTTCATGCCCCAGTGTGCTCAAGAATGCAACGTGGACCTGCATGTGGCTAAAGCAGCCCAACACAGGAAATGCTGCCCAGAGTGTGTCCACTGCTATAGATTTACAACAGCATAGCCAAGGCGCAGAGAAGCCCTGTGATATAAGCTGATTCTCAACATGGAATTTCCCAACTTATTTTATCACACGGCAATTTTTTGCACAAACCCTATTATGTTTCATAGGACTTTCTCTGAAACACTTAGGGAACCACTCAACTGAGTCTGTCCCCTAATTTGCAAACTATTCAAAGGCTGAAAGACAAGTGCCCTGATCAAGGTCACAGATGGTGACATCACAGACGCAGCAGGTCTCCTGTCCCCAGCTGGCCGCTCCTGCTCCCAACCATGCTGCTCTGACATACTAACAAGTCAGTAGGCAGCCCTGCAACACCACACACCATCATGGAGAGGAGGAACGTTCCACCTCATCAGTCTGGTCCCTTTGGGGGCTCTCAGGCTCTTCATCCCCAATAAGCTTGAGGATGAGCAGCTCAATTTTTGTAGGTTCGGTGGAATCCATGGGGGAGATGTATGTACGCAGCTGGGTCAGTCATGCTGTTCTAGCTTCCTAATGGTAGCACAGGGTCCAGGAGTGCATGTACAACCTGTTGGTCTAACATGACTCCAGACCAGAAATTATTAGAATTACTAACAATTATTAGAATTACTAACAATTCTAATTAGAAGAAAAAAAAAGTTTTTGCATGGAGATGATGCTAAATTAGGAGGCACTGAGCTAGAGCAAACTCTTCAGAGTCTGGAGGAAACTTTTGAGAGTCCCTTGGACTGCAAGATCAAACCAGCCAGTCCTAAAGGAAATCAGTCCTCAATATTCATTGCAAAGACTGATGCTGAAGCTGAAACTCCAATACTTTGGCCACCTGATGGGAAGAACTGACACATTTGAAAAGACCCTGATGCTGGGAAAGGGTGAAGGCAGGAGAAGGGGACGAGAGGATGAGATGGTTGGATAGCATCACTGACTCAATGGACATGAGTTTGAGTAAGCTCCGGGAGTTGGTGATGGACAGGGAAGTCTGGTGTGCTGCAGTTCATGGGGTTGCAAAGAGTCGGATGCAACTGAACTAAACTAAGTTAGAGCTACCAGGAAGCACCATGCAGAACAAAGTTGTAACATGAAGTGAGACCTTGGTTCCTTACGACGAGACTGAGCCGGATCTAGTCAGGTTGAAGCAAAACCTACTTCCAGAATGTAAATGACAAGACTAGTAGTGCCCTCTTCCTCAAACCGGTGAGATGGAATCTTGTCAGTTGCCAACAGAATCCTACCTAGTTTGCCTGTGAAGCAGATTGGCTCAGAATAAGTTATCACTGAACTGGATCTGCAGACCCCTCTCCATCAAGAGATCATTTCCCCTAAGGTTCCAAAGCAAAGAACAACCTTTTCTGCCCCTCTCATCCCGGGCCCCTACCCACTCTCAGACTGATGCCCCCTGCCCTACTTCCCATTAAAACATTAAGAACACAGGCAGCCAAGAGCAGCTTGGGCAATACTTGATATACATCATACATTTATTAGTGAATATCCCTCTGAAATCAGCAACAATATTAAAAAAAATAATGATTGCACTACTTGGTCAAGCAGAACTAGCAACTTTCATTTTAAAAAAAGTACAAATCTGTTAAAAATTTCAATCGGTATACACATATATAATACAACATACTAGTTATGTTAAATGCTACAAACCAATGTGAATCCAATGGAATGGAAAAAACCACACATTTAAGCTTTAAGAACCATTTTTTTTCTCTATATATTAGCATTTTCTCAAATACATACATGGGAAAAATGAGGTAACTGTAAAATGTGCAAGGAACAGGGCCCCCCCAAATTACATGTTTATATATATATATGTAATTATATATATATATATAAAAGACCTTTCTAACACAGAACACAGGTGCTGGGCCCAGCCAGGGCTGGGGGATGGAGCCCACTGTCATGCCTAGGCCAGAAGTTGGTAAATAAAACAGTAAACAATGACAAGCCCCCACCACAGGAAATCATTGGTAACATGGCATCTATAGCAAGGTCGGCAAATCACAAACATCCTAAATAATTGTCTTATAAATCTTTTTTTTTTAAGTGATTTTTTTTTTTTTAATGTTGTTTCCCCCCCAATAGCTGCTCGCTGGAAATCACTGCTGCAGCCGACACACAATCCGTGAGCCTGTTTCCGCCTGCCCCAGGAACTGGAAAGGGTTTTGAAAACCTTTTTTGGGGATGGGGAAGGGAGGGGGGTTGGAGAGGGTGGTTCTCTGTGTAAAACGTGGGGTTTTCAACACTGCTATAAATGTAGAAATGTCACCTGGAGTTATATACAGTAAGACTTTGGGTTCTCCACGGGGTGGGGCCAGGCTGATGGGGCCCCATGGCAGGCTGGGGGGTGGCGGGAAGCCAGGGCCGCTGCTGGAGAACGAGGGTGGTTGGAGCATCCCTGAGGCAGCAGGCGCCAGGGGCTGCCTGCTAGGATGTGCCGGCCCCACACGCGGTTCGTTCAAGGGCAGCAACCCCAGCTGGGGGTGAGGAAGAGAAGGAATGGGACCACGAGGGCGAGGGTGGGGAACTCAGCCAGACCCTATGGGGGCTCCTCCAGACCTTGGAGGGCAGGGCTCAAGCTGGGAGGCGGCCCCTGGAGGTGGGTCCACACCCTCCCTGGACCCAGGTCCTCCCGGACTTCCTTGGAGGAGACACGCCCAGGCAGGTGGGAGACAGGTCCTGGCTAGAGAGGGAGAAATGCCCTGAAAAGCGTACGGTCCCGGTAGGCTCTGGGGACGTGTGCAGTACAGTGCATGGCAGTTATCAGCTGAGCACAGACCCCCCAACCCCGCCCACGACCGCCAGCCACCCGGCCCAGCCCCAGCCGCGCACATGCATGCAGACCAGGCGGTACAGCGCGGACCATTCCCTGCCCCCTGGGCACTTGGTCCTGGTTGGTCCCTATACCCCCCCCATTAAACCAAAAGAAAAGAGATTGTTTAAAAATCCACACCCTCAGATCCTACACGCGATTTGGGGCCAAATGATCAACAAAAACTGCTGCTCCTCACGTTCATGCAAAACGACAGAAAGGGGAGATTGGGCACGGGTCTGGGCACCATCACTGCCAGGGAGGGCAGCCACCCGCAACACAGGAGGTCACTCTCCCTGGCCTGGCCCAGACCCTCTCATAGGGCCCATCTGCCGCAGCCCAGAGCCTGCCTCCCGCCTGCTTGGGAGGCTGGCTCTGATGCTCCCCAGCCTGGGCTTGCGGCCGGAATGTTGTGCCTGGGCTGAGGGCCCTCTAGGGAGCCAGCCCCACCCTCACAGCAGCCTGGCTGCCTGAATCAGCCGAGGGTCAGGGTGGAAGGACCCACTTGGGCTTCCGGCCACCATCTGTCCACGCCTGTCTGTGCCACCTGCACAGAGGGCATGCCACTTCAGGGCAAGAGACCAGACGACCCGGACAGCTCCCCCTTTGCCCATCTTGGGGCCAACGATCTCCACCGGCCACACTAGGGGAATGGACCCTGGCTCCCAGTGCTGGCAGGAAAAGGAGACAGACCCGAGGGCAAACAGGAGAGAGACTGAGTTACGGACGCTCAGGCTGCTCCCTGGTGGGCAGACGGGTGGGCAGATGGGGAAGGAGTCTTTGGAGCTTGGCAAATGCAGGGGCTTATTGCAGGGGTTTCTCTCGGGCTGACCCTGACAGCAGCTCTGGAGAGGCAGGCAGGAACGGCAGGGCAGGCCGGGACCACGCCCTCCCTGGGCACCCCCCCCTCCCCGAGTTTCCAGAGCTTTGGGCAGGGTTCTCCGGGGCGGCTGCGGGGCCTCACTCAGCCTCCCTGGGCACCTCGGAAGCATCAGCCCGGCAAATGGGACACGTCCGGTTGGCCTGGGGGGAAGCAGCCGCATGTCAAGACTCCACTCCTGCCCAACCCCCATCCCATCTAAGACTCTTCTGCTGCCTGGTGGGGACCTGGCTCCCTGCGTGGAACCAAAAACTTCTGGATGCCAAAGAGGACGCAGAGGGAAGCCCTCCTCCCTCCCCACACCTGGGGGCCAGCATGGGAACCTTACCTTCAACCACTTGTCGACACATTTGGTGTGGAACTCATGGTTGCAGGGGAGGACCCGGAGCAGCTGCCGAGCCTCGAAATCACTGAAGCAGACGACACACCTGGGAGGAGGAGTTACAGAGCATCACCCCAACCCTGACGGCAAGGGCAGACTCAGGGCAGGGCACAAAGCACCTCCCCCGGAAATCAGAACCCCATCTGTGCTCACAGAGAAGCTGGGGGCGGCGGGGGGTGTAAGAGGCGGCCAGGGCACTCACAGCGTCTGCTCTGACTGGTGACTGTCCGGGTGAAAGCGGTATGATGGAAGCTGCTCGATGTCCGCTTTGGTGAGGCCACGGGGTTTGGCATCTCCCAGCCGCTCGGCCAGATTCAGGAGAGCCTGGACGCGGGCAGGAGGGGAGAGTCAGCGGCGGCCAGGGCTGGAGATCCCCCAGGCCCCCACTTCCCAGGACCGGGCTCCACGGGACCTCATAGTTCTCCATCTCCACGTCATCCACATCAAGATCCAGGCTGATGGTGGGCCCCATTGCTGTTGGTGACATCGGCAGCATCGAGCTAGTGAGAGACAAGCACGTGGGCCCAGGGTCAAGGGCAGTAAGCAAAGAGAGCATTGGGGGGGGGGGGGGGGGGGCGGGTTCCCTGATTCCCGCCATGAAACCAAGCCCAGAACTCTGCACTGTTCACACCAGGGACCCCACTGGGGAGCGTGAGTGTGCAGGGCTGGTCTAGTGGGGGTGCTGGGGCCCAAGCAGCCCCGGGACCTCTATGGGACCCTGTTTGGGTCTAACCACTAAAGGCCCCAGGAGAACAGTCCCACAGCTCTGGAGCAGCTGTGCAGGTACTTACAGGAAGTAGGGCAGGAAGCTGGGGTAATACGGTGGTGGGGGAGGTGGCGGGGGCGGCGGGGGGAGCGGCTGTTGCAGGCGGTATCTCTGGGTGCTCAGTCTCCGAGGCATCACGTGGGAATATGGCTGCGAGAGAGGGGCCAGGGGCGGGTCAGCCACGGGCCTGTCTCCCTGGTCACCCTGGAGCCAGAGCAGGGGCGGCACTCACCACACCGAAGGACAGCTCCTGGGGCAGGGTGTCGTGGGGCAGGTAGTGCATGGGCACGGACAGTGGAGGGCCGGGGGCCGAGGTGGAGTAGGTGAAGCTCCCCAGGGGGTGCTGATCCCCCCGGAGATCCACGTCATTGTCGAGGCGCTGCAGGGGCTGGAGAAGTGGGGGGGGGGGGGGGCGTTGGCAGTCAGTGACGAGGGGCGTCCCCTGGCCCCTGCCCCGCCTGCCACCCCCTGCGGCATCGGACCCATGGCCGGGACTCACCATGCGTGGGTGCTGCGTCTGCAGGGACACAAACTGCCCAAGAGGCGCCATGTGAGCGGGCTGGGGGTGCGGGGCCGGCGGCGGGGGGTGCAGGATGTAGTGGTCACTGGAGATGAGGTGCGGGTAGGCCTGGTAGGGCACCGGGAGCTGCTGCATGGTGCACGCCTGGATCAGCTGCTGAGAGAGGGGGCAGAGGCTGGAGAACGTTCTTCTGGGCTCTGGGTTGGGTCTTAGGTTTGTGGGATCAGGGCCAGGGCCGGGGCCCATTCCACCCGGCAAGAAGTCCTCTGGACCATCTAGCCCTGGCCTAGGCCTCCCAGGCAGAACATCTTGCTCTGACGGCCCACAGTGACGACTCCAAACCATACAGCAGGCCCTGGGATGCAGGGCCATCCCTGAGTTCTGCAACGCTCCTCCACTGGACATGAATACACGAACGCGTTTCTGGACAAGGCTGCGGCCTGGAGCCGAGAGAACTCTGACAGCCTGGGTGAGGGCCGTCAAGTGCAGCTCAGTTCTGCTACGGGTCCAAGCCCAAGGCCTTCGGCTAGAGGTGGGCCAGGAGGCCTGGGCGGGCGCTCACTCACCGGGGGCGGGAGGCAGCAGAGCGGGTAGTGCTGCCCGCTGAACATCACGGAGCATGCTGGGAGCTGCTGAGCGCTGCAGCCAGGGATGTGCTGGCCTGTAGGCAAGGGGAAGCCTTGGGTGGTCACCGTGGTGACTGTGTAGGACAGAGGGACAGGTCCCTGGTGCACCTGTAGGAGAGAGACCCACAACTGTGGGGAGGCCACTCGGCTGCCCCGGAGGTGAGAAAGTCCCACCGGGCAAGCTCTCTTCCCTTCTCTAGCTGGGGCCTACCCACTGTAGACCTGGCTGCTATCTCCTGCCCCAAGCCCCAGAGAGTCCTCTGGGAACTCAGGAGGGGCTCTCTAGCTCTATCACTCATCCACCGTGTGGCCCCAGGGAAGCTCCTTCCCTTCTCTGGGCTTCAATGTACCAACCTGTACACCAGGGCTAAAAATGCCTCCCCAAACAGAGCAATGAGTTCAGCGAGGTGAAGTCAGGGTATTGCTCCTCTGTTTCTTGGATCGACTTGCCAGAGGCCAGGGAGGCAAGGCGGAGTGCGAGGGTGGGGGGTTCTGCCTACCTGCTCGTGGAGATCAACCATGAACGGGCTCTGCTGGGAGGCTGGGTGCAGCATTCGGGGGCTCCCGCCGGCAGGAGCCGAGGCTCGGCGCTCCTCTACGGGGAGGTGTGCTGGTCGGGGCGGCAGCTGCTGGGAGGGGAAGTGCTCATCCTGGGTAGGCGGGCTGGCCAGGGGGCCCTCGCGGCTGGGGCTGCACCACAGAGAGGAGGCCCCAGTAGCACTGACGAGGGCCGCTCATTCACAGAGCATGGAAGAAGCTAAAGGTCCACTACCCACTGGGGAAGGAAGACAGCTCAGGGCCCTGGGCCCACCGCCCCCGGCCCCTGTGTCCAGCCCAGGCTGACAGCCCCCATGCCAGTGGCTCCAGGACCCATAGGACTGGGAGGTTCCCTCCTACCTTCCCCAGAACTGGCCCGGGCTGCTGCTGGGTCCTGCAGGGAATCGCCGTTGACCCCCAGGGGCAGAGGGTGCCCACCTAGTCCCTGCCAGAGCCCATGGTTGCATCAGGGGTGGCAGAGGGCTGGAGGGGCTGGGCCAGGGCACACGACCCTAGGAGGCAAACCGACAAAGGGACTAAGGCACAGAGAAGTCCAGTCCCTTGCTCCACGAGGGGTCAGGGAGGGAGCATCAAACTTCTGCACCCTGGTTCCAGAAGCCCACTCATGCCCGCCTGCCATGCCCCTGTGCTCCCCTGGAAGCACTGCACTCTGGCACTGGGGTTCAGGGTGGACAGACCAGAGAGAGGCTTGGCCTGCAGGGAGTCCAGAGGGCTGGCTCACATGCTTCCAGGCCAGATGGCTCTGGTGTAAGGCTCCCTCCAGGTGGGTCTTCAGGGAATCCTGTCGTGGTGCAAGGATCTACAAATATGACCTACAGGTAGTTGGGTTTCTGAGGGGACTCCAGCTTCCTCCCTTCTATCTGCTTGGCTCAAGAAGGATTGCATTCCTTCCACTACTTATATATGAGAGATTCTGACTTGGTTCCTGCCCTTCGGGGTTCTCAGTCCAACACAAGTCAGGAGTCATCCCTCAGTATCCATAGGGTACATGTTCTAGGACTCCCATGATACCAAAATCTGAGAATGCTTAAATCCCTTATGTGAAATGGTGTAATATTTGCATATAACCTATATACATCCTCCCCTGGACTTTCTATCATTTCTAGATTACTTATAACACCTAATACAATGTAAATGCTAGGTAAATATGATGTAAATGCTACCTAAAGGGCAAATTCAACTTTTGCTTTTTGCAACTTGATGGATTTTTTTCCCCAATATTTTCAACCTACAGTTGGTTACATCTATGGGTGTGAACCTATGGATAGAGAGGATCAACGGTATAGTTCCTTTCCATAATCTGTTACCACAGTGCCCACCCAAGTGAGACTTCACCTACTCTTAAAAGAAGGAACTGTTAGCTCCATGCTACAGAAGAGAAAACTGAGGCTCAGAGACAAGAAAGGACTTGCTCAAGGTGCCACAGCAAGTGTCAAAGCGGGGAGGTGGGCTGACTACAAGCCTCTTGCTGTACCCTGCTGCCCAATGGGAAAGGGTCCAGGCCAAGAATTTTGGCATGACGCAATGAAGCGATAAACGCAGTCAACCTCTGATGGACTGGTGGGTCTGGCAAGAAGCCAGGCCCTCTGGGGCAGGAGGAGAGGGTTGGAGGGGGTGGTACAAACCTGACCCAACACAGCCCGCAAGTCAGAGGTAGGGTTTGCTGAGAAAAAAAAGAGGAAGCAAGAACCTAAACCTAAGGGAGGAAGCTGAGTGGGAACGAGGTGGGGCAGGAGCTGGGGTCCAGGAGGGGCAAGTTTCGGGGGGGCGGGGGTGTTAATTTCAGAGGTTGGAATGAGGTCCTGGCAGGGAAAGTTCTGGAATCTGTCAGGCCCTGCAAAGCAAAAGGGCACGTCTAACATGACCAGCCTTTGGCCGTTCCTACCACTGGGACCCCGCCTGCATAGAACGAGACTCCTATGCTTCCTCCACACACAGCCTCAAGTGCTGCCTCTCTGTTCACACAGTTAGGAATGTGTGCACTGTCCCCTCAGCTCCTTGTTCCTCTCCTCTGAGCTGGGCTTTAAGTGTATGGGCCCTAACTTTCACAATGAGCCTGAAAGGGAGGAGTTTCTCTACCTGCTAAGACAGCTTAGGGCCCAAGGCCACGGAAGAGCTGGAATTCACACTCCTCCCAGCCAGCAATTGGCAGAAGGGTGGACAAGGCCCAGTGGATTGTATCCAGCACAGGGCAGGCCTGATGTGGTAAATGCACCCAGGAGAGCTGATAACCTAGGCCTAAGGTCTATGTAATCAGTCTGGCAGCAGTGAAGTTAGTGCCAATGATTAAAAATTGGGAGATTACATAAAAATCTGGCCTTTCAGAGTGAGTGAGTGTGAGTATGTGTGTCTGTGTGTGTGTATGTGTGTGTGTGGTGAAGCAGAAAATCTGGTCCCTCATTCCTGCTTGACTCCCTCACTCCAAGCATGAGCTTTCTCTCCAGGCCACCCCAGACCCATTCCCCACCTGTCCACCACAGGTGACTGGGGTTGTAACCCCCGGTGTGGGCCAAGTGCACATCCTAACACACATGTGTACACACACACGCACACAGCCTCGATTCCTGCTGATGATCCAGCTGAGCAAACATAGGCCAAGAAAGACTCAGAGGAAACCCCCAAATAACTGAAACGACAAACTCCTGACCCACCCTACACTTTTTGGATCAGAATCTTAGGAAGGTTGGGGAACAAAAGTGCCTGGAATTCCACCAAATTCCCCAGCAGTTTCTATAGCACAGGCAGTGCTTAAGAACCTCTGTTCTAACTGACCTTGGAGATTCTGAGAGACCTCAGTCCTCCTGATGGGGAGTTACTAACAAGAACTACAATACTTTCCATGTGCCATCCCAGTTAAGTCCTCGTAGCAACCCTCAGAAGTAGGAACACTGAGGATGAGATCTCACTGAGAGAAGTGAGACCCAAGGCCAGTCAGCTACAGTTGAGTGCCCAGGGACACAGCAGTGCCCTCAACTGCTCCTCTTACGCTAGGCTATCTTGTTGAAGGCTGGGCAATGTCAAGGCTCGGGGTGAAGAACCACAGAGGCCCAGGCCCATGGGGTTCTGCTCTGGCCAGCCTCTTCAAAAACGCCCACAGTGCAGGAAAGGGAAGTGGCAAGGAGCTGGGAAATCCAGCCACCAGACAGAAGCCCTTGAGCTGTGGCCAATGGTGCCAAAAGTGGCAGTGTCAACCCTTGCATTTTATTAACACATGACGCCCTGACTTGGCAGTCTTGGTTGAGGATTGGGCACTTTGCTTCCTCTCTCTGAGCCACAGCTTATTCATCTGTAAAATGGGAACAGGCCAATAATCACCTCCCAGGGGACTGGTAAGGACTCCCCAAAGTCCACTGCAGTGATCTGCAAAGCTCGGGTATTGGCTGAGCTCTACACTATCAAAAAGTCAGACAGGATCCCGCAGGGAATACCCCAGCTGGTTCTTGACTGGGAACAGAGATGGCCCAGGGGGAACTCACCCACTTTACAGTTGAGGAAACTGGGACCCAAAGAAAGGAAGTAACTCACTCCAGACTATAAAGCCAAAGCGGGTCAGAATTAGTCCTGGCTGGTCACCTAGGCCCAGGCTTCTTTAACCCTGACTTGCATTATCATTAGTACCCTCAAGAACTACCTAATGCCAAATCTCTACTGCGGGCCCTAAAGGAGATCAGCAGAGCTTTCTCTTTCAGGCATCCTGATGAGCCCTATTGTGGAGAGAAGTGAGTGAGGCCCAAAGTTGGAGCCAGCAACTTGTTCAAGGTCAAACAGCAAAGCCACCACCTAACTGCTGTCTTTTACCACTCGTCCTTTGGGCTGGGCTCTTAATGATGTCTCTGAAAAAGAGTCCTGAGGGTCCCATCCCTAAATCCAATCTTGCCCAGAAGCAGGGACGGCATCTTGCATCCCGTTCCTCCCCCAGGCACTTTCAGTGCCCCAAGCAGCTATCCTCATCCTGGTCGAGGGAGACCCTAACATATAATTTGGGCCTGGCGGCTGTTTGCAGGAACAGGGGCTGTTTTGCAGATAAGCCAAGTGAGGCCCTGAGAGAGGAGCAGACTGAGGCAAGCTGAGAAGCATCCCTCCCTACTCCCTCACACCAGCCCCCCAGAAGAGGAAGGCTGGGCCCAGCACTGCCTGGAGGACAAGCAGAGCTACCCAACTGTGTGTCTAGTGGCAGCTGAGGGCAGGACCACCAGGCTCCGAGTTAAGAGCCGTGCGCCAGCCCAGACTCCCTGGGTGACCTTGGTCAAGGAAATCTTTCCTTCTGAGACTCAGTTGGCACAACTGTAAAATGGGGGTGGAAATCTCTCCTTCCCAGAGCTCCCAAATAAAGCCACAATAAGCAAGACGCAAGAAACCAGGTGGTCACATTATAGGGGGAGGTAACCACTGTCCCTAAAGGGCAAGCCCCTTCTCAATGTGGGCCAGACGCAGGTAGCGGGGTTCGGGGAGCTTCCTCAACCAACCCTCCCCAGGAAAGGGGACAGGCGTGGGGGAGGGGGCCGTGGTACGGATACTCGCCCAGAGAGGGGCCTCCCTCACCCCCTTCTCACTCCTTTGTGCTGTGCTCAGAGGAACATCGGGGACGAGAGGCCAGACTGCGGCGTCGGGGCCAGAGCGCTGTGACTTTAAGAACCGAGGATCCCGGACCATGTGCTCGGCGTGAGACAAAAGCAACAACAAAGGAAGTGGCGGCGGCAGGGGGAGGGGGCGGCTCCTTCCTCTCCAACCGCAGCGCTCAGCCTCTGGAGATGAAGACTCGGCCTGGCCTGGGGGGCGCTGGGGGTGGGGAGGGGTCCCGGATTCTAGAGGCCTCGCCGTCCCCACTCCGAACGGCCCGTGATTAACTCCTGCAGAGCCAGCTAGATCACAATACCCAGTCCCAGGGGAAGGGGGGCAGGAGTTCTAGGGATGCAGAAATCGGGAGTTGGGGGCTCAGTCCCCGACTCACCTTCGGCCTCACGGTGACTCCTTTGTTCCCGATCTAGAACGGCCAAGCTGGGCAGGGGGCGGAGGTGGGGGTGGAAGTATGCTGCCTGGACCCTTTAAGAGCCCCCGCCCTGCGGAACAATGTGCTCCCTTCCCCACCCCCTAGTCCGGGGGCTGTCCGGATCCTTCCGGGGCCCTCTCTCTTTGTTGTCCGTCCGCCGAGCGTCTGCCTCGAGAGGCCCACGCGTGGCCAGCGCAGGCCCTTGGGAAGCAGGAGGCAGTGCAGGACGCGGCCGGGTTTGCGCAGCTGCCTGCTGCTGGCCCTTTAAGAACTGTCCGCGGCGGCAGCGGAACGTAATAAACCCCACATTTGATTCACAACATTCGAAGCGGCGGGGTCGCGCGCCGGGCGGGAGGGGGACTCGCGGGGACGCGCCGGGAGGTTCCGGCAAACAGTAGCCGGCAGCTGCCCGCAAGGGCCCCGCCCCTTGTCAAGAGCCCCTCCCCTCGTGTGCCAAGAGCCAATCACCCGCCGGGACTCGGCACGTGATTAGTGGGTCGCCATCTTGAAGGCAGATTTTTTTTTTTTTTTTAAAAACTCCTTCTTGTCACCACCTCCTCACTTAAAGTGACCGCAGCCAGCACAAGCAAGGGGCGGGGCCACATGGCCTGACCTAAAGATGGAAGACCCTCTAGGTGGGTAAGACAAATTGGCTGCAACTCTAACTTGCTATGCAAACTCGCGAATCACTCATGCTTCTGAGGTGGTTTCCCTGCCCGAGAAACGGGTCCCGCTGGGAGAGCCGCAGCCCGGACTTACTGTGTCATGGTCCCCTCCTCGGGACGGGGCGGCGCCTGGGACACTGAAGTGCAATGAACCAGACCTTCGACGGGGCAAGAGCGGCCCCTTAAGCCAGCCTCAGTGGTTAGGAAGGCTCTAACAGCCCTGGGCCGGCAACCTCCCCGGAGATGACGTCAGCTCCGAGAGCTACTGCGCCGCGATGACATCATGGCCTGGCCGCCCCGCATCTCCTTGTTTATACTGCGCGGTGACTTTAAATGGTTGGGTGGGCCTGGCTTGCTCAACGAACCAATAATGGGCAATCCATGCAAATAAGCTAACGCTTGCCGGGAAGGGGGATTGGCCCGGAGCGCGCTGACGTCACAAACATATTTAACCGCCCCGCCCCTAGCGTGGCCAGGGAAAGGGGCGGGGAACAGTTTGAAGTTAAGAGTAGGAGGCGTGAAGAGGAAGTGTTAATCCCTCAGTCCTGTCCGATTCTTTGCAAACCGCTAGACTGTAGCCCATTAGCCTCCTCGGTCCATGGAATTCTCCAGGCCACCTGCGCTCTAATTGCTCTAGGCGAGGCGTGGGAGAGCTGCTTGCCTAGGTGGACAGTGCAACTAAACCCAACGAAGTCTTTAGTTTCCTACAATATTCCTATGAGACAGATTACCACAACCTGCCCATTTTACAAAGGGGTAAAGAACATCAAGAGGGGCGTCATTCACCCCAGGTCACACTGCTGAGGTGACGCTTGAATCCAAGACAAAGCCGAGCTTCGTTCCCCTTTGTCTCCCTGTCTGCCTGACATTATACAAAATGAGGTATTACCTCCATATCGACAGGGGGCGGGGGGAAGGAGAGAAAAATCAGTAATATTTAAAATATTCAAGAGCTGGGAACAGGCCGAATAGAAAGTATGCACATAATCCATAACTAGACTCCTCTAGATGGAGCTGCACTGACACAGGCCTACTTCCGAATCAGCCCTACACGAGATACCAGCACAAATGTTAAAACATCTGCTGAGCCCGTGTAGTGGGGCTGCTGGGCGTGTACCTGTGTGTGATTTTCTATGCTTCTTTGGTATATTTCATAATCCCAAATTTCAAAACTGAAACTGAACTGAGTGTAACAGTATCAATGGTTTTTAAAATAGAATATATTCAGTATCACAATAGAATATTTTTGGAAGGATATACAGGAGACATTAATAACTGCCCTCATGGAGAACTGAAGGGAGAGCACTGGGCCAGAAGGACAAACTTTTTATTCAATATGCTTTTGTATGTTTGCTGTTAAGAAAAAAACCAAACAAACCTATAGTGTATAACCTACCGAAAATTCTAGAGAAAATTACTGCAAAACAGTATGTCTTAAGGATTTCCAGTCATTAAAACTTGTGTTCCTTTAGAGGCATCCAATAGAAACAACCCAGAAGGAAGTTTGGGGAACAGACATGCCTATCCAAGTAATGTTTAGTGCAACAACAATCTGACACCATACTGGGGATGTGCAGCCAATAACACAAAAACTGAAAATGGTGTCTAGGTGCTGTTTGCAGACCTGTAGGGACAAGAGATCAAATTCAGGAGGCATGCTACAGATGTTACCTGGAATGTCGAACTCTCTCCATCACAATTAAACTATGGGTGCATGAGAATAAATGGGGATGCCTTTCTCTAACCATCTCCTTAAAAGCAACTCTCCCTTCCCCTAAATCCCTTCCAATCTTATTTTTCTCACTCTGTAAAAGCAATTAGAAAATCCTTCCTACACTCAAAGTGCTTACACAGACCAACCCCTGCTTGCCTGTGTAGGGCTAGAACCTGCAATGGCTCCCTAATGCCTAGCTTTCAGGGCTGTGCTTAACAAGACAAGCTTCCCCGACCAAACTCTTCAGGCTCACTTCTCCCCACCATCTCTCCCACAGCCATGGCTGTGCTCCCACTGGCCTTCCCTTCCTCTCACTTCCTTTCTACCAATGCATATGCATTGGTAGAATGCAATGCTTGAAGCTTGGCTCCCATCTCACCTCTTACAGGAAGCTGTGAAGTCTCCAGCTTGTGAACTTCCCTATCTTTGAATTCAGGCCTAGATGAACCCTGACCTTCACTTCATGCCATTTGATTTGCACACAGCCCTGTCATGATCACTTCATGTCTCACACAGTAATCTCCTCCTTGCCTGAGAGGATTCAGTATTTTTAAGTGCAGTGACATTCAGCCTTCACTGAGACAACACAGAGGTAATCTCATTTTACAGGTGAGGATCTAAGGCTCAAGGAAGGGAAGCGACTTGCCTGAGGCCACAGTGTGGGAATCCTTACCAGGCTCAGATGGTAAAGAATCTGCCTACAATGCAGGAGAACCAGGTTCATCCCTGGATTGGGAAGATCCCCCGGAGAAGGGAATGGCTACCCACTCCAGCACTCTTGTCTGTAGAATTCCACGGACAGAGGCGGACTACAGTCCATGGGGTCACAAAGAGTTGGACACAACTGAGTGACTAATACTCTGGGCTTCCCTCATAGGTCAGTTGATAAAGAATCGGCCTGCAATGCAGGAGACTGGGTTCGATATCTGGGCCGGGAAGATGCCCTGGAGAAGGAAATGGCAACCCACTCCAGTATACTTGTCTGGAGAATCCCATGGACAGAGGAGCCTGGCAGGCTCCAGTCCATGGGGTCCCAAGAGTCAGACACCACCCCACACAGGAAGTGACTCCAATTACTACTCCATAATCTACTTACTCCTTTGAAGACACCAGCGCTCTGACTGTGTCATTCTCTCTGCCTAAAGTGTCCTCAACATCCCCTACTCACCTCTGACCAAACTCTGCTCAACCTTAGGGGCTCAGCTCAAAGGCTGCCTGCTGGGAGCCTCTCCTGACCTGTCTCCTGGTTTCTACAATATGCAGCACGCCTGTTATCACACTGCATCAGAACAGCAGAAAGCATCTCATGGGGCTGCTCCTTCTACCCCTAGCAGGGCCTGGCTCACACTGGACGGTGGTTGCTCTTCCTTGTCCCTGATGCTTCAGAGCCAGGAAATCTTCGTCCTGCCTTGTCTCACACGTGACCCTCTGGTTTATGTCCCCGGAATGCCCTCAGCAAATCCCCACAGCCCTCAAGGTTCCCGCCCCCAGGACCAGAGGCCAATAACACGTCTCCCTCTGACCTGAAAAACTTTCCTGGGCACATGCAAAATCACTCTGGAGCAAGCGGGAAGGAGGCTCAGTTTTACCCTATTTCCCAGGGAAGTCAGGAATCTGGAGTTTCCTCTCATTTATGAGTCCTCTGCTTTGGAACCCCAGTGTGGGCCCATGGCCTATATACCTACTGTGTGCCTCACCCTCATCACCCCAGCCCGCCCCTACCCCTCTGAAGGCAGGTTCTGTTACTTTCATCTTACATATGAAGAAAATGGCTCAGGAAATGACTCCCCTTGACCCAGTTCCCAAAGTGTGGCCCAGGGAGCTCCAGAAATGATTGGTGGGAGTGGCTCACGCTTGGCCAAGCACCTCCCATGAAGTTCTGTGGAGAAACTGGAGTTCTGGAGTCTCCTGCATGATCTGGGTAAATCCTACCCTGATCATCTCATTGGTCCTTCCAATGACCTAGGTATCAGTGTGTGCTCCACTATACAGATGAGGAAGCTCAGGCAAAAGAGGACATGACTCATCCACCATTACATAGTCATCAAGGGGCAAACATGGGGTCACATTTTAAGCTAATATTAAGTTTGGTTCACGCAATGCAAATGCCAACACAGGGTCTCCAAGTGTCCAATAATCAAAAGCACAAGAGCCTCTCCAGATCACAGACTGGAAGAATGGCAGAGAGGGATTTGAACCCTGGTCCCTTGAATGCAAAATACTGGATGCTACCTACATTCCGGCTTTCACCCCAGGACTCTGCAGGAGATGGTTCCTGCTGGGGCCTCCCCTATTCTACCTGCCTACCTAAGAGCCTGGACAGCTGGCTGCCTCCTTCCCTCCATCAGGGGTCAGAAAGTACTCCACTCCTTTTTTCTAAAACCCCTCAAGCCCTCCTCCAGATGCAGGGCCCAGCAGCCTTCCCAAGTGAAGCTGGCAGAACACAGAGACTGAGGGACGGTTCAGGAACACACAGCACAGCCTGGTAAAGCCCGCTCAGGACACAGACCTCCCAGCTACCCCAGAGCATCAGCCTTGAGCCTCACATTCCAGGGTAGGGGTTGACAGGCCCCACTCTGCCAAGTCCTTGCTGCTTAGGGCAGGCTTGAGCACACCTGAGCCCTAAGCTTTGGTTGCCCTAAAAAGCAGAGACCATTTATGCATATGGGGGAGGGTGGCGTGTCTATAAAGGTGTTCCCAGGTCTGGGTTCGAGGCTGCAGCACTCTGGCCCCAGCTCTGAGTCTTGGTCAGCGATGTGGCCTCTCTCTTCCTCAGTCTCACTTCTGTAAAACCAGGATGATGACACCACTAGTGACAGATGCCATTTCCTGAACACTCTGTGTATGCAGCACTGCTGTTCATCTCCTACAGGCTACAGAGAGGGCAGGCAGACACTGATGGTTAAGTGCAGTGCCTCAGAAGCCAGCCCACCTAGACTATGAGAAAGCTGCCACCTCTATGAGGCTCACAGTTTGTCCAGTGAAAATAGGGGTGACTATGAGTCAACAGTGGCTTCCACTGTGTGCACATCTTCCACGGTCCTGGAAGATACCATGTGCTTGAATCTGTGAGCTCTGTGGGTAGGGCACTGGGAGGGGATCCGCTTCCTGACTCCCTCCCTGTTATAGCTGTCCTCCATGGAACCCATAGGGTCTGGTAAACGAAGGAGCGGGTACGGGTCACCACAGAATCCAGAGATGAAAATCGGGCGCTGCAAGATTGTGGGAGCCTGGCAACTCCCGGGAGATGAGTCCAGCTGAATCCCCCCTTTGCCCTCCAACCAAGGCCAGCTTCCTACACCCACATCGTCTTTCTTGCTCTGGACCCATCTCGACTCGGGCTTCATAGCCCTCAGAAAACAGAGTGTGTGACCTTGGGCAAGACACAGATCCTCTGGAGCCCCCGCGCCTGTCTTTACCCTCAAAGCAGTACCCACGCCGCTGGCGTGCAGTGGTCTGTTCTTCCGACCCGAGGCAGCCCCAGGGCAAGGTTTGGGTCGCGCTGGGTCCCCAGCAGCTGGGACAAGGAGCGCTGGTAGTGTTTGGGACAGCGCTAAGGAGGCCAAAGCACTGCAGTCTGTCCTGGACTCCTGGGCTCCAGCTCTAGCCGGGACTCGCCAGGGGTTGCGATCGGAGCATGCGTGGAGCGCAGGGCACTCTGGGACTAGTAGTTCCCAGGGGCTCCCCGTACTGGAACACCAGACAGCGGGCAGAGCAGCTCTGGCCCGGAGTCCCAGGACAGCAAGCTCCCGCCCAGCGGACGCTGCCCGGCGGACTCTGGCCTTGCTGGAGGTCCCTGCGCTACACTGCTAGCCCACTGCCGCCCCCTATCGCTCCATCCTCGTTGACCCTGCGCCTGGGGCGCACGGCGCAGGGTCCAGGCCGTGCGTTACCTGGGGCCGCGGCGGGGCTCTAACCCCACCCGGCGGCCGGCGCGTTGCTCCCGCTGCAGCCCGGGGTCCTGGTCCCGCTGCGGCCCGAGCGCCGCCTGCCGCGGTCCCCCCTTTGGCCCGACGCAGTGGAACGGTCCACAGACCTCTTCACCCGGGCGCGCGCGCGCGCGCGCGGGGTCTACAGCAGCTACGTAGCTTCACCCTCGCTCCCGCGCACGTATGGAAGTACCTGGACTGCACCAAGCGCGCGGGAGCGGAGGGTGGAAGGAGGCGGAGCGTGTCTCGGCCACGCCCCCTCAGTGTACGGCCGCAAAGGGCGCGCAAGGGCGAGGCTTACAGGGTCTGGCACCCCAGGTGCCCCCTTTGCTACCGGTGTGACCTTGGATGAATGACTAAATAGGAAAAATAATACGAGCCCGTGGCCGTTCAAAGAACCTTTGCTTCGCGGACAGTTTGTTCCCCTCCCTCAGCCTCGGAATGTGTGTGTGTGTGTGTGTGTGTGTGTGTGTGTGCGCGCGCGCGCGCGCGCGGGAGAAGGTAACAAGGATCTACATACAAAGAGCAAAGACCGAGATCAGCAGATCTTGGTTCCTCTCTGTGGGTCATTCTCTGAGCTTCAGTTTCCTCTTCTGTGAAATGGGAATGATGATACCTCCTTCGGGATGTAGGGAGACTCTGGTGACAAAAGAATGCTTCTGTCCATTGCTAGAGCCATCCTGGACCAAAGTGGGAATACCTGCTCAGGCCTGGGATCCAGAGGGTATCCCCGCCCACTGCATCCTAGGGTGTAATTAGCCGGCTAGGACTACAACTCCCATCGCGCCCCGCTCCATCAGGGTCGTGCTGGGAGCTGTAGTCTCTGCAGACCTTACTCTCAGAGACTGCCCTCTTTCCTCAGCCCAGGACTTGGCACCTCTGCCGAGGGAGGGCCCGCTGCCTCGAGGCCGACTTACTTTTTAAAGCTTGCATTTGTTGAGTTCTACCCAGTGAGGGAATATTATTAGTGTCCCTGTTTTATAGATTCGAAAGCTGAAGTATAGCGAGCTGAGGGATTTTTGCTAGGAAGTGACAGACTCAGGATTTCTGTCCAGGCCTGGCATCCAGAACCTGCTTTCTACCTCACTCTGGTTCATCCTTTAGCAAACATATGTTTTGCTTTTTTCTTTTTAAATACGAACTAAATTAAAGCCTAATTTAGGATATACTTCGTAGCTATACAGTAAAATAAATCTTATGTGTACATTCTTCATAAATGTATACCTCTGTATAACTAAAATCTAATCAAGATCTAGAACATTTTCATCACTTTGGAAAGTTCCCTCTTACCCCCTCCAAGTCAGTTTCCTGCAGTCATAACTATGGATCTGGTTCCTGACACTATAGATTTGTTTTTTGTGTTTAGAACTTCATATCAATGGAATAACTGTGTAAATGCTGTGGTCTTTCATTCTGCATCATGTTTTTTGAGATCCAACCTGCGGTAGGTATCACTAGTCTGTTCTTTTTTGCCCCCAGTTTTATTGAGATCTAATTGATGTTGACATATAACATTTTGTAAGTTGAAGGTGTACAGTATTATCCAATACATGTATATACTGCAGAATGTTTCCCTAAATAAGGTTAGTTAACACTTCCTTCACCTATATAGTTAGCATTTTGCTGTCTTGTTGTTTTGCTTTGCACTACTCTCAATAGCAACTTTCAGGTATAAGGTAGATACAGTATTATTGACTATAGTCACCTTGCTATACAATAGATCCTCAGAACTTACTCATTTTATGTAACTCAAAGTTTGTATCTTTTGACCAACACTTCCTGGTTTCCCCCACCCCACAGCTCCTGGCAACCTCCATTCTACAATCTGTTTCTATGTATTTGACTTAAAAAAAAAGTTCTACATATCAATGAGATCATGCAGTACTGGCCTTTCTCTGACTGACTTATTTCACTTAGCATGTGTCCCTGTTTAGCATGTGTCACTTAGCATGGTGCCCCTCAGGTCTGTCCATGTAGTTACAAATGGCAGAATTTCTTTATTTTTTATGACTGAGGAATATTCCATTGTGTGTATATGTATATATGTATATACCACAGTTTATTCATTCATCCATCACTGGAAACCTAGGTTGTTTTCAAGTATTGGCTGTTGTGAATAATACTGCAATGAACACAGGCAGGGTTTTGTTATTCATTTATTTTGTTTTACTTTCCTTTCTAACTTGATGGCTAGTAACTCATTGTATGAATGTACAATGATTTTTGAAACCCAATCCTTTGAAGAAATGATCCCTGAGTTCCAGCCACCTTGATCTTTCAATTCTCCCAGGAGCCAGGTTCTTTCCTTAGTGAGGCTTTGGACACACCGTTCCCTCTGCCGGGGCTTCCCTTTCCTTCCTTGTGGGCTGACCTACTCTGCTGTCGCAGAGCCTCCCTCTGTGGGGGCAGGGATGCTTGTCCCCCCCCGGCCAGTGTCCTCCGCCAAGCACAGTGCCTGGACAAGGTGAGCAATCAGTCCCTGTCCGTTGAAGGGACACAGAAGAGGCAGGGGACCCCAGGAGGGCCATGTGACACGGGTTGCATTCCTGGAGGGCTCAGAGGCCTGTTCCGTCTCAGAGACAGCCATGTGTTATTTTACTTCCCCCTATTTTCCTGATGTGGAAACTGAGGCTGAGAAGAGCTGGAATGGGAACACAGGTCTTCCTGGCTGTGACCCCTTCCCAGGATGGTGGTGGTGAGGAGTGTTGAGAAGAACCTGAGGGAAGGCTCTAGGGACGTTGTTGCAGAGCAGAGAGGGGAAGTGGGGCCTGTTACTCCCTGAAATCAAGCCCAGTGGAAGTGCTCAGGCAACTCTCAACTCCATAAAAACAAATACAGTTGGGGCCACAGAGTGAAGTTCAGGGGAAGAGGTGAGCTCCCCATCACTGGAGCTGTGCAAATTGTGGCAGAGCAGCCCTGTGGAAGGGGTCCTTTAGAGAGAATGTGTGCTCTAGGAAGGGGCTCAGAGGTCTGGGGGTGGTGAGGAGTTGGTCTCATGGGTCCTCAAGTTCCTTCTAGGATGGGAGGTCGTCAATATGACACCAAGTGGCTGTTTATATATTAATACCTTGGGCTGGTTCCTCAGCTGTAAGACAGAGTGATGAAGGAAACTTGTATTCTGCAAAGGTGTGTGCAGCTGGAAAGTTGAGGAGGGGTTGGACACACACACAGCAAAGAGACACACTCGGCCCAGGCTCTCCAGGTCACCTCTGAAGCCATACGCTGTTGAGGTGGGGGAGCGAGGGGGGCACTCCATGTTTCAGATGAAGTTGTAGCTCAGAGAGGAATCACTTGCCAGACACCACAGGACAAGTCAGGGCTTGATTTCAGCTTGATCAATTTTTTTTTTTTTAACATTTATTTTTATTTATTTGGCTGCATAGAATCTTAGTTGTGGCATGTGGGATCTAGTTCCCTGACCAGGGATCGAACCCAGGCCCCCTGTATCAGGAGTGCAGAGCCTTAGCCACTGGACCACCAGGGAGTTCCCAACTTGATCAATTTCTGAGCATATAGTGAGTGCACAGAGTAGATTGCCAGAAGAGACAAGCAACGAGAAGTTTTTCTGATCAAAACTTTGAGAGAGACTTCCCTGGTGGTCCAGTGGTTAAGAATCCACCTGGCAATGCAGGGGACACGGGTTTGATCCCTGGTCTGGGAAGATTCCCTGTGCCATAGAGCAGCTAAGCCTGGGCGCCACAACTAACAGTGGCCTCTGCTTGCCCAGACAAAAGAAAGCCTGTGCGCCACAGCGAAGACCCAGGGCAGCCAAAAAAAAATAACAATTAGAAAAAAAAAGCTTTTAAAAACCACGCACCTGAGACAGTGGCTATGAAGAAACCCTGGTGTGTGTCCAGATTGCTACCTCCTCTCTATCACTGCCCTGGGCTCGGGTTTTAGGGCATGTGTGTGTGCTAACTTGCTTCAGTCGTGTCTGACTCTTTGTGACCCCATGGACTGTCGCTGGCCAGGATCCTCAGTCCTTGGGATTCTCCAGCCAAGAATACTGGAGTGGGTTGCCATGCCCTCCTCCAGGGGATCTTCCCAACGCAGGGATCAAACCCATGTCTCTTGTGTCTCCTGCATAGCTTAGGCAGTTTCTTTATCGCTAGCACCACCCGGGAAGCCCCAGTGCTTTAGCGCATTTCCTGCTTATTTTTTAAAACAAACCTAAGGGTTGACTTCTGCAGTTGTGCCCATTTTACAGATGAGGACTTTGAAGTTTGGGAGATGAACTCTCTTGCCCAAGGCCCCCAGCTAGTAAGAAGTGGGGAGACGATTAGGACCTAGGTCATCTGAGTTCATATTCTGACCCCTTAGGCCTATTTTGTGCCTGACCACTTGCCACTTCCTGAAACTGACGCAGACCTGGGTCAATTACAGCCCAGAGCCCAGTGAGCTTCTCAGATCACCTGGTGGCAGGCAGACAGGTGCCCTTGAGATGGAAAAGGCACCATCTGGCCACACCCGGCTCATCCAGACGCTGACCAAAGGTCTGGGAAGGCCAGGACACACCCTGTAGGGGCCAGGGCAGTGACTCAGAGCTGTTGGCCGCAGGGGTCAGAGCAGGGAGCGAGGGCAGGGGCTGGGGCTGGGGCTGGGGTTTGCCCTACCTGGTCCTAGGCAGAGAGACCAGGCCACCTCCCTTGGTCTGGGGTGGGCCTGGAGCCTTGGGCAGAGGTGCCCATCTCTCCTCCTACCAATTAGGCCCCTAGTGATCTCACCACACTATTACAGAACTAACGTTCTGTGAGCCTTCTCTCTGCATTGACCGTTGTACCGGGGACTCTAAGTGCATGACTTCATTTTCATCCTTACCACCTTACCACCTTACCATCCTTCTGAGGTAGGCTTCATACATTCCCCATAATTTACAGATGAGGAAACTGAGGATTCAGGAGATTCTGTAATTTACCTCATTACAATTAAACTCGGCCCCTGATCCTGAACCTGGTTTCTTAGCAACTACATTATAATAGTCATGTCAAGTAACATCCAACATTCTGTAGCATCCTTTTCCTAGAGACACACAAGAGGTAAAACCTATTAGGTATTAGGAATTGCACCACAACTCCCAGATCCCAGTGAGCTTTCTCTCTATGTATGTATGTATGTACGTTGGATGGATGCTGGACTTAATGGATCCCAGATCATGTTTCCCTCTTTGCCTTGCCTGCTTGGAGGCTCAGAACCCAATTCATGGCCCACCTCTGACAATTATCTGGAACGTCAAGGCAAATATTTAAATGTTTTATGGACTCTATAGGGGCTAAATTGTCCTCATTTTTTTCATTGGTTTTTCCTTCATTTGGGTCTCTTCACTTTTTAAGCTTGTTGTAGCACATATTTTTCCAATTTTAAAAAATTATGGTAAAATAAATAATATTAAATTTACTATCTTAACCATTTTCAAATATACAGTTGTATTAAGTACACTCATATTGCTGTGTGTCACTGCTATTCATCTCCAGAACTCATTCCACCTTACAAAACTGAAACTCTATACCCACTAAACAATTACTTCCCATTCCTCCCTCTCTGGCCCCTGGTAAATACCATTCTCCTTTCTGTCTGCGATTTTGACTATTCTAAATAACTCCGATAAGTAGAATCAGTTTGTGTCTTTATGTGACTGGCTCATTTCACTTAGCATAACAAGGTCCATTTATATCATAATGTGTCGAAATTCTCTCCCATTTTAAGGCTAATAGTCCATGTATGTATAGACCACATTTTGCTTCTGCATCCTATACTTTGGCCACCTGATGCGAAGAGATGACTCACTGGAAGAGACCCTGATACTGGGAAAGATTGAAGGCAGGAGGAGAAGGGGACAACAGAGGATGAGATAGTTGGATGGCATCATCGACTCAATGGACATGAGTTTGAGCAAGCTCCAGGAGATGGTGAAGGACAGGGAAGCCTGGTGTGCTGCAGTCCGTGGAGTCACAAGGAATCGGACACGACTGAGCGACTGAACAACAAACCCATCTGTCAACAGACACTTGGAATGTTTCCATGTTTTGTTTAGTTATGGTGAATACTGCTGCTATGAACATGGGTGTGCACACAGCATATGTATTTTGATAATTTGTTTTAAAATGGGGGTTTGGGGAACAAACATTCTGTTAAAGTGTCTGTCATATCATAACTGCCTGATACATATATCTATTGAGTGTAAGTCAAGTGTGACTCCAGCCCACGAGGAGAAGGCCACCCAGGATGATGACCAGACAGTGGCATGTGTGCTGAGCAAGTTATGAATTCAATGCCCTGGGAGCTCAGACAACTGGTGGGTGGGGTCCATGCTGTGTTCCGGGACCCGTGCCAGGAACAGTATTTCAGTGATCTGTTTTTATCCTCACAAGAATCTTATGAAGTAATACTGTTCTCTCCAAATTATGAATGCAGATGTCCAATATCATGCTATGGGGAGAAGTGGGAACTCCAGGAGGCTTAACAGGGAGTTGGCCAAGCCAAGTTCAAACTCTTCTGTCTCTTACCTTAACTCTGTCTGTACTCCTTCCTTAGCATCTGGGTAGGGTGGTGTCGGGATGAGGAACTTCCTGCCTCAAGGGCACTATAATCAGGACAGATTAATTCAACCAGACATAGCAGAAAAAGGAATGTATTGATTCAGTAACTGAAGAGTCTTGTGGTGATGGCTTCAGGCATGGCTATATCCAGGGGCCCACATAAGTCGTGAGGAATTCATGTGTCTCCATTTTTTAAGTTCTGCTTTAACTCAGTCTTGAATTATTTCTCAGTAGCCTTTCCCCTCATGGTAGTAAGACAGACAGCTGTTGGAAGTCACTTTCTCAGAGCTTGGACATCCCAGTGGGGAGGAATTAGGTTCTTATTCTTAACAGTTCCAACAAAAGTCTTTTGAGTCTCATTAGTTCTATCTGACTCAATTTTGGTCACATGCCCAAACCCAAACCAGAAGCTCTGGCCAGAGAGGTGCTGTGCCAGGCCTCATCATATGCCCTCCATGGGGGTAAGAGGGGTTGGGTGAGGAGATTCCACAGAGGAAAACTGGGTCTTGTCACCAGGGAAGCTGGGAGGGCTGCTGAGCGGCCAGAACAGGGGGTGGTCAGGAAGTGTGGAGGAGGCCCTGCTGGGCGAGGAGACATGGGAGGGCTGAGGCAGGCGGGAGAACTCTTCCCTCATAGAAGGCAGGCCGTGGTGCTGTCGTCAGAGCCAGTTCCTGGCTTCTGGTCACTTCCCCTTTCTGAGCCCCATGATCCTTTTCTGCAGCACGCCAGCCTCCCCTGTCCCCATCTCCCAGAGTTTGCTCAAATTCATGTCCACTGAGTTGGTGATAAAGCATCAATAAGTTTGATTCTAGCTCCTCTCAGGAGGCACGACCTTCTCCCCCCAGAACTTTCCTGGAACTAAGAGTGTATTTGCATCTCATGGTCTCTTTTGGTTGCTCCAGGCCTCACTGAATGCCCCTCCTGGCCTGAGTGTCTCCTGGCTGCCCTCACCCGCCCCTAGGGTAGGAGGACCCAGCACCCCATGGTCCAGACACAGGTAGCACGGCTCAGGGAGTGGAAGTCACTTACCTAGGCTTCCTGTCCCCAAGGACTCAAGATCCCCTTTTTCTGGTGTCAACACAGGAATGGTTGAGCCTGAGAGGCTGGAGGAGGAGTCAGCGTTCTACCTCTGTTGGGAGACCACAGGTGCTGGGAAAATATTTAAAGTTAGCTGGGGGTGGGGGGTGGGTGAACCCTGGGGGAGGGTGGATACCTTCTGGGGGCCTCAAAGGAGGGCACCCATCATGATTGCCTTCACTGCTCTCTGAAGACCTCATGTTTGATTATCACACTGTTTTACTACTTCCCTTCCAGAACCTATTGCCTTTCTCACCTCCGCCACAGGTCCTCTGCCACTGAGGGATCTTGTAGCAGGGAGGAGATGGCGAGCCCAGGTGTCACCCCCCTCCACACACACCCGCCCCAGGGCTGGGGCCCAGTTCCTACCTCCCGTGGGCTCGGCTCTGCTGGCCACTGGCTCCCGTGGCCTAGGCCTCTGGGCCTGGGAGCAGGGGGTCCTCGCCTCAGTCCTGCCCTTGTACCCCCTCTTCAGCTGTGGTCCGGGCCTCCTGAGTAGTCCTTCCCATCCCTGGAGGTGTGGTCTGTCTCAGGGTTAATGATTTCTCAGGGGAGGCGGAGATGGTGCCAAAGTCTGCTAACTGTGCCACTGCAGGCCCCAGACGGTGCCCAGCTGGCCCCAGCGCACATCCTCTGCCTCCGGGGCCCCTCCTGGGGGCGCAGGTAGGGATGGCACAGCTTCTCTGCGGCAGGGGTGCGGGGTCTCCTGGCCAGAGGAATGGACCGAGGGGGGTCGCTGGGGCCATGGCGAGCGCTGGGTGGCAGAAGCGAGCGCTGGGACCCAGGTGGGTGGACCTGGAATGAGTCCCAGCCTGGCCACAGGGCGTCGGTGTCTTCTGCAGCGTGGAGCTAGTAACATCTATTCCCAAGGCCCTGATGGGCCCCTTTCCTTCTAAGGCCTTAGGTGATTTGGATCCAAGAGGTGTCTTCTCAGGATAGAAGGGAGGCAGGTCCCCTAGAGAAATGAGTTCACCTGCCTCAGGCCCCTTGCAAGGGAAGCTTGAGGGGTTGAAGACAGGTGGCTGAGGCAGGCAACACGAGCGCTCAAGGAAGGACTGGGCTTCAACTCCAACTGCTTGGGTTCAGGTTGCAGCTCCATCCTGATTTTGAGTGGTCTCTGTGACTCTTTGGGGCCTCAGTTTCCTCATCTGTAGAATGGGGGTGGTTATAGTGCAGGAAAGACCCTGGAGAGCCCCAAGGAGCTTGGCCTGTGGTCAGTAACGAAGCTCAGTGCCTCCTCAGCCGGACTAGGAAGCGTCCAGCCGTTACTCACCGCAGGCACCCTCCCCCCAAGCTCTGGCACATCCCGAGGCCCTGACACATCTCTGTCCTGGGGAACCAGGTAGAGACTCAGCTGAGAGCTGGGCCGGGCCGGGGCCTGGAAAACACGGAAATCCAAATGGTGGAGACGGGCTGTGACCCTGTGTGGGCTCTAGTTCTTGTCCAAACCCTGTTTCTCAGGAAGGAGACTGAGGCAGGAGGATGAGGGCATGCCTGGGGCCCATGAACTGCGGCGACCAAAACTCAGGGCCATGTGATTCCATGTGTGTTTGCCGGGGAAGCAGCCTGGAGCTGGGGCAGGAGGGCCCTGGTGGCATCAAGTGGACCCCAGACCAAGGCTTGCCAGGGAGTCCTGGTTTGGGAACCAGCCTGGGCCTAACCTCTGGGGCATCCCTCTCTGAGCTTCTCTGGGCCTTGGTTTCCTCTCTGGGCCCTGTGGATTCCTTCCAGATGGGAAATACCTATGAGAAGTGAATGAGAAGGCGGGAAAGCGAAAGTGGGCATCTGCGGTCAGTTGGAGGTGGTGGTACGGCTGGTGGTGGAGCCAGCTCGCGGGGACACGCCCGTGGGCGAGGAGGGCCACCTCCTGGAGGGCCCTCCTGGAGGCTCCAGGTAGTCCTGGGATCCCCATCCCCAGTGCCTCCAAATTCTAAAATGTCTTGGAGCCGCGGGCTGTTGAGAGCTGTTTGCCGCGGGAGTGGGTACGCCTCTCCCAATCCGACAGGACTCCCAAGGGCCTGCCCGTCTCAGGGGGTGGAGGCCAGAGTCACTCTAATTCCGCGTCCTCTGTGAACCCTTCTCAAGCACCTTTTGTGGGTAGGGGAAGGGGAGGAGTAGAGGGATGTCGAGGAGAGGGGTTGGGGGTAGAGAAGCCGTAATTTCTAGAATGTACCTAGTCCCATTTTTCAGAAGGCAAACTGAGAGGCAGAGAGGAGCAAAGCAGAGCCCTGGGCTCAGCCATACAGGGACTGGGCCCTGAAGAAGGCTGAGCCACCTTCCCTCTCAGGCCTCTGCCTGGGGCTGCCACAGACAGCTGAGGCCTGGGGAAGGGACTGGCCTGGACTCTATCGGGTCCCCTCCCCAGTCAGACCCGTGGGTGACTCCATTCACTTCTTTTTTTTTTTTTTAATTGAAGTATAGTATTTGCAATGTTGTATTAGTTTCAGGTGATTCAGCTATATATACAAAGTGATTCAGTTATATATACACATATATCTTCATATGGGGCTTCCCTGGTGGCTGAAAGGTAAAGAACCCGCCTGCCAAATATAGGAGCTGCAGGAGACGCCGGGTTCGATCCCTGGGTCTGGAAGGTCCCTTAGAGAAGGAAATGGCAACCTACTCCAGTATTCTGGCCTGAAGAAGCCCCTGGACAGAGGAGCCTGGCAGGCTACAGTCCATAGCGTTGCAGAGTCGGACATGACTGAGCATGCATGCATACACGCATGTATATAATCTTTTTTCATATTCTTTTCCCTTACAGCTTTTACAGAATATCTGAGTATAGTTCCCTGTGCTGTACAGTAGGTCCTCGTTGGTTTTCTGTTTTTCTCCACTCACTTCTTGTTCATCTGTACCTGTTTTGTCTCTTACTCCTGCTGGCCTACCAGAAGCTCCGGGGCCAGTGCAGGGGTCCCAACGCCTGATCTTGGCTCCACCCCTAACCTGGCCTTGGAGGATAGACAGAATTTGCACACATGCCGAAGACTGGGGAAGGTGTTCTGGGTGGAGGGGAGGGTATATGCAAATGTCTGGAGGCGGAAGAATGGAGCCAGCTGCTGTGAGGCCCTTGCTTGCTCGCCTGGTGCCTGGGGGAGAGACAGGAAGTGGCTTCTGCAGCCAGCGGGAGCCATGGCGGAGGCTTGAGCGTGGGAGTGGCCGTGCCAGTGACGCAGGAAGGCTCCCTGTTGGGGCAGGTTCAGCCTGTGTCTTCCCAACTCACACGGGCTCTGTGCATTTTTCTCAGGTGACTGAATCCAGACTGTTAGAACTTTGGCCTCATGAGGATCAGATGAGCGTGTTTCTATAGTGAGCATGTGTCTCCCATGACGAGGAGGAGGCAAGACTGCGTGAAACCCAGGGCCCGGCAAGGCGGGGAGAAGGAGCGCTGGACCCGGGAGGCAGAGGGGTGGAGTGGCGTGTTGAGCAGGAGCCGGAACTTCCCTGGGACTCAGGCCTAAAGGGTTTGACAGCCCTCTCTTCCCTCCCGGGGAACGAGGCGGGTTCAACTCAGGGGAAAGACTTTGTGCCTTACCCAAAACGTAACAGGTCACACTGCTCTGAGGATGGATCACAGGCTTCTTCGGGGCCCGTGAGGATGTGTCAGAAGAAGTTTTGATGAAAGATGAGTAGAGCTGGGTGTAGGAATGGGACGTGGGGGTGGAGGCCTCAGGGACCCTGCAGAGTGAAGCCCCTGATTAAGGCTGTTCTACCTCTGCCTGGACCCCGGGGCTTTGCACAGGCCTGTGGGGAGGGCGAGGCCGAAGGGGAAGGGAAAACCAGAAGCCTCACAGAGGAGAGCACATAGGTCCTGCTCTGGGTTCTGATCCTGTTACCGAGTCACATCCCTTCCTGTCTAGGATCGCGGTATGCTAAGAACCCAGTGGTAATGGGTGAAAAGTTCTAGTCACATTGGCCATCCCTGCCAGCTCCCTTCCCTTCGGGACTGGAGCCCAGGGCAGGAGTCTCTTATCTTCTAATTGCACTTCAATTTGGGTGAGGTGCGCACTTACTGGCAAATGGTCTTGTGGCTCTGGGTGCACCTCTAAAGGAGGGCAATGGAGAGAGAAAAAGAGGTGAGGGGGTTAAGCCCAAGATCATACCCCCAAGGGGGTGCCGGGGCTAGCTTCATCCAGGCAGGGTTAAGTGCCCTGAATTTTGCTCACAAGATGGATGCCGGGAACCTGTCAGCATCACCAAAACTCTAATCTGTCTTCATCTCCTCTGTCAGCCCACCACCTCCAACTGCATCCCCCCCACCCCCGCATCACCACAAGGGTCACTGTTGAATCCATCCCCCCCTCACCCCTACCACCATCGCCACTTCTCTCCCCTCTGCCATCCCTGTCCCCAACCGGCTCCCAGGTCACCCGCTCCTCACCATGTGCGTGCATGCGCAATCTCAGTCATTTCAGTCATGGCTGACTCTATGTGACCCTATGTACTGTAGCCCGCAAGGCTCCTCTGTCCATGGGATCCTCTAGGCAAGAATACTGGGGTGGGTTGCCATGCCCTCCTCCAGGGGATCTTCCTGACCCAGGGATGGGATGTCTGTTATTCACTGGCAGGCGAGTTAACTCACTGTTACATGTTACTGTTACTCACTGTTACCACTAGCGCCACCTGGAACTGAGTCCCAACTCCATCATGCCAGCACCTCACATGGAATAATCTTGGTCTCACTGATGACTGGCTCAGCACACAAGAGTCTGAGGACTGAGGGCTTATTAACTCCTCCCAAGAAACCGGGTCCATCTGCATTTCCCAATCTGGCTGAGCATAACCCTGCTGTCCTGCACGTGGGTTGCCCCCAGCTATCATATTTGGGGACCTTGGCCAGCCAGGGGTTTTCACAGCGGCTTCCCCGGGGGCACTGGCTAGAGTTCCATTGCAGATAATGACCCAGAAATATAGTCCTTGGCGTCATCCACAAGAACAGCCCCACCCTGTTCTTGACCTCTACACTCAATCTCAGGGCTTGGGCAGGGTGGTGGGCACAGGGAGAGACAGGAGCAGTTTCTGTGGTGACTGCATGGGGAGTAGCAGTCAGAAGGTGAAGGTGGCCCCACAAGATGCCAAAGGAAGGATTTGCACTTGCCAAACACCTACTGTATGCCAGGCACTGAGCTGGCATGTTCTACTGCCATTAGCCTGCCCCCACCCAAATTATCACTTATTGGAGGTATCGTTCCCATTCTGCAGATGAAGAAGCAAGCTCAGGGACGCTCAGCGAACTGCTCAGCACAGCTGTGTAGCTTCTCAGTTCTGCAAGCACAACCAAGGCTCTTCACTCCTCTGGGCTTTTCTTTCCCCATCTGTAAAGTGGGTGTAATGGTTTCTACCCTGAAATGTTCTTGTGAGCATTAAATAGCACCCAGCCCAGGGTCTGGCACATCGTAGGTGTTCTTTTCGTGGCAACGCTTGCTGTTCATCACCGTGATGTCCAATGGCTGCCAAACATTCTGCCAAGGGCCTGGCCACATTTTTCTTAGTATTTGCTTGAGTATTTACTTCCATTTTCCAAGATTAGAAATCATCGCTTGTGAGGAACAACTTTTCTGCAGATAGTTTCTTTACTTTAGGTTAGTTAGATTACTGGGTGTAAGAGGGCAAATGTTTTAAAGATTTTGAGTCCATAGCTGAACAGGGGTTTTCCTCTCGTGCTGGGATCTTGGGGGAAGGTGAGAACTGCACCCTTCCCTCTGTGCATAAAAGAGACAGGGGCCTTGAGCTTGGAGAACTCTGTTTGAATCCCACTCACTTTTAGCTGTGAGATGCTCAGCGGATCAGTCTGAGCCCCAGTTTCTCTGTCTGCCAAAGTAGATTAAATTATGTGACTTCCTAACATCCGGTCTCCAAAATATATCTCTACTCTCACCTTTCCTCTCCACCCCTGAGACACCATTTCAGTCCACTGGCACAGAAGCTGAAAGATCTTTAAGAGAAGTAAATGAGTCCCGTCACTCCCCTGCTTCCCTGAAATAAGCTTCTGTTCACCTTAGAATAAAACAAAGCATGTCTTACAGGGCCCAGCATGATCTGGCCCCTGTCTCCTCCAACCCCATCTCCCACCCTCTCCCCTCCATCCCTGGGTTCCACCCTCACAGTCCCTCTTTCAATTCCTGGGACTTACCTCATGCTCACCTGATCTGGGGCCATCTCTTGTATCATTCATACAACCTGGAAGAACCCTGTAACAGTGATCTCCCTATCAAAATAACATGAATATTTATCATAAACATTCCAAATAACTACAAAGTTTAGAACAAAAACCAGCCTCTGAGTTGCTTTCAGTTCAGTTGCTCAGTCATGTCCGACTCTTTGCCATCCCATGGATTGCAGCACGCCAGGCTTCCCTGTCCATCACCAACTCCTGGAGCTTACTCAAACTCATGTCTGTCAAGTCGGTGATGCCATCTAACCATCTCATCCTCTGTCATCCCCTTCTTCTCCTGCCTTCAATCTTTCTCAGCATCAGGGTCTTTTCTAATGAGTCAATTCTTCACATCAGGTGGTCAAAGTATTAGAGCTTCAACTTCAGCATCAGTCCTTCATGCAAATGAATATTCAGGATTGATTTCCTTTAGGATTGACTGGTTTGATTTCCTTGCATTCCAAGGGATCCTCAAGAGTCTTCTCCAACATCACAGTTCAAAAGCATCAATTCTTCGGTGCTCAGTTTTCTTTATAATCCAACTTTCACATCCATACATGACTACTGGAAAACCCATAGCTTTGACTAGATGGACTTTTGTTGGGAAAGTAATGTCTCTGCTTTTTAATATGCTGTCTAGGTTGGTCATAGATTTTCTTACAAGGAGTAAGTGTCTTTTAATTTCATGGCTGCAGTCACCATCTGCACTGATTTAGGAGCCCAAGAAAATAAAGTCTGTCATTGTTTCCATTGTTTCCTCATCTATTTGCCATGAAGTGATGGGACTGGATGTCATGATCTTAGTTTTCTGAATGTTGAGCTTTAAGTCAACTTTTTCACTCTCCTCTTTCACTTTCATCAAGAGACTGTTTAGTTCTTCTTCACTTTCTGCCATAAGGGTGCTGTCATCTGCATATCTGAGGTTATTGATATTTCTCCTGGAAATCTTGATTCCAGCTTGTGCTTCATCCAGCCCAGCATTTCGCATGATGTACTCTGAATATAAGTTAAATAAGCAGGGTGACAATATACAGCCCTGATGTACTCCTTTCCCAATTTGGAGCCAGTCTGTTGTTCCATGTCCGGTTCTAACTGTTGCTTCCTGACCTGCATACAGATTTCTCAGAAGGCAAGTCAGGTGGTCTGGTATTCCCATCTCTTTAAGAATTTTCCACAGTTTGTTGTGATCCCCACAGTCAAAGGTGTTGGTGTAGTCAATAAAGCAGACGTAGATGTTTTTCTGTAACTCTCTTGCTTTTTTGATGATCCAACGGATATTGGCAATTTGATCTCTGGTTTCTCTGCCTTTTCTAAATCCAACTTGTACATCTGAAAGTTCTCAGTTCACATACTGTGGGAGCCTCACTTGGAGAATTTTGAGCATTACTTTGATAGCGTGTGAGATGAGTGCAACTGTGCAGTAGCTTGAACATTCTTTGGCATTCCCTTTCTTTGGGATTGGAATGAAAACTGACCTTGTCCAGGCCTGTGTTCATTGCTGAGTTTTCCAGATTTGCTGGCGTATTGAGTGCAGCATTTTACCAGTATCATCTTTTAGAATTTGAAGTAGCTCAACTGGAATTCCATCACCTCCACTGATTTGTTCATAGTGATGCTTCCTAAGGCCCAGTGGACTTCACATTTCGGGATGCTTTATTTTCGTATTTTTGCTTGATTTGGTTTGGGTTTTTCAGTGTCTGGGCTTTTCAGTGGGTTTCCATGATTTGATGTGTTTGCTTGTTTCCATGGTGTAAATACTTCCATCCCTGCTGATTTCAAGCTGTGAACATAATCCCAATCAGTTTGCAAAATTCCTGAAAAGATGGCAGTTTTCATTACAGCACCCTGGCTCTAACTAAGGAGACTCCACAAAGTTGACAGGGGACCTGTGGGTAGGACTTGTTTCCTGGATGTAGAAGGATCCAATGGAGGCCCCACATTTCAGAATCTGTAGGGATTTTCTCTTAGGTGGGTCAGCGTTCTCTAATCTTTTATTTCTGGTTGTTGGGGGAGAGGTCATATTGGTCAGTGCTCTTGGGACTGATTGGGGGAAAGGAGCTGAGGGAGTCACCACTGAGTGTGTGCTCTTTCACGTAACGCCCTGTCTTGCTCTGTTGCCCCCATCTCCACCAGGCCAAGGGGCCCTGAATCCAGATCTGTCTGATTCAAACTCCCCAGGAAGCAGCCTCCTTGTGCTCTAGGGTGGGGATGAGGAAGTAATATTCGGAATCTGAATTGCTTCTTAGGCAACCAGTTTCCTGCCTTCAGGGCACTCCACACCTCTGCTTTCTGAGCGTCCTAACCTTCCATCCTGCAGGCTTGTTGTGGTTTTGAGCTTGTTTCCTGGGCTTCCCTGGTGGCACAGCCGGGAAAGACTCCACCTGTAATGCAGGAGACCTGGGTTCAATCCCTGGGTCGGGAAGATCCCCTGGAGAAGGAAATGGCACCCTACTCCAGTATTCTTGCCTGGAGAATCCCATGGACAGAGGAGCCTGGCGGGCTCCAGGCCATAGCGCTGAAAGGAGTCAAACACGACTGAGCGACTTTCACTTCACTGCCTGTGGGTGCTGCTTACCCCCATCCTTACTCTGGTTTGAACCATCATTAGCTTGATAATCTCTCATCAATCTATCAAACTGTTATTAGCTTGATAGTCTCTCATCAATTCATTCCAATTCTAAACTCTTTACCATCATTTTAATGGGGTTTCAAGAGGAAGGACAGTGTTGAACTGTCCCTGTTTAGGAGGAGCCTCCCTCCACCACTCCTCACACAACATCTCTTCTCACCCCTCAGATCTCTGCTGACTCTTCACCTCCTCAGAGACTCCACCCGATGTGTTCCTATTATCTACTCCTGCAAAACAAACCACACCAAGGCTCACTGGCAAACAGCAACAACAGTCATTTATTATGCTGAGGAATCTTCCATTTGGACAGGGCTCAGCAGGGATGGCTCATGGAGGAGGAGGGACCATTTCAGGGTGGTTCACACACATGGCTTGCTTATGTAGGTGGGCTTTGCCCGTCAGAGGGAGCTTGAAGGGCCTGTGGGCCAGGCGCTTTGGTTCCTCTCCGCATGAACCTTTTCATGGAGCTGCTTGGGATCCCGTATAGCATGGCTGCTGAGTCCCAAGAGTGAGTGTTCCAAGAGGCAGGAAGGGGAAACTCCCAATATCATGAGACCTGGGTCTGGAAACTGGCACAATAGAATCAATATTCTATTGAAAAGTCAGTGAACCTGCCCAGATGTCTTAATCATAAACCATGTAGGATTTTTACTTTTTTATTGAGATATAGTTGATGTACAATATTATATGTTTCAGGTATGCAACATAGTGATTCATAATCTTTAAAGGTAATATTCCATTTCTAACTATTGCAAAATATTTGCTATGTTCCCTGTGTTGTACAATATGTCCTTTTAGCTTATTTATTTTCTACTTAGTAGTTTATACCCCTACCCTTTTCTTGCCCCTCCCCTTACCTATCCCCACTGGTAAACACTAGTTTGGTCCCTGTGTCTGTTTCTTTTTTGTTTTATTCACTAGCTTGTTTTATTTTTAAAATTCTATATAAATTCTATATCATATAGTGTTTGTCTTTCTCTGTCTGAAATTTCACTTAGTACAATACCCTCCAAGTCCACCCATGTTATTGCAAATGGCAAATTTTCATTATTTTTTATGGCTGAATAGTATTCCATACGTGTGTGTGTGTGTGTGTGTGTGTGTGTGTGTGTGTGTGTGTATGCCACAACTTCTTTATTCCATATATATACACATTTTCGGCTGCATTGGGTCTTCGTTGCTGCGTGGGCTTTCTCTAGTTGTGGTGAGCGGGGGCTAATCTTTGTTGCAGTGCCCTGGCTTCTCATTGTGGTAGCTTCTCTTGTTTCGGAACTTGGGCTCTAAAGCACAGGCTCAGTAGTGCTGACACATGGACTCAGTTGCTCTGCAACATGTGGGATCTTCCAAGACCAGGGATTGAACCAGTGTCCCCTGCATTGACAGGTGGATTCTTTACCACTGGACCATTCAGTAAGTCCTGTTAGCAGATATGTAAAATTACCAACCCTGTTGATGCCTCAGCAGGTCTGGGCAAAGTGGGGGCAAACATAACTCTGAGTTAAAGGGGGAAGGCTCAGGCTGGAACTTCATGGCAGGTTGCAGCAAGCCAAGCCCAGAAGATAGTAGCCAGATTGGAGTCGGGGTCCCTCTGGCCGTCTCAGGGCTATTGACCGAGAGGGGCTTATGAAGTGACCAAGGCTGGCCAGGGCAGAATATGGGGTGTGCCTTTATTCCTCCATGATAATAATAAAAAAAAAAATTGCTGATGTTTTTATTCACTTACTTTGAGCCAGGCACAGTGGAAGCCTCCCACAGACCCTGTACTGTAGGTGCTATTATTATTCCCAGTTTACAGATGGGGGAGCTGAGGCCCAGAAAGGTTAACTTACTTGCCCAAGAGTACATTGAATTTGCACCCAAGCTCTCTAGCCTATATGTTTACCTCTCACACCTGGCCCCCTCTCTCAGGTGTGTTCCACGTCAGGCTGCTGGGGTTACAGTGATTCACTGGCACACTCATTCATTCTATTCAGAAATGCCCCATGAGCTTGCTGTGGGCTCATCCCCGGCTCGGTCCTGGGATCAGAGAGATGAATCAGACCTGGACCTTGCCTTCACATCTCTCCTGGCCTGAAAGGGAGAGGCTGATCTGCAAAAAGATAATGGGCCCTGAGAGCCACAGGGTTCAGGCTGGGATCTGAGCAGCACCTCATGAGGTCTCTGGGCTGGCACAGGAATTCAGCTCCTCCCTGGAACATTGCAGGAGTGTCGGGAGGGAACATAACCTTGGAACTGCTCACCAGGGAGGACCAGGCAGTCAGAGAGGAAGGGCATTCCAGAAAGAGGACTCTTCATATGCAGAGTGAGGGCAAGTGGGGTGGTCTCTGCAGGGAGAGGTGTGAGGGAGGGAGGCAGGGTGTGGCGAGAGAGGAAGCTGGGGGCGGCAGGGTGGGGGCCGTGGTGGCAGTCAGGGTGCAGATGGTCCCTGTGAAGCCTTTTTGTGCAGTTTGGCAAAAGGAGCCATTGTAAGGTTTGGAGCAGGGGAGGGAGGTGATTAGAGGAAGTGAGGAAGGATAATTTTGGTTGAGAGGACTGGATTAAAGAGAAGGAAGGGAAGGAGCCCTTGAGGATGGCTGAGCCGGGGAGAGAAGAAGCCTGATGTAGGATGGAGAATAAATGTAAGAGATGCAGAAGTTGGATTGAATGCAGGGCATTCAGGAGAGGGGGCGTCAAGGGTGATGGGGACGTGGGTGTCCCTGAGGTGGGAACTCAGAAGGAGGGTTCGGTGGTGGGAGGGAGAGGCCTTCTGGTTTCTGGTCAAGATTCAGCTCTGGAAACCATTCTGCCCCTCAAGGAGGACCCATCATATGAGTCCACTGTGGGTTGGAGTCCCTCCCTCGTGGTTCTCCCAGAGCTTTGGAGCCAGGCTCCTCTGGAAAATGGCAGGCCACTGGCCTCAGCCACACTGGGACAGGACAGGAAGCTGCCTGGGTCCCAGTTAGGGTGCCTGACAATGACTGTGCTCTTTTGTGTACTTTTATTTTTATGTATTTATTTATTTTTAGGGCTTCTCAGGTGGCCCTAATAGTAAAGAACCCTCCTGACAATGCAGGAGATGCAAGAGATGTGGGTTTGACCCCTGGGTTGGGAAGATCCCCTGGAGGAGGGCACGGCAAACCACTCCAGCATTTTTGCCTGGAGAATCCCCATGGACAGAGAAGACTGGCGGGCCACAGTCCACGGGGTCACAAAGAGTAGACAGGACTGAACTGACTGAATTGACTTAGCACACATGCATGCACTCATTTTTAATTGCAGGATAATTGCTATACAGTATTGCATTGGTTTCTCCCAAACATCAGCATGAATCAGCCATAGTTTTGTGCACTTTACAGCTTTGATTCATCTTTGGAAAAGTTCACTCATTCACTTAGCACAAGATTCAAAAGGCGTAAAAGGCTATACAGTACAATGTCCTGTTTTATGGAACAATTACGCAGATGCAGACATGCAGCACACTTTTTTGACAGAGAGCAAGAAACATCTGTGGAACTATCTTGCTCTCCCTTGGCTTCGGTATCCATCATCTTTTGGGGTGAAAGAACCCTGGTGCTTCAGGCATCTCCTGATGATAGTGAATCCAAGTCCCCCTCTTCCTGAATGAAGGACACCTTGCAACGTAAGACGACCAAGAAGAATGGGTCAGGCAGAGTCTTCCAATGGTCCCTGCCCAGCTCCCAGTCAGCAAGAGGACCACAGGGTCCTTCCCATACTGACTTGACCAGGGAACCCTTCTGCTACGGGGCATCTTCCAGGGCTGGGGTTCCATGGATCACACTTTGAGAAAGGATGCCAAGGCAGCAATTTATTGTGTCAGCAAGTAGGACAAAGGACCCTGCCCACCCACAGAGTCTCTGGATGGTCCTGGACAAGTCACAGTCCCTCTCTAGGCCCCTGATTTTGAAGGGCTCTATTAGCTCGGACACTTCAGTTAGGCAGGGCAGCGTAGTGGTTGAGGGAATGGATTCTGGAGTCCAAGAGACCTGTGTTCAGAGCATGGTCTTGACGTTGACTCTGTGTGGCCTCAGGCAAGCCCCCTACTCTCTCAGACTTGGTTCTTCAGTAGTCACTGTGTCGTTGTAGGAATGAGATTATGCATCCAATACACCTGGGGCCCCGCCTGCTCCACAGTGGGCAGTGACCTCTGGGGTCAAGCTCAGGCTCAGTCTCAGGCTGAAGCTCTAGACCAGGCTCAGCTACCTGGCCCTCCCTCCCATGCCACGTCCCCCCCCCCCCCCCCCCCCCGGCACATCTGGCAAATGGGCAGAATTTGATAGGGGCCTGGGGGAGAGCCTTGAGTGATGGTGGTGAGTGGGCCAGGGCTGGACCCACAGACAAAGTTCCACCAGAGGAGGGAGGTCTGGGTCCAGGGGCCCCTTTCCTGATGTCTCTTCCCGCAGGTCCCTCCAGACACGATGGGGTGGCCGTGGCTGTCCTGCCTCTTGCTTCCTGCCCTTGGGGTGTCTGGTAGGTACCTCCCCTCTCCCATCAGCGCTAACCTGGGGGCCTTCAGCAGAACCCTCTGAAGGGTGGGCTGCTGCTCCATCAGCAAAAACCTAGCTCCTATGGCCCAGCTCTATGCTTGGCTGCCCTGGGGAGGCCTGGGGAGGAACCCAGCCCCAGACTGGTGAGCTGGGCTGAAGGCTGGCCAGTGGGACTGGTGTGGGCTCCCATGGCGGGAGATGGGGTTCATTCTTTCCAGAAGTGTCCAGATGTTCCCGCACCCTGTGTCCCTGCAGTGGCAGCCAATACGGCCCCAATATTTGCGTCCAACATGTCATCAGTGAGCCTGCCCGAAGACCTGCCACTGGGTGAGTACCTGTGCCCAGATCATACCAAACCCTCACCCCGAAGATGGCCCGGGGGTCCCCCGTGGGCTTGCTCCCCGTCCCTGCAGCTCCACAGCTCCTCATGGGGCAAAGATGACCCGAAGGGAGATTGTACCAGAAGTTTCTTCTTTTCAGTTTTTTGGTCAAAGACCTTCACACAGCATCAAATAATTAAGACCCACCCCAAGAGAACACCCCTCCTGTTTCCCATCTCTTTCAGGCTTTCTGATTTTCCCAAGGAGAAAGTATCCATTTGGTACCATTATTTTTCCTCTCTCTCTCTCTCTCACTTGCTCATCTCCCTCCATCCCTTGCTATTTTTTTTTTCTTAAACAGACAGCAGACTTGAGGCTCAGAGCCTTTCACGGACACATCTCACCAGAAGTTGACACCTTTGCTTTGTTTTGCTTTTGTTGTCTTTGTAGAGTTACCTTCCATCTGTGGCGAGTGAGACAGGTTTTCCATGTACATAACAATCTAAAGTTTGCTTCTAAAGTAAATGTATTTACATAAAATAGTAAGTCAATTAAAAGGCGGGTCATAAATAATGAGACATGGTTGGTAGTGAAGATTTTGGCAGTGCACAGGAGTGAATGATATTCACAAACCATTGTTTTGGATGAAGCCACAGAGACTGGATGCCAAATTCCCAGCAGGCAGGATGGGGGTTGAAGAAGCTGAAATGATAGATGGCTGTATTCACTGGGATATAGGGTCAGCTGTGCAGAAAGTGTTAGTCGCTCAGTCGTGTCTGACTCTTTGTGATCCATGGACTGCAGCCCCCCAGGCTCCTCTGTCCATGGAATTCTCCAGGCAAGAATACTGGAGTGGGTGGCCATTCCCTTCTCCAGGGGACCCTCCCAATCCAGGGATCAAACCCAGGTCTCCTGCACTGCAGGCAGATTCTTTACTGTCTGAGCCACCAGTGAAGCCCTAGCTGCACATAACAGACCCCAAATAACAGAAGTATAAACAAGGTTAAGGTTTACTATTCTCTTACATAGTCTTCTAGAGCAGTGAGTTCAGGGCTGTTGGAGGGTCTGTTCAATTAAGCTGGTTCTTGCTCTCTGCTTTGGGTGTCAGGGACCCTCCTTCCATTTCTAGCTTCTGCCTCCCCTGTGGCATGGACTTCATCCACAGGGTCCCAGATGGCTAGTGTCACACCCTATTCCAGTGAGAACTTGGGGGAGGAGAGGGCCAGGAAGGCTCACTTCTTTCTAAGGACAGGGCTCCAGATTTCACACACATTACTTCTGCTCACATCTCATTGGCCAGAACTTAGGTTCATGCCCTAGCTGAGAGGCAACTGGAGAAATGAAGGCTTTGTTATTTTAGTTACCCATGTGCCCAGCTCAAAATCTGGGGTCCTATTAGTCTGAGCAAAAAGGGGGTTGTGAATACTGGGGAACAATTTAGTCTTGACACAAGAGATGGCATCAAGGAAGCTGAAATCCAGAGTCTGCCTCGGGATCCAGAAGCCCAGGTCTGGGTACATGAAGAAAGGGTGGGCGATGGGCTTTGCAGCCACAAAGGCTACATCCGTTTGCATGTGGTTGTCAGGACAGAATAAGAATTATATTAATAAAGATTTAGAGCTCAAGATGAGGGAGGTGATAGTCTTATTACATCCCGAGATGGCATAATCCTCCCTGGAGGACTGGGCTGAGGTTAAACTATTTGATATCTATGAATGCAACAGAGAAGCAGTATATACATGTTAATGATATTTTACATATGTTTTCATAGCTGTTTAGTCATAGATAAACACACACACACACACACACACACACACCCCCTTCCAAACAAATGTCACAAATACATGTAATCCAAATGCCCTCGTGATCTCCATTCTCTTGGGTAACCCTTTAAAATCAAGTATGATCTCAGCCAGACCAAAGGAGAGTCTTTTTTAATATATAATTTACTTATTTGTATATTTTGGTTATGCTGGGTCTTTGTAGCTGCATGCAGGCTTTCTCTAGTTGTGGCAAGAGGGGGCTACCCTTCATTGTGGTGTTCAGGCTTCAGGCTCTGGGCACACAGGCTGCAGTAGTTGCAGCAGGCTGGCTCAACAGTTGTGGCTTACAAGCTTAGTTGCTCCATGGAGTGCGGACTCATCCCGGACCAAGGACCAAACCCGTGTCCCCTGCACTGGCAGGCAGATTCTTATCCACTGTAGCGCCAGGGAAGTCCAAGCGTCTTTTCTTCTGTAACCCCGGGGCCCCTCTCTGGGCTTTCTTAAACCAAAGGGCAATTTTTTCCTTTCTGAGATGAATTCCATGGCTCTCTAGGGATGAGAAGGCATTTTCAGTTAGGTTTTAAAAAATGTCATTTAGACCTTTTATTTTGAAGTATAGGATATGTAAATGTATCGGGAAGTACATTGAATTACCACATGTAACTCCCTGGTGTCTAGGATGGTAAAGAATCTGTCTGCAATGCGGGAGACCTAGGTTCGATCCCTGTGTTGGGAAGATTCCCTGAAGAAGGGAACAGCAAACCACCCGCAGTATTCTTGCCTGGAGAATCTCCATGGACAGAGGGACCTGACGGGCTACTGTCCATGGGGTTGCAAAGAGTCGGACATGACTGAGCCACTTTAACTTCAACCGCCAGGAACACCTACACCTCAACCCCCCTCTCCCCTTCTGGTCACTCTCCATCCTGCATAAGACCTGTTTTCCTGACACTAACACTGTTTAATAGTTTAGTTTTGTCAGGCAGACTTTTTTCTTCCAGACTTAAAAATACATTGTATTTTAAACATAAAATTTGAGTTTAGTGACAGAGACCTAATATATGTCTTTTATTTCTATAGCTCTTATTATTTGTTACATTTGACTTTTTTCAGACAGACTTTTATTTTTTTTTATTTTTTTATTTTTATTTTATTTTATTTTATTAGTTGGAGGCCAATTACTTCACAACATTTCAGTGGTTTTTGTCATACATTAACACGAATCAGCCATAGAGTTACACGTATTCCCCATCCCGATCCCCCCTCCCACCTCCCTCTCCACCCGACTCCTCTGTGTCCTCCCAGTGCACCAGGCCTGAGCACTCGTCTCATGCATCTCACCTGGGCTAGTGATCTGATTCACCATAGATAATATACATGCTGTTCTTTTGAAACATCCCACCCTCACCTTCTCCCACAGAGTTCAAAAGTCTGTTCTGTACTTCTGTGTCTCTTTTTCTGTTTTGCATATTGGGTTATCATTACCATCTTTCTAAATCCCATATATATGTGTTAGTATGCTGTAATGTTCTTTATCTTTCTGGCTTACTTCACTCTGTATAATTGGCTCCAGTTTTGTCCATCTCATTAGAACTGATTCAAATGAATTCTTTTTAACGGCTGAGTAATATTCCATGGTGTATATGTACCACAGCTTCCTTATCCATTCGTCTGCTGATGGGCATCTAGGTTGCTTCCATGTCCTGGCTATTATAAACAGTGCTGCGATGAACATTGGGGTGCACGTGTCTCTTTCAGATCTGGCTTCTTCAGTGTGTATGCCCAGAAGTGGTATTGCTGGGTCATATGGCAGTTCTATTTCCAGTTTTTTAAGAAATCTCCACACTGTTTTCCATAGTGGCTGTACTAGTTTGCATTCCCACCAACAGTGTAAGAGGGTTCCCTTTTCTCCACACCCTCTCCAGCATTTATTGCTTGTAGACTTTTGGATAGCAGCCATCCTGACTGGCGTGTAATGGTACCTCATTGTGGTTTTGATTTGCATTTCTCTAATAATGAGTGATGTTGAGCATCTTTTCATGTGTTTGTTAGCTATCTGTATGTCTTCTTTGGAGAAATGTCTGTTCAGTTCTTTGGCCCATTTTTTGATTGGGTCATTTATTTTTCTGGAATTGAGCTTCAGGAGTTGCTTGTATATTTTTGAGATTAATCCTTTGTCAGACAGACTTTTAAAAAAGCATTTTCTCTCTGATCCATCTTTCTGTGACCATGGACACGTGATCCATCTTTCTGTGACCATGGACACGTGTACAGAGAAAGATTTATATACACCCACTCACCTCCCATATTTCTTTGGGTATAAGAGCCATGTCAGTTTACACCTTGACATTTCTGAGTCAGGATGTATCTTATGTTTGAGATAGCTGCTTAACACAGAATGACTGCCCACCCTCATCCCAGCATGTATTAAATTGACAGCGTGTCTCACAGCAGAGGAAACACAACATAGACACCAACGTTTTTCTAGCCTGATGGTCTTCCTGGAGGAGGGGGCCTGGGTGGGGAGAGACGGAGCTTTCCAAGGAGTTTCTGGAAGAGGCAAGACTGATCAAAGAAGAGCAGGCTCCAGGTGTGTTGCCCAGACTGTCCCTAAAGGGCCATCGTGGGCATGAGGGAGCAGGCTGGTTTTCTGGGACACTCGGGCTGCAGACTGACCCCACCATCAGTCACCATTCTAGCACTTCTGCCTTTGTGGGCCTCTTCATAATTAAAAAAGACCAAGATATAATTGACATACAACATGATATTAACTTCAGGTGTTCAACATACTGATATATTTGTATATATTTCAAAATAATTACCCCAATAAGTCTAGCTAATATCTGTTACCACACGTAGTTACAGAATATTTTTCCCTTGCTGTGAGAACTTTTAAGACCTACTCTCTCAGCAACTTTCGAATACCCAATACAGTATTATTAATTATAGTCACCATGCTGTACATTATATCCCCAGGATTTATTTATTTTATATGAAAATTTGTACCTTGTGACCCTCTTCACCCTTTGCTCAGTCTCCTCACCCACGTCTGGGAACCACAATCTGTTCTCTGACTCAGTGAACTTGGATTTCTGTTTTCAGATCCCGCGTGTGAGTGAGATCACCAAGCAATATTTGTCTTCCTCTGACTTATTTCTCTTAGCTGAATGCCTTCTAGGTTTGTCCACGTTGTTGCAAATGTCAAGATTTCATTTTTTTTTTATGGCTGAGAATATTCCATTTTGTACAAAATGTACAAAATACACACACACACACACACACACACATTTATATATATACCACATCTTTATCCATTCATCCATTGATAGACATTCACTAATGTCTTGGCCCTTCTAATTTTAAAAGAAGTTAATGTACCTGCGGGCCTCATGGGCAGCTTGGACAGGCCAGCATTGAACTAGGTGGCCGTGGACCCTGGGCATTCTCTGTCCCGTCTCCAGGTGCCGAGGCCTTCTGGCTGGTAGCTCAGGACCGAGAAAATGACGAGCTGAAATACGGGATTAGTGGCTCCTATGCCTACTTCTTCAGTGTCACCTCAAATACTGGGGAAGTGAAGCTGGCCAGCCTTCTGGACTATGAGGTAAAGAAAGCAACTTGGGAAGGCCTTGTGAGGGGTGGGGAGTGGGAAGGGCCCTGGTGGACCCCCGAACAGGGCTCACCTTGGTCCCTGTCTCTCTGCCCCCTGCAGACACTTGACTGGTTCACCATCAACATCTTCGTGAGCGACAGTCACGACAACCGAGTGAGTCAGCAGGGGGAGCGAAGGGTGATGGTCCTGGGCTCGGAGAACAGGGGACCGAGGGGCGGCGGCTAGTGGTGTCCCGACCTCAGAGAAGCAGAGCGAGCCTCAGTGAACAAAAACCAAATTGAATGTTTATTTTTATCAGAATTAAACCTGTCCATTTTTCATCATACAGTATTACCAAGATTTTAGTATTTACTATTAATTTGTTTTAATTATATGCATATGTTTATATATATATATATATATATATGGTGTATCTATTTTGCATAGCTATTGTTTGTAGATATACTGTTTGTATATTTGTATATATACTGTTATCATGAATTGCATTATTAATTCATATTGATACGTATATTAATAAGAAAACAGATACCAAATAACTCCCTACCTTCTCTCCACTGAGATCATCATTTTCAACTCCTTTGACTAATGGGCAGTTCTCAGTGTTCATGTTTCTCAATAACACGCTTCTCCAGTTACATGTAAGCTGTACACATAAGCTGTACGCACAAGTTACAGCTTGTGTCTGTGAAAGTTGGGGGTTTTCTCTTTATGACCTATTCCTTAAAACCTACGCATTAAAAGATGACTTGGATGTTCATAAATACTTTCTCAAAGTAAGCATTTTTAAAAGTTCAGACAAAGCTCAAGCCCTCTTGGGTTGCTCTTCCCAACTCACTCCCAACTAAAGTATCCACCCTCACTGTGTTGTCTATCCCTTGCTAAGCAGTGGCATACATATGTGCATCCATGGAAGAAAGATTGTAGTTTTCAGTGTATTTTCTTAAACCGAAATGGAATCCTACTGCCTGTATGGTCTTAAACCAACTTGTCCACTCAACAATCAGCGTTGGAGCCTTTCTGAGTCTGCATACAAGTCTCCCATTTCCTGCATGTCTATAGCCCAGTGTAGGGACGTACCATGGTGCTTAGCTGGTCTCCTCAACACTTAGGTTGTTCACAGCTTTATTCTGTGGCTAACAAAGCTAAAAGGAACATTCATGTAATAAGACCGCTATGTTTTAGTTTTCTGCAATGACCTAATGTACTCTCCAGTGGTTCAGCAAACATGTGGAGAGAGAGGGAAATTAAATAAGGGGTAAATCTGCATGAAGAGTATCAGGAGTTCTCTGTTCTGTACTTGCAACTTTTCTGGCATTTGAAATGGTATCAAATAAAGAGTCACCCCAGACACTGCCTGATTGTTCTCCTGAGACGCTCTGCCAGCTTGCATTCCTGTCCGGGCACTCCTGACTTTGTTTTCTCAAACTCCCACGTTTTCTGGGCTCACCTGGGCTTTCTCACATGCAGGTACAGAAAGAAATGCATGTGATCGTAGAGGACAGAAATGACAATGCGCCCGTTTTCCAGAGCATAAGCTTCTCCACCAACGTCAGTGAGGTAACGTCTGCCTTACCAGGGTGGGTGTGTAGAATGCAGGCATCCCACAAATCTGCTCAGAATGGGAAGGACCAGCGACAGTCAGCAGGTCTCCAGGATTGGGAGGAGTGCCTCCTAGAAAGGGCAGCCACAAGAACCAAATTCAGAGGGTTGCGTGTAACCCCATGTACAATAGTTGCAGCAGCATTTTTCAATCCATCACACTGGATTGGAGTTCTTTAAGTTATGATCATCCCAGGTGGAGAGGAAGAAATTGATTTTCTTATGTATCTAAACATTTGAATGGTATGAAATTTAGAAAGTGAAAGTTTAGTCACTCAGTCGTGTCCGACTCTTTGCGACCCCATGGATTGTAGACTTCCAGGCTCCTCCGTCCGTGGGATTTTCCAGGTAGGAGTACTGGAGTGGGTTGCCATTTCCTTCTCCAGAGGATCTTCCCATCAGGGATCGAATTCAGGTCTCCCACCTTGTAGGCAGATACTTCACCATCTGAGCCACCAGGGAAGCCCCTTGAATGGTATATCTAGCTTCAAACATGGCTGGATCCAGGCACTCAAGCCATGTCATCAAGAAGAGATTTCTCTCCACCTTGCACCTCTGTGCCTCTTGTTGCCTTCATCCTTGGGTTGGGGGAGAAGTTCACCCTCATGGTGATGATGAAAGTGCCCAGCTCCAGGCTCACATCCCACTAGCTTTGAAATGCAACTCAGACTGTCTCTTTCTCAGTGGCCCCAACCAACACCCCAGGCTGACTCCCATTGACCCATTTTGGGTCACGTGCATGTGCCACCATTATTTACTGGACTTCCCAGGTGGCTCTAGTGGTACAGAATCCACCTGCAATGCAGGAGATATAAGAGACACAGGTTTGATCTCTGGGTTAGGAAGATACCCTGGAGAATGAAATGGCAACCCACTCTAGAATTCTTGCCTGGAAAATCCTGTGGACAGAGGAGCCTGTTGGGCTACAGTCCATGGGGTCACAAAGAGTTGGACATGGCTGAAGCGACCTACCATGCATACATGTCCATCAACTGAAGGGTGTGGAATGCTCCAGTTGTCAAAGTCTGCATCATGGGCCTTCCCCTTTAGCAAGGGTAACAGCCCGACTTGAACTGCATGGGCAGGGAGGAGATTCTCCAATGGTCTGCAAGCAGGAAACACACCACTCCTGAATCTTCATTATTATGTGGATTCAAAGACCTGAGAGGTGTGCCCTACCCCCCAGGCCGGACAAGAGGCTGGTGAGGTCCAGACAGACCTTCAATAGGCTCTCACTGAATGCCTACTATGTGTCTGGCACTGTCCTTGGTGCTGAAGATATCCGGAGATGATAGACTTGGTTGCCACCCTCAGTAGCTCACACTGTAGTGAAGATCACAGACACTAATGACCAAAACATTAAACAGACAGGATTATTTCAGAGGGTGTTGTGCTCAATGAAGAACATAAGGGGCTGCTTTTAGGTTGAACCAGTGAGGAAAGTCTTCTCTGGGTGGATGACATCTGAACAGAACTAAATGTCAAGGAGCCTGCTTGGGCTGCTCCAGGAAAAGGATTTTCCAGGCAGGGAATAGCAACTGCTCTGAGGTGTGAATCAGCCTGGAGTGTTGTAGGCATAGCTAGAAAGCTGCTGTGGATGGAGGGTGGAGTGTGAGGAACAGGCGAGGTCAGAGAGGTGGGCCTGACCCCAGAGGGCCATGGAGGCAGTCTGGACTATATTCTGAGTGGAATGGGGAAACCACTGGGTGGATTTTGAGCATGAGAGTGATGTGGTCTGCTTCAGAATTTTCAGAGATCTCTCTGGCCACCTTGTGGAATTAGTGAGCGTGTGGACAGGTCCTGGGGCAAAGGCATCTGAAAGAAACTTTCAGCTCTGCAGCATACTGTCTGCAACCTGGGCTGGAGGCTACAAAGAACCCACAGGGAAATTTAAGCAGGGGAGTGGCAAAACCTGAGTTCTGGAATGATCATTTATACTGGCCCTGAGGGGCTCAGCAAATCAGAAGCTAGTTCATGTGGCAAGGGGGCTGCATCGGGGAGAGAAGGGGGAACTCAGCTTCCTGCCGATGTCCAGATGCCCCCAGAGGCCCAGCCCAGGGGAAGGAAAGGGGGTCACCTGTGGAACACTGGGCTTCAGGTTCTGGAAAGCCTGTCACTATCCCCGTGGTAGGGCTGTGGGCCCTGGAACTCCAGGTGGGGGCATGTGCTTGGGCATGAAGAAAATGGATTGGAACTCAGAGTTGATGAAACCTTTTGTTACAGAGGGGCTTCCCTGGTGGCTCAGAGGTTAAAGCGTCTGCCTGCAATGCGGGAGACCTGGGTTCAATCCCTGGGTCGGGAAGATCCCCTGGAGAAGGAAATGGCAACCCACTCCAGTATTCTTGCCTGGAGAATCCCATGGAAGGAGGAGCCTGGTGGGCTACAGTCTACGGGGTCGCAAAGAGTCAGACACGACTGAGAGACTTCACTTTCACTTTCTTTTGTTACAGACCCTGCCGGTGGGCTCCGTGGTGTTATCTGTGCTGGCCAAGGACAAAGACACAGGCTCGGCGGGCACCGTGGTATACTACATAGAAAAGGTGAGTCTGTACGGTCCACGTGCGAGTGTGGGCGCTGCCGCTCCTCGTGGCCACCAGGGGGCAGCATCTCCCACACAACCTGCAGGGCCCTTGCAGACCTGGAGCTCTGCCATGGCCCAGCCCTGGTCCCCACACCATCCTCTAGCCCCCTCTGGCCTCATTTAGCCCAGTCGCCTAAGAAGGGTACCTGCTGCAGACCGAACCCTTCTTCCCCCGCTCTCACCTGGAGTGCTGAGGCTGTATCTCGCCCATTTCCCAGAGGTAGAAACTGAGAATCAGAGAAGTTATGTGACCTGGTGAGGTCAAGAGCAGAGCCAGGATTCGACCCCAGGCCTCTGAGAGCAGGTCCCAGGGGCAGAGCCATCCTGGGGCAGCCTGGCCTGACTGTACTGTGCCTCAGGTCATTCCTACCACGGAGGGCAGTGAGCACCTCTTCAGGATCCTACCCAATGGTTCCATCATCCTCAATGGCAGCCTCAACTATAACAGCAAGAGTTCCTTCTATCAGCTGGAGCTGAAGGCCTGTGTGAGTGGGGGCGCTGGTGGGGGCTGGGGGCATGGGGACCCGAGGCCCAGATTCATGGAGACCTGTCTCCTGGCAGGACTCGGGCGGCCAGTACAACAATCAACAGGTCATCCAGTGCTCCTCATCTGTCTTTGTGTCCATCTCTGTAATTGACAAGCCAGACCTGGACCCCCAGTTTGTTAGGGAGTTTTACTCAGCCTCTGTGGCTGAAGATACACCCCAGGTATGCTGGGCACCTGGGGGAAGGGCTGGGGGGAACTGAGAGGTAGGGAAGGGGTCTGGCTGCTGACCGTGCCTCCCCGCAGGGAACCTCGGTGCTGAAGGTGGAGGCCATGGATGGCGACAGAGGCATCAATGACCCTGTGATCTACAGCATCTCCAGTGAGAATGGGGTGTCCCCAGGCTGGGGCTGGGGCAAGGGAAGGGGTGGGGGCTCCATCAGAGCCACCGGAAGGAGCCACTCCTGCTGCCTCTTCCCAGATTCCACAAGGCCTGGCTGGTTTGACATTGGCAAGCAAGATGGGGTGATCACGGTCAACAGTCCCCTGGACAGAGAGCAGCTGCTGGAGGAGGATGAGGAAGTGCAAGTGCAGGTCACGGTGAGTGAGGGGGCCAGTGCCCCCTTTGCACCTCCACTCTCTGCACCCCCACTCTCTGCACCCCCACTTTGACCTTTGATCTCAGCTCTTTTGGGATGCTGGTTCTCTGACCTCTGCCTTCCGGCTTCAACTCTGCTCTCAGGCCACCGAGACGCACCCCAACATCCATGGGCAGGAGGCCAAGGCGAGCATATGGGTCACGCTGAGAGTGACAGACGTCAATGACCACATCCCTGAGTTTTACAACTGCAGCCTCCAAGCCTGCGCCTTCACTCCCAACGAGACTCAAGTCAACTTCACTGGCTACGTGGATGAGCACGCCTCCACGCGCATCCCCATTGAGGACCTCACCATGGTGGTCTACGACCCAGACAAGGCAGGCGCACCCAGACCACAGGCAGGGTGGGCGGAAGTGATGACAGGGGATTGCTGGGGAGGGGAGGTGGCGAGTGACCAGCGGAGCATGGACCATAGTATGCAGTGTCGCAGTGGGCAACAGTGATGCTGACCATGAGTGGTGGTGACAATCAGAGTTTGAGAGACATTTGGAACTGCTGAGTGATGCTGAGCCGGTGGGAGGTCTTGCGTTCAGGGCGGAGCTCAGTGGTGGGGAATAGAAAGGCAGGATGCTGGGTCACGTTGAGTGGAATGTCACTTTTGGTGGGGTTGAGCAGAGGGTAGTGATGGGTAGATGGTGAAGTTGCGGGTAGCTAGTACTGGATATTGGGGGATGTGGGAAGTGTTGAGCACAGACGCTTCTAAATGGGTGTCAAATTGGAAGGTCTTCTTGGGAGAGGTTGGGATTGAGTGGTGGATGATTTGGGTAGTACTGAATGCTGAATAAGTACAGTGGTTGTGACCATGAGTTGATACAAAATGCTGAGTGGAGGATGATTTGGGTGGTGGTGGTGGCTGGGTGGTGTGTGGTTTGCGGTTGGCATTAAGTGGAGAGGGTATGGAGTGGAAGGGGCGTGGGGGTAATGGGCCAATATTGGGCACCGATGGGGTTTGGTGTTGGAGTGAGTGGTGGAGGGTGGCTGGTATGGAAGACTCAGAGGGAGCGAGCGGTGTGTGTCCAGGCTCTGCAGCCCAGGCTGGGGCCCACAGTGCCTCAGGGACGTCTTCTTCTGATGAGCCCACGTCTCCAGGGACTAGTGACCAGTCCACCCTCCCGGGGCTTGTGGCCAGGGATTGGGAGGAAGACGCAGGAGTGGGGTCCCTACTTACAGCCCACCTCTACAGGGCAACAACGGCACCTTCCTGCTGACCTTGGGGGGCCCGGATGTCGACGCCTTCAGCGTCTCCCCGCAGCGGGCAGCGGGCTCGGTGGATGTGCAGGTGGTGGTGAGGGACCCGTCGCTGGTGGACTACGAGAGGCAGTCGGTGATGCTGGTGCAGGTGAGGGGTGCTCGGCGGCGCCAGGGGGAGCCGGCCACGGGGCGCTCCCACCCCCACGCCGCTGCCCCTTCCTCTGTCCTTAGGTCACAGCCACTGACTCTGTCAGCGGGAACACCTCTGTCGCCTCGGTGACCATCCATCTTCGAGACACCAATGACCACAGGCCCACGTTCCTCCACAGCATGTACAACCTCAGCGTCTTTGAGCACAGCGCTGTCGGCTCTGTGGTCACCGACAGCATCCAGGTGAGTGAGAGGGGATGGGGTGGACTGGGCTGGGAGAGACGTGGAGATGGGCAGGCCTGGGGCTGTCCCTGCCAGAGTCTCTGCATCATCTGGGGTCATCGGATCCCAGCAAGCGTGCACGTGCATGTGAGTGTGTGAGGGTGAGCGTGTCAGTCTGAGTGTGTCAGGGGCTTCTCCCTTCAGCTCAGGAAGCAGGGCTGCCCTGTCCTCATCAATTGCACGGCCGGCAGTGAGGGCATGGCTTCTGCTCAGTGTCCCATTACCTGTCTCTCTGCCTCACAGGCTTCCGATCCAGACACAGGCGAGGGGGGCCGCATCACCTACAGCCTGCTTCCAGGGAATGGGTAACGTCTCTGATGGGAGCGGGGCAGGTGGTAAGGAGGACCAGGTCTGCCTCTCTGCCTCACAGTGGGGCTAGAGCAGCCAGATAAAATACAGGGTACCCAGTTACATTTCAATTTCAGATAAACAAATTATTCATTTTTTTCCTTGTTGTATAAGTAGGTTGCAAATATTCCACCGGACGTCCTAAAATACTTGTCATTGTTTATCTGAAATTCAAATGGAAGTGGGCACCCTGTATCTGTTTTCGCTCCATCTGGCCGCAGGGCGGACATCTTTGCCGTGGATCCAAACTCGGGGAGGGTGACGGTGAGAAACAGCGAGCTGCTGGACCGGGAGAAGCAGGCCGTGTACTACCTCACGCTGCAGGCCACGGACGGCGGGGACCTGTCGTCCTCCACCATGCTACAGATCCACGTGCTAGACATCAATGATAACAGTCCTGTGGTCAGCGGCTCCTACAACATCTTTGTCCAGGAGGAGGAGGGAAACGTCTCCGTGACCATCCAGGTGCGAGCCGGCCTGAAACTGGTGGGGTGTGGAGGGAACAGACCCAGGGCACCAAGCCTGGCTCTGCGGTCATGCTGGCCCTGTGCTGGAAGCTGGGATCTGCTGTGTGGGCCTGAGAAAGTCACTCAGTCTCTCTGGCCTCCATTTCTTCTTTGCAAAATGAGGTCAATCATAGAACTTATTCATAAGGATATAAAGGATGCAAAGTGCTGTCATAAAGGATATAAAGTGCTGCCTAGCACAGAGCGAGCCCTCAAAAACCACACTGCTCTTTAAAATGCAGGTCCCAGCCTCACTCCAAAAAGGATTTGGGTAGCTTAGATTTAAAAGTATAATAAAAGAAATGAAGAAAAAGAGAAAATAAACACAAATCGTGTCCAACTCTATGCGACCCCATGGACTATAGCCTGCTAGGCTCCTCTATCCATGGAATTCTCCAGGAAAGAATACTGGAGTGGGTTGCCATTCCCTTCTCCATGGGATCTTCCTGACCCAGGGATTGAACCCAGGTCTCCTGGCATCACAGGGAGATTCTTTACCATCTGAGCTACCAGGCAGTGTAAGCACAAAGGTAGGGTTAAACCCGAAGCCATACAATTGCTAGGAGAGGGCTGAAAACTCAGTTCTGAGCTTCATAATGGCCAGAACAAAAATGGAAATGAGGCCAGTGGCCAGGTTCTCAGAGACTAGGAGATAAGAACCAACTGTTGGCTCCAGAGGAATGTGGGGGAGAAGTTCCTACACTGAATCATCTATAAGGAGGTCTTGTGAGAAGCAGGAAACAAAGTCTTCAGAGTGACAATCACATGGCCACAGGGCCCTCCCATCTTTCTGGGGCTTGTGGTTTCCTGATCTCTTGATGACCTTGTGAAGCAGCTGCTCTAATGGTCCCCATTTCACGGAAGGAGAAAACAGGCTTAAAGAGGTTAAGTGACTTTTCTGTGGTTGGACAGCCGGTCAGTGGCAGTGCTGAAACCTGGGTCTTTCTCATGCACCTTAATGCTTCTCACCCTGGTCTGAGAGCTCTCTGGGGCAGGAGCATCTCAGATCTGCTGCTGGAACCACGGTGCCTGGTTTCAGCCCTGAGAAGTTCTTGGTGAATCAGCCGGCCTGAGTTCAGAGCGCTGAGGGATGAACAACCAGAGTTTTTCATTTCCTAAACAAGATCCCGACAGATCTGAAACAAAAAGAGCTGAAGGTGGCAGTATGCAGGCAGGAGATGAAAGAATTGGGTCCAAGTCAGACTAGCCCGACTCTGGATTCAAAGCCACATTTACTGAGCACTTACATGCAACAGGCCCTTTGCTGAGCCCTGAGTCCTCCAAGATGAATTCACCATAATTCCTGCTTCCAGGGAGGGTGGCAGACCATCACATAAGGGTGTCACTTGTGCTGTATGGAAGGTGGCACAGGGGTGGTGGAAGCCCAGCGGAGGGACCAACCTGACCTGGAGTCAAGCAGACAAGGTGTAGAGGGCATTCGTGTGTGCGCGCAAAGCCCTGGTGGCAGGGAAGAGCCTCTTGTGCTCTCTGTGCCATCACCCTAAAGGCAACCAAGCGTGTGCTCAGGACCCTGGCAGGACAGGAATACACACACACACAGATTGGGTGAAGAATTTCAGCTACTTAAAAAAAATAAAGCACCGATGTAGTCATGATGAATCAGAATCTTGGTGGACTTCACACTTCCTTTTTTTGGCTGTATCACGTGGCTTGTGGGATCTCAGTCCCCCCCCAGCCAGAGACTGAATCTGGGCTTCAGGAGGCAACGTCCAGAATCATAACCGCCGGGCCACCAGGGAATTCCCCTACACTCATTTCTGTTGGTTTATTTTTACTTTTGGTTTGTTTTGGTTTATTTTTTTTATTTTTTTGTTTATTTTTGTTTTTTTTTATTTTTTGGTTTATTTTTTTGTTATTGGTTACATTGGTTTATTTTACACTCATTGGTTTATTTTTACTTTTGACTGCCTGTAGTATGTTGCCCCCACCCCTCTCACCTCGCTAGAATGTCAGCTCCAACTGTCTTGATCACAGCTCTGGTCCCAGTACCTAGAACAGGGCCGGGCACGCGGTAGGTAAACATGTGTGGGATGAAGGAATGACCTCAGTGTTTAAGACCTTAGAAGCTCTTGCAAGCTCTTGTTGGTCCTGTCCTCTTAGCTGGGAGACAGGGGCTGGGAACTGGGGAGCCGCCCTCTGATTTTAGGAGGGGGAGGCCCATGGGTGGGCAAGCACCCGATGGCGGGCGTCCCAACCCTGCTCACCTGCCCAGGCTCACGACGATGACCAGCCAGACACCAACAACAGCCTGCTGCACTTCAGCCTCCTGCCCGGCCCCTACAGCCACAACTTCTCACTGGACCCCGACACAGGCATCCTCAGAAACCTGGGGCCCTTGGACCGAGAGGCCATCGACCCTGCTCTGGGGGGCCGCATCGTGCTGACCGTGAACGTGTCTGACTCTGGCGAACCGGCGCTCTGGACCACTGTCAGTGTCACCATCACCGTGGAGGTAAGGCCCGGCTCAGCCGGGGACGGGGTTTGGGATGAACCCCATACTGGGAGGCTCCCGAGAAGGTGGCCCGTTCTTCCTGCTTCCCACTCAAATCACATTTCTGCCCTTGCAGTATGGTGGCTAAAAGAGTTCTGGAGCCAAGCTGATGGGTTAGAGTCCTGGCTCATTGGTTGTGTAACCTTAGGCAATCAGTCAGCCTCCATGTGTCCTCAAGTTCCTCATCTGTAAAATGAGGGTGAAAATAATATGAGTTAATCAATGGAAAGTGTTGCAAAGAATGCCTGGCCTGGAGAAAACACTCGGGGCACACTGGGCCCTGCGAGGCAGTGGGGGTTAGCTCCATCATATTGTTCAAAAAACTAAGGTGCACAGAGTTTCAGTTGCTTGCCTGGGTCATAGAATGGGGCTTTGAATCCAGTCTGTCTGGCTCTAAGGCTGCTGCCCGGTCACAAGCACCTTATGCCCACGGTGTGGTTGGTGCCCCTTGGGTTATGGAGTGCACAGCCTGTGCCACTGTACACAGTAGCCCTGTCTCCCACTGGGCTGGGATGTGACACTTTCCTACAAGGATCAGAATGAGACAGCAGGGAAGACAGAGAAACAGACGCCAGGTGAGGACTTACCAGCTGTCTTTGGGGGCGGGGGAGAATAGGCCACAAAGAACGAAAAAAAAGCAAAACAGCCTTTCTTGAGCCATCAGGGTTCTTTCACACCCATGAGCCCTGTGAGTAGGGATGACGCCCCCAATCTGCAGACGAAGACACTGAGGCCCAGAGAGGTCAGAGTCACACATGAGGAAGAGGTAGAGCTGGGCTGAACTTGGAGCAGTGCTCGTAGCTCCTCCTGTGAGGACAACCTTGAGAATGCAGCTGGCCGTGGGCTTGGGGCAGTGACGCCATCTCTGGGAAATCTCCATCAGAAATTCCATCTGGTTAAGAAGGAGAGGGCTCTGGTTTTCAAAGATGTCTGTCCTACTGTTATTTAGAAAATGCCGAAAGCAAAAGTCCATGGGCTGCCCAGGGGAAGGACCAGGAGAACCAAGAGCACTCAGCATGCACCAGCGTCAGGGGAGGAGGTGCAGGTGGAGTTGGCCTGATCCTGTGACAGGGACAGCACTCTGTGTGGGTGACCAGAGAGGTCACCGGAAAGGGAAGAGGAGAACAGAACGCAGTGGGTATCTGAGGGCAGGACCAGGTCAAGCCCTGGCATATACCCCCAGCACCTCCGCACCTGAGCTCAGAGCGAGTGTTGTGGGGTCAACTTAGGGTAGGAGGGACAGGAGAAAGGAGGGGACCAGGAAAAACTTGGGTATTTGTGGGATCATGGTGGTATTGGGACCAACACAGTAAATCTGAGAGATGGGGAGTCAAGCTGGGCCAGGCAGGGATGCAGGTGGGAATGTAGAGCCATCCTTCTGGAGAGCAGGGTCTAAGACAGCTGTGAGTGGTGGACAGGGGAACGAAGTGTGCACCCAACTTCAGAGGGCCCGCCATGGACCTCGGAGCCCCCGGGGGGTGGGGTCTGGGCTAGTTCTGTCCTCTTGAAGTCTGTTTCATCATCTCTGAAGTGGGCAGCACTGTCTGAGGAGATGGACAGAGAGAATGGACCGCAGGTCAGGGGAAATATTGGCTTCTCAGGCTGTGTCTGGGGAGGCCCAACCCAGGAGCCTGAGTTCCCTGGGCTCAGAACTGCCTCTGTCTGCAGGACATCAATGATAATCTGCCCATCTTCAACCAGTCCAGATATTCCTTCTCGGTGAGGGAGAGAGACCCAGGTAAGTCCTCCCTGGGGCTCCCTGGGTAAGTCAAGGGCAGGCCTGAGGCCCCCAAGGGGGGTGAGGACAGAGGATGCCCCCGGTGGTGGCTGGGCTGGGGGTCCCTCTGCACTCTGCCCCTCGTCCACAGGAGTGCAGGTGGGCGTGGTGGAGGCCTGGGATGCAGACCAGACAGAAGCCAACAACCGCATCAGCTTCAGCCTGTCAGGGAGCGGCGCCAACAATTTCATGGTGCGAGGCTCGGTGCTGGGGTCTGGGCAGGCAGTGGGCCGCCTCTCGTTGCCCTCGGATGTGAGTCTGGACTACGAGACACAGGCCTCCTTCAGTCTGATCGTGAGCGCCGAGAACACGGACGCCCAGGGGCGTGAGGCCACAGCAGAAGTCCTTGTGACTGTGGAGGATGTGAATGACGTGCCCCCCACCCTGGACCCAGCCTCGCTCCAGGGCGTCCGGGTGGCCGAGAATGGCTCGCAGCATGGCATATTGGTCAACGTGGTGGCCCAGGACAGGGACACCATGTCCCAGGTGGAGGTACAGCTTGTGAATGTCATCTGCACCAAGGCTGGAGTTGACGTGGGCAGCCTGTGCCACGGCTGGTTCTCTGTGCTGGCCAACGGCTCGGTGTTCATCAACCAGAGCGAGGCCATCGACTATGAGACCTGTGACTTGGTCACGCTGGTCGTGCGAGCCTATGACGTCACAACAGATCCCCGCTTCCAGGCCTACAGCGACAATGGTGAGGCAGCCTGGCCTGCGGGGTGTAGCAGGCTACAACACAGGGGCTGTGGGAAAGAACTGGAATTTGTAAGGTCTGGGTTCAAATCCTGGCTCCACCCCCTACCAGCTGTGCCCCTGGGAAAGTCACGACACTGCCCTGAGCTCTAGTTGCCCCATCGGTCAAGTGGAGATGGGTAGTAGGTTGGCTGTGAAGAGTAAATGAGAGTATGTATGAAAGGCATCGAGTGCAGTGCTTGGCATGCTGTTGTTGTTCAGTTGCTCAGTCGTGTCTTAGTCTTTGCGACCCCATGGGCTGCAGCACGCCAGGCCTCCCTGTCCCTAACCATCTCCCAAAATTTGCCCAAGTTCATGTCCATTGCATTGGTGATGCCATCCAGCCATCTCATCCTCTGACTCCCTCTTCTCCTCCTGCCTTCAATCTTTTCCAGCATCAGGGTCTTTTCTAATGAGTTGGCTGTTTGCATCAGATGAACAAAATACTGGAGCTTCAGCTTCAGCATCAGTCCTTCCAATGAGTACTCAGGGTTGACTTCCTTAAGATCGACTGGTTTGATCTCCTTGTTGTCCAAGGGACTTTAGCACTTAATGCTGTGATGCTGAGAGGCAGTGTAAAGAGACACTTCAGAGTCAGTCGTGTGCTCAGATCCTACCTCCGACACCAAGTAGCAATAACAGTCACATTAACAGCCAGCATATGTTTAATCCTTACTACAGCCCAGCCTATGCCAGGCACCTTGCAAGCATTTCACCATTTTACTCCCACACAGTCCATGTGGTAGGTGATCCCTAGCCAATTTTGTAGATGAGGAAACTGAGGTACAGAGTGGGCAGTTCAATAATCTAGCTTACACAGCTAACCAGGGTCAGAATAATGTTGTGGCCAGGTGGGACATACCTGGGCTGGGCTCAGTCCTGGCGCAGTGGTCTCACTGTGACTTTGGACAAGTTTGCTTATTCTCTCTGAGGTCTGGGGAGGATGCTCCCTCCTACAAAGGCCAGAGGAGACTGAGTTAGTAGGAGAGGAGACTGAGCGTGGGTGATGCATGGGAGGGAGGCTGCTGGGAACAAGCCTGAGGACCAGGCTTTGTGGGTCAAGTCTTTGCTTAGAGACCAAAGCCAGCCAATCTTTTCCCTCTAGGAAGCCTCCCCATCACCATCGAGGATGTGAATGACAACGCCCCTTACTTTCTGCCTGAGGATAAGACTTTCGGTAAGCTGCAAGCCCCTCCCTCCCCACCCACACTGTACTCTGCCAGAGCTACCTTTGGGCAACTCCCACAGATGCTGCTCAGACCCCAGGTGTGGCCCTGGATAGGCAGGAAGGCCTCCAGCCCTGCCTCTCTCTCAGGGATTCAACAGGAGGAGAGACCTGAGGTTTCACTCTGTCTCTGTCCCAACTCACATGTGACCCTGGGCCCGACCTTCCTTCTCTGGGCCTCAGTTTCCCCATCTGCACAATGGGAGGTGGAGGACCTGCTAACTAGCGGCTCAGGGGTAGCTGTAATGGGGATCTGGGAGTAGAGAGCTTAAGGGCAGGTTTGGAGGGATGAGCCCCGAGCTGGGCTTATGGTCAGCACTTGGCCAAGTGGGCACTGGCCCTGATGCCACTGACCTCTTCCTGTCCACACTTGCAGTGATTATCCCGGAACTCGTAATGCCCAACCAGCAGGTGGCGTCTGTCCAGGTAAGTCCTTGGCTCCAGCCTTTGTCAGTCACATTAGCCCCAGCAGACACGGGGCTAGGCCTTTAGGTCTTTCAGCCATTCTTCAAATGTTTTAACATTGTAAAGAAAATGTATTAACTCTCCGGAATGGAAATGAATCACCTGCTTAATTGATATCATTAAACTCCATTAATTGTTAAATGTGGTATTCATAAAAAATTCATGACCCTAAAAACCACTTGCAGTGCTTTTCTTCAGAATTCTGGACTATTACAGAGAAATCACAATAACTGTAAATTAAACAAGTTCCTCATATTAAATAATTTCCAGAGCAAGCTGCAAAAATGTTTTTAATTTTTATGGCAGTGGATGTGTTTATTAGAGGGTGGTGGCTGTGCCCGCAGTGGGTGGGGGCTGAGGCCTCCCCCACAGTCCTGGGGCCTGGGCCTGGCCGGGTCTTTTAACTGAGCTGGGGAGCTGCTATGCCTTTTTGGAGCTCATTTTCCCATCCAGACAAGAAGCTGTAACTTGGCAGTAACTCCTTAGGGTTCAGGCATTTTGTATGTGGGTGGCCCTCCTTGAGTTATGGAAAGGGCATGGGTGTGGAGATGGATGGGTCTGGCCCTTCCCACTTACAGCCGAATGTGCCCTGGGGAGGACGGGTCTCTCTCAGAACCCCAGTGTCCTCCCATAAAAGCGGAATAGTAATTCTCCCTTTCTGGGGCTTCCCAGGTGGCGCTAGTGGTAAAGAACCCACCTGCCAATGCAGGAGACATAAAGATGTGGGTTTGATCCCTGGGTTGGGAAGATCCCCTGGAGGAGGAATTGGCAACCCACTGGACAGTTCCATGGACAGAGGAGCCTGGCGGGCTACGGTCCATGGGGTCACAGAGAGTTGGACACAGCTGAAGCCACTTAGCATACACGCATGCATGCAATTCTCCCTCTCTAGGTTCTTTCTAGGCTCAAACGGTCAGTTTTCCAATCTTCAGCCCTGGCTGAAGACATTCATTCCAACGTCAGGAGTGTGGCCCTGGCTTTAAACAATTTTCTTTAAATTAACTCCCTTTTGAAACGTCAACACCAGCTCTGGCCTCATCCCGAACAGTGACATCAGCGGCCTCACAGCTCTGTGTGTTGGTCGTATTCTTCTCCGAAAGGCACTAGAGTGAATAAAGATGCCTCATTTCACGGTCCGCTGGGGGAATTCATACTCCGGTTAGCGAGTGCTGAAAGGAGGGCTCTGGGGGAAGGTGCTTGGAAGACAGTAGGTGCTCAGGACAACTGGGGGTCCCTAGGTTTGTGCGTGTTGGCAGTGAGGGGGGGACCTTCCACCTGGGAGGGACCTGGGCAGTGACCTGTTGAGTTGAAGCAGGGACATGTTCAAACCCTGTTTGTTTAAAGCATTTGGTCAGTGGCCTGGGGAAGGCCAATAGAGGTCACGGCGGGGCCAGGCTCCCAGGCGAGCCTAGCTTCAGATTCCTGCTGGGACTGGAGAGGTGCCTGGCCTGGCCCAGCCCCCAGAGTTTGTTTACTCTGTCTTGCTCCCAGGCCAGAGATGACGACTCAGGGAACAACGGGGCCATCCTGTTCTCCATCCTCCAAGTGGATTTCATCGCTAAGGATGGGGACGTGATCCCTTTCCAGAGCTTCTTCCGGATCTCCACTTCCTCGGAGGCCAACGTGTTCACTGGCAACATTGAGTAACTGCGGGCAGCTCCCGGGCAGGGGTGGGGGAGCCAAGCGGGGCCCTGGGGCAGGGAGTTCCCCATCCTAGGAGGGGTCCGAGGGGGTTCCGAGAGGACTCCAGCTTGGGTTTCAGAACTGAGTGATGCCCTCCTACCTTCCATAGCCTGGTCACCAGCCTTGATTCCACTCTCCAAGGCATCTACCAAGTGACGGTCAAGGCCCAAGACAAGCCTTCTGAGGGTCTTGCCCAGGAAGCCAGAATCACCCTAAATGTGAGTGTTCGGTTCTGACCCGGTTCCCAGTGCCCTCTGCCAGCCCCGGGGTCCCTTGCGTCTCATCTTCCCCATGCCCCCCTCCCACAGCTCTTCACCGTGGACCAGAGTTACCGCGTGAGGCTGCAGTTCTCACTGAGCAAGGAGGAAGTGGGCACCAAAGCGGACGACATTAAGGCGTAGGTCTGGGGAGCCAGGGGGGTGGGTGGCCTGTGGGGAAGAACAGGGCTTGGGAGCCTAGTCCCTGACAGAAATCTTAATGGAATATCTCTCAACGCTGTCCGTGACCCACATTTGATCTGGTCCTTGTCTTTGACCCTATACCTGTACCTGCACTTCCCTTCTGCATGCCCCCAGAAGCCTATGGTTGGCTGGGCAGAGACAGGCCTAAGGAGGCCTGCCACATCCAGTTGCAAAGGCAGTGCACTGCACAAGGGCACTCTGCTTGCTAAACTATAAACCCGGCCCCAAAGGAAGGGGCTTCCTTGTCTAATTTGTGCAAGAGTGCTACTTGCTTAGCCAGTGGAGCTGTCCAGAGGAGGTGACCCTCACACAATCCGTAATTTCACTGGCAGAGCCCAGGCCACAGGTCTGGGCTAAGGTCCCTACCCCAGCCCTCCGTGACATCTGCCTCCTTTGCAGGGCTCTTGCTCAGGCAACCAGGACCACTGTCTACATTGTGAACATTCAGGACATAGACTCCCCGGTTCGGTGAGTGCCCACTCGGTGGATGGGGCAAGGAAGAGAGGATCAGCAGCAGGGGTGCGGCCGGGTGGTCCCGGGCTGCGAGCTTCACCTCTGCCCCATTCCAGGGCCCGAGGACGTTCCTACCTCGATGCCTATTTTGTCTTCTCAAATGGGTCGGCCTTGACCCTTGACCAGCTGAGTGTGTGAGTGGGTTTGCCCTTGGGGTGGGCTAGAGGGTAAGCAAGAGGCCTGGGGGATGCCAATGTCCCTTGGGCCTGAGTGGATCTTTGTGGCCAGGATGATCCGGAATGACCAGGACTCCCTGACGCAGCTGCTGCAGCTGGGGCTGGTGGTACTGGTGAGTGTTGGTGGGACAGAGGTAATGGGGGAGCAGGGAGGCAGGAGACTGACCCCACAGCCTCCTCCCATCACACTCCTTCTTCTCCAGGGCGCCCAGGACAGCCTAGAGTCGGAGTCACCGGACACATTCCGCAACATCACCATAGGACTGGGAGTGGCTTTGCTGCTGGTCATCGTGATCTTTTGCACGATCATCGTGTGTACCCAGAAGAGGTGCTGCTCGCATCACCCTCTGTGTCTCCAACCTCCCCTCCCTCACCACCCAAGATATCTAGGGGTAGAAAGACCTGGGGCTTAGGTGTCAGGTACATCTGTATTCAATCCCCAGTGACTCCTTATGATCCCTTGGGTAGGTCATCTCCCCTCCCCAAGCCTCAGTTTCCTCATTTGCAGAATAGGCTTGATGCTAGATTCCCCAAAGCATTTCAGGGATCCATGTGCATCTCATACCAGCAGATATCTGGCACATGTTGTTTAGTCACTCAGTCTTGTCTGATTCTCTGACACCCCATGGACTGCAGCACCCCAGGCTTCCTTGTCCTTCACTATCTCCCAGAGTTTGTTCAAACTCATGTCCACTGAGTCGGTGATGCCATCCAACCATCTCATCCTCTGTTGCCTCCTCCTCCTGCCTTCAATCTTTCCCAGCATCAGGGTCTTTTCCAATGAGTCAGTTCTTTGCATCAGGTGGCCAAAGTATTGGAGCTCCAACATCAGTCCTTCCAGAGTATTCAGGGTTGATTTTCCTTAGGATTGACTGATTTGATCTTCTTGGATTTCAAGACTCCCAAGAGTCTTCCCCAGAATCACAGTTCAAAAGCATCAATTCTTTGGTGCTCAGCCTTCTTTATGGTCCAACTCTCACATCCATACATGACTACTGGAAAAACCATAGTTTTGACTACACAGACTTTTGTCAGTAAAGTGATGTCTCTGCTTTTTAATATGCTGTCTAGATTGGTCATAGCTTTTCTTCCAAGGAGCAAGCATCTTTTAATTTCATGGCTGTAGTCACTGTCCACAGTGATTTGGGATCCCAGGAAAATAAAATCTGTCACTGTTTCCACTTTTTCCCCATCTATTTGCCATGAAGTGATGGGACTGGATGCCTTGATCTTCATTCTTTGAACACTGAGTTTTAAGCTAGCTTTCTTTCACTCTCCTCTTTTTACCTTTATCAAGAGGCTCTTTAGTTCCTCTTCGATTTCTGTCATTAGAGTGGTATCATCTGCATATCTGAAGTTGTTGATATTTCTCCCAGCAATCTTGACTCCAGCTTGTGAATCATCCAGCCTGGCATTTCACGTGATGTACTCTGCATATAAGTTAAATAAGCAGAGTGACAATATACAGTCTTGATGTACTCCTTTCCAAGTTTTGAACCAGTCCATTGTTCTAACTGTTCTAACTGTTGTTTCTTGACCTGCATATAGGTTTCTTAGGAGGCAGGTAAGGTGGTCTGGTATTCCCATCTCTTTAAGAATTTTCTACAATTTGTTGTGATCCATAGTCAAAGGCTTTAACCTAGTCAATGGGGCAGAAGTAGATGTTTTTCTGGAATTTCCTTGCTTTCTCTATGATCCAATGGATGTTGGCAATTTGGTATCTGGTTCCTCTGCCTTTTCTAAAACCAGCTTGTACATTTGGAAGTTCTTGGTTCATATGCTTTTGAAGCCTAGTTTGAAGGATTTTGAGCATTACCTTGCTAGTGTGTGAAATGAGCACAATTGTACAGTAGTTTGAACATTCTTTGCTATTGCCTTGCTTTGGGATTGGAATGAAAACTGACCTTTTCCAGTATTGTGGCCACTTGTGGCTGAGTTTTCCAAATTTGCTGACATATTGAGTGCGGTACTTGAACAGCATCATCTTTTAGGATTTGAAATACCTCAGCTGGAATTCCATCACCTCCATTAGCTTTGTTCATAGTAATGCTTCCTAAGGCCCAATTGACATCACACTCCAGGATGTCTGGCTCTAGGTGAGTGATCTCATCATCGTGCTTATCCAGGTCATTGAGACCATTTTGTAGAGTTCTGTGTATTCTTGCCACCTCTTCTTAAACTATTGTGTTTCTTTTAGGTCCTTGACATTTCTGTCCTTTATTTTGCCCATCTTTGCATGGAATGTTCCCTTGGTATCTCTAATTTTCTTGAAAAGATCTCTAATCTTTGCCATTCTACTGTTTTCCTCTATTTCTTTGTGTTGTTCACTTAGGAAGACTTTCTTATCTCTCCTTGCTATTCTCTGGAACTCTGCATTCAGATGGGTATATCCTTCCTTTTCTCCTTTGCCTTTAGCTTCTCTTTTTTCTTCAGCTATTTGTTAGGCCTCCTGTCAATAACTTTGCCTTCTTTTTATTTTTTTATTTTTAACTTTGCCTTCTTGCATTTCTCTTTCTTGGGAATGGTTTTGGTCACTTCCTCCTGTACAGTGTTACAAATCTCCATCCTTAGTTCTTCAGGCACTCTGTCTACCAGATCTAATCCCTTGAATCTACTCATCACCTCCACTGTATCATCATAAGTGATTTGATTTAGGTCATATCTGAATGGTCTAGTGGTTTTCCCTACTTTCTTCAAGTTAAGCCTGAATTTTGCAATAAGGAGCCTATGATCTGAGCCACAGCTCCAGATCTTGTTTTTGCTGACTGTAGAGAGCTTCTCCACCTCTGGCTGCAAAGAACATAATCAATCTGATTTTGGTATTGACCATCTGGTGATGTCCATGTGTAGAGTCATCTCTTGGATGACTCTTGGGTTGTTGGAAAAGGGTGTTTGCTATGACTGGTGTGTTCTCTTGGCAAAACTCTGTTAGCCTTTGCCCTGCTTCATTTTGTACTCCAAGGCCAAACTTGCTTGTTTCTCCAGGTATCTCTTGACTTCATACTTTTGCATTCTAGTCCCCTATGATGAAAGGGACACCCTTTTTTGTTAGTTCTAGAAGGTCTTGTAGGTCTTTATAGAACTGGTCAACTTCAGCTTCTGTGGCATTAGTGGTTGTGGTATAGACTTGGATTACTGTGATGTTGAATAGTTTGCTTTGGAAACAAACCAAGATCATTCTGTTGTTTTGTTTTTTTTAGATTTCATGCAAGTACCGCATTTTGAACTCTTTTGTTGACTATGAGGGCTATTGCATTTCTTCTAAGGGATTCTTGCCCTTATATATGACCATTCCTATCCATTTTAGTTCACTGATTCCTAAAATGTCGATGTTCACTCTTGCCATCTTCTGCTTGACCACATCCATGGTCATGGACCTAACACTCCAGGTTCCCATGCAATATTGTTCTTTACAGCATTGGAGTTTACTTTCACCACCAGACACATCCACAGCTGAGGGCCAGTTGTGCTCTGGCCCAGCCTCTTCATTCTTTCTGGAGCTATTTCTTCACTTTTCCCTGGTAGTTTTCTGGACACCTACCAATCTGCTGGGGCTCATCTTCCAGTGTTATTCATATCTTTTTGTCTTTTCATACTGTTCATGGGGTTCTCAAGGCAAGAATATTGGAGTGGTTTGCCATTCCCTTCTCCAGTGAGCCATGTTTTGTCAGAACTTTCCACCATGACCCGTCCGTCTTGGGTGGCTCTGCACAGCATGGCTCATAGTTTCACTGAGTTACACGAGGCTGTGATCCATGTGATCATTTTGGTTAGCTTTCTGTGATTATGGCTTTCATTCTGGAGGCTGTGGGACTGTAGTTCTTGCTTTTTCTGTCTGCTCTCTGATGGAAGAAGGTAAGAGGCTTGTGCAAACTTTCTGATGGGAGGGACTGGCTGTGGGAAAAACTGGGTCTCCTCTATTGGGCAGGGCCATGCTCAGTAAATCCTTAATCTAATTTTCTGCTGATGGGTGGGGTGCTCCCTTCCTGTTAGTTTTTTGTTCTGAGGTGGCCCAGTCCTGGAGTCTACAGGCTCTAAAGTGAAAGTGAAGTCGCTCAGTTGTGTTCGACTCTTTGCAACCCCATGGCCTGTAGCCTACCAGGCTTCTCCATCCATGGGATTTTCCAGGCAAGAATACTGGAGTGGGTTACCATTTCCTTCTCCAGGAGATCTTCCCGACCCAGGGATTGAACCTGGGTCTCCCGAATTGTAGGCAGACGCTCTACCATCTGAACCACAAGGGAACTCTAAGGCAAGGCTAAAAGCAAACTGCAGAAGGACTTATGCCAACATACCCCTCCTAGGATTGCTGCTGCCAGTGCCTGAGGGTGGCAGTGGGTTGGCAGTGACCTGACTTGGGGACAGGGGCACTGGCACATGCTGTGCATTTAATAAATGTTGCTTCTTTCACCCTTTCTAATACATATGGAGGCAGTAGCCATATCTGGGTGTGATTCTAGGCTTTGTCACTGATCAGCTGTGTGGTCTTCAGCAGTGATTTCCCTTCTGTGGTTCTTACTCTCTGTAAGATGGAGCTAACACTCCACCAGCCAGGTTGTGGTGAAATCACACTCTCAGGGCCTGTACTGGGCACACAGTAGGTGAACAGGGAAAGTAGTGACCTCCCCTTCCGGGTTCCCCATAGCTACCAGCGGAAGCTTCGGGCTATGAAAGCTGCCAAGGAGGCCCGGAAGACAGCGGTGGGGATGATGCCCCCAGGCTCTGCCATCCCTGGGACTAACGTGTACAACACTGAGAGGTAAGTGGGGATCAAAGGGTGGGTAAGAGGCCCCATGGGGTGGTTAAGCCCATGGTTACTGGACTGGGCCTTCTCTCCAGGGCTAATCCCATGCTGAACCTCCCCGCCAAGGACCTGGGCTTTGAGTCCCAATCTTCCTCCAGTGACTTGGACCACATCAGGTGAGTAGTGCCCCTGACAGTCAGGCTGGTTGGTGGTAATAGTCATGGTGTTGGAAAGGGTGATAGTGACAGTGATGGTGGTGGTGATGGTGTGGTGATGGTGGTGATGGATATGGTGGTAACGGTGGTAGTGGAAGTTGTTGGCCAGAGACAGGCTGGATTGGGCCTGCCAGTCATCTGAGCTCCATTATCTCCCCTACAGCGTCAACTCCCTGGATGACAATTCTGTGGATCTGGAAAACAGCAGGCAGGAAATCAAGGCAAGAGTGGGGATGAGTTGGTACCTGGGGCTTCTGATTTAGGGCTCTTCTCTGAAGAGCTGGGGTTCAGGACAGAGCTCGAGGGACCTGCTGCTGACATGGGTGGGAAATCCCATGGCTTTGGAAGGGGACCTAACCCTTATTCCTCTACTCATTCACTGTGACCCCAGGTGGGTGACATCTTCCCTCTGGTTCTCAGTTTTCTCATCTATAAATGGGGATCAGAACACCAACTATTCAAAACTGTTGTGAGGATGAAATAAGAGTGGGTATAAAAACCATCTGGCACAAAGCAAGTGTTCAGAAATCTGGTTCCTTCCCTTTATATCCTTTATATAAAAGCTGGTGGGGTGGGAAGAGGAGATCCGGAGATGAACATAATCCAACTGAAGAGCAAAGGTAGGCTCGAGTGAACAGCAGCGCTGTTGTTTGTTCAGTATGCTAGTTGGTTCAGTTAGATCAAGCATTTGCATAACCTGGGCTGCTGACATGGGGAGCTCTTTAGATGTGAGTATATCAGGTCACAGCCCAGAGATTCTGATCAGCTAGGGTGGGCCTGGGAAGCAAGGTGCTGCTAAAGCTCCCAGGATTCTAATGTGCAGGTGAATGAGAACCAGGCAACTGGGAAAGTAGATTAGAGGGCTGGGTGGGTGATGGAGCGCCAGAACCAGGAGCAGCTATCCTCTCCTTCCCACTTTGAAAACCACTACTGGAGTAGAAGCTCTAAGGTCCACTGACATTTGATAGGTTGTGTGTGTGTGTGTGTGTGTGTGTGTGTGTGTGTGTGTGTGTGTGTGTGTGTGTGTGTGTGTGTGTGTGTGTGTGTGTGTGTGTGTGTGTGTGTGTGTGTAGGGATGGGTATCCACCCGCCATTCACCTTATCCACCCTACTTTGGGTCTTACCCTCAGCCTAGCCCTGCCCTCCAGGGGATCCATAGCCACCCTTCATGCTTCAGGACTTTTACTTTTAAAAAATATTTATTTATTTATTATTGGCTGTGCTGGGGCTTCCCTGATAGCTGGTAAAGAATCCAGGCTGTGCTGGGTCTTTATTGCTGTGTGAGGGCTTTCTCTAGTTGTGGTGCATGGGCTTATCATTGTTGTAGCTTCTCTTGTTGTAAAGCACAGGCTCTAGGGCAAGCAGGCTTCAGTAGTTGCAGCACACAGACTCCATAGCTGCAGTTTGCGGGATCCAGAGCACCGGCTCAGTAATCGTGGTGTGGGGGCTTAGTTGCCTTGAGACACATGGGATGTTCCTGGAGCAGAGATCAAACCTGATTTCCCTGCATTGGCAGGCAGATTGGGCTTCCCTGGTAGCTTGGACGGTAAAGCGTCTGTCTACAATGAGGGAGACCCGGGTTCGATCCCTGGGTCGGGAAGATCTCCTGGAGAAGGCAATGGCAACCCACTCCAGTATTCATGCCTGGAAAATCCCATGGACTGAGGAGCCTGGTGGGCCACAGTCCATGGGGTCGCAAAGAGTCAGACACGACTGAGCGACTTCTCTTCTTTTCTTCTTAATCACTGGACTACCAGGGAAGCCTCATGCTTCAGGCCTTATTTTCCCTTGAGGATCCCTTACTTGAAAAGATTTGGTCAACCAAAGCCTCTTACAGGTGTTAAAATATCAGAATGCTGCCCAGGGACCTGGCTGTCACTTGAAGGCTTCCAAATGGGCCCCCAAGGATGAAGGTGGTGGATGGGGGTTCAGGCTGCCAGGCAGTGCTGGAGGCCTCTGGATGGATGGCTCATCTCTGGGTTCGAGATGGTTTGGAGCAAAAACTCCAACTTAGGTGGAGGGAAACAGTCTTGTGGGTTGGAGCCGGCGACTGGGCAGGTGGTTCCTAACAGAGGCTAAGGTTGACCCTAGTGGAGGAGAATGGAGTGGGGAGGGGAGTGGAGTCAGAGACCCCGGCAGTGGGGCTGGACCTGTGGGTTGGGGAGGGCCAGGGAACTCCCAGAGAGTCTGGAGAGGGAGGAGGGCCAGAGCACTGAGCGTCTTCAGGTCGGGAAAGAGCCAATCCTGCGAAGGCAAGGGCTGGGGTTGTTTCCGAGATCCTGCAGCGGAAGGTGGGCCTTGAGGTCTCCAAGTGCGGAATGCAGGTGGGGCCTTTTTCCAGAGACCCCTTGGGGCCGACTCACCTAAGCCTTCCATAAATGGTTTGTGTGGAAGGTCTGAAAAACCTGAGGGCTCATCCAGTCTGAGTTTTTCAAGCAAACAAGGCCAGGGAGGGGTGCTGAACTGCCCAAGATCAAAAAGCTTGGGAGGCCAGGGCCGCCCAGAACCCAGGTCTCCTACCTCCTAGGCCAGGCTGTTTCCTGGGTTGCACTGTGCCAACTCTTCCCAATGGGGGTCTGTGTGGAGGGCTCTGGGGAGCATGGCAGACTGTTTAGTTCCTCCTGGGACCCCCTCAGATATTCCACTGTTTCCCAGGGACCAGAACAACCCCAGTCTGGAAAAAGCCCTTAGTGAGGGTGAAGGTGGTGGCGGCGGTTGGGGCTTTGCTCCCATGGGTGTCTTCATGGTGGGGTAACTGAGCCTGGGGGCCTGGCTGGGCCACAGGAGGGATTCTTGTGAAGGTGTGAGTGTGACATGTCACATGGTGAGGGGGAAGAGGGAGGGCAGGAGACCAGTGAGTGTATGCTGTGATGGCCGGCAGGCAGGACCTGGGTGTGATGTATCCCTCTGGGATGGCAGAAGGACCTGCCAGATTCAGCCAGGGGCAGCGTGGAGCCATGGACAGGCTTTAGAGTCAGCAAGACCAGTGGTCCAAACCTTGCTCTGCCCCTTCTGGGCCAGAGAGCCTTCCAAGCCTCAGTTTCTTCATCTGTAAACTGGGGGACATGATCCCTCCCTCAGGGAGTCCTGTGAGTACCTCAGGTCGTGGATGGCTGTGCCCAGCACCCACCGTGCATGCCATGAGGTACAGGTGGCAAGGACTGTGGCTGGACTGGCTCTCTGGATAGGACACAGGGCCTGACATTACTCAGGACCTGGCAGGAGAGCAAAATGCCGCCACATCCGTGGGCGAGACAAAGGCTGGAGTAGACCCCTGAGGCCCGCCCCATCACCTGAACCCGTCTGCACCACCAGTAGTCATGGCCGCCTCTGGGACAGAGTCAGGAACTGAGACCCCAGCCAAGGAACCATCTGGTCGTGAGCTTGAAGGCCCACTCCTTCTCCTAAGGACTGGGGAGATCACTCCGTCTTGACCCTGGACTGACCCCTCCCCTCCCTCTTTCCACAGAAGGAGCCCCTGCATGGTCCCATGGGGCCAGATCCAGAGCCCTGGGACAGTGACCTCTTCGGCAGGAAGGAGGAGCTGGGCTTCACCAACCTTGGCCTGGACACCACAGACCTGTGATGGGGGTGTAGCCACCGGACTCTGGCCACAGAGCTCCACACGGGCCCCCACTCTTCTGATCCACCTCCAAAGGGGCTTTGTTACGCCCAAATTACACCTACCCTTCCCTGATCATAATAAGATAAGCTGCTCCACCCCCGTCTGCTTGTAGCCAATCACAGCTGACAAGGGTTGGGGGAGTATTTTATTACCAATGTATTGTGACAGTTTGTAGCCAAAAACCGTGGCTGGAGGGTTGGGGGACAGGGGTACTGAGTGGTCACAAGGGGCTTGTGGGGCTCACGGCACTGGGGGACGAGGGACCCGAGAGGGTGGTCTTTTGGGACTACGGTGGTTGTAGAGTGAGCTCTCCGTCGTGTCCCCAGCGCCCAAGGCCAGCTGTCACCAGGCTGTGGGCCTCTGACCATGACCCTCCGGCGTTTCTGTGACTCTTGCAGCTGCGCCCACAGGGCACTCCTGCAGCTGCCTTTGGCCTGTCTGGGAATTGTGGAGCGGTGTCCAGTGAGGGTGGGGATAGGGCCAGGTGAGGGGGAGACAGGAACTGGGGACAACTACCAGCATGCAAGAGATGCCCAGGCCATGGGGCCAGCCCGCCGCGTGGACACGCACTCGCATACACCCCGGGCTTGCACATCGGGGGTCTCACATGCCAATCCTCACATACTTGGGGCTTTTGTACAGTTTCTCCCGTTCTGGGGACCTGGCTGCCTCTGGAGACCACAGCGCACCTGTCTGGACATCTCAGGAGCCTGCCCTAGCTCTCAAGGCTAGGTCCCCAGAGGGACTCTGAGCAGGTCCCCAGAGGTGGCCCAGTGTGGCCGGGAGAGGGTAGTGCTGAGGGCTATGAGGGGATGGTGGGGTGTCGGGGCTGGGTTCGTGGGCTCCTGACCACGAAGGAGCTGGGTAGAGGACATTCATTGGTGTGTTCAGGAGAGGAAGGGGGCTGGAAAGACAGGATGAGAAGACCCTAGATGCTGCCCGCCCCTTGGAGGCCTGTCGCGCGTCGAGGGGATCCCTTCTAGGGGCCTGGGATCGAGAAGGGAGCCTGAGAAGGTTGGAAACCCGGGCGTACAAAAGGGGAGCCGATCACTCGGCTGTGGGCCCGGCTCGCGAGCAGCATCGCGGGCGCCGCACACTCTGCAGCAGCGCGCGAAAGAGGCCCGGCGGGCGCTTGGCGGCTCCCTCCGAGGGCGCGGTGCGGACGGAGCCCGCGCGGCCCGGGCCCGGGCGCGCAGCGGGAGGTGGCGGCGCGGGCGCCCCCTGGCGACCGTGCTCCTCGATCTGTCGCTCCAGATGCTTCTGGATGGCCATGCCCAGCACCTCCACCTCCATGGCCGCGCCGTACACCTCCCACGTCATGCCCTTTTCGTCCCAGCTCACGTCGCGCACCGGCTCGACCGCCTCGGGGGGCGCCGAGGCGGCCGCCAGCGCGGAGCCCGGCCGCACCCGCACTTCGGGGAAGGCGGGCGGCGCGGCGGCCTGCGGCGTCATGGGCCCGGTGGCCACGGAGCGCGTCTCGGCGGCGCCCAGCGACACCTGCAGGCCCGCGTCCCGGCGAGAGGGCGGCCCGGGCGCGGGGCTGGGCGCGCGCGGCGCCCCTTGGAAGCTGAAGGCCGGGCCGCCCGCGCCGTCCTGCGGAGACATGGGGCTCACGGCCACCGACACGCAGGCCTGCGAGCCCGCCTGCGTGCCCGCGTCCTCGCGTGGCGGCGGGGCGTTCGCCTCCCACGACGGCGCCTTGGTGAAGTTGTCGCGAGTCCGCGGCCCGGGCGGCGGCGGCGCGACCGCCTCCAGGCCGGGGCTCCTCTCGGCCTTAGTAGCCGCCGGGTCCTTCCGGGCGAGGCTGGAGGCCTCGGAGCTGGGCAGTGACGCTGGCTCCACGCGGCCCCCGCCGTCTGCGGGAGAAGGAGCGGAGTCACAGGGTTTGCCATCTGCCTGCCTGGAGGCCTTCTCCAGAGTCAGGCTGTCCCCCTTCCCCGAGGATGAGAGCTCCCCCTTTCTCGGAGGCACAGAGTCAGTCTTGTCCAGGCCTACAGGCGCCACCTTCCCAGAGGCAATAGAGCCTGCTGATTCTGAGGGTCCAGGATCCGGCTTTTCCGGGGCCAGTGGCTTCTCGGTCGGCGAAGATTTAGCCTCTGCTTTCCCTGGTGAGGCGGTGCCCTCCTGCCCACAGGGTGTGGTTTCCGCTTTGCCCTCGGACTTGGATTCTGCTTTCCTGGAGGCCCTGGGATCCACCTTCGTGGAGTTCATAGGATTGCCCTTCTCGAGGGGCAGAGCATCCACCGTTCCCTCCGGGACAGCTTCTGCCTTTCCCGAGGATGCCCGGACTGTTTTTCCTAGGCTCGTGGGGGCTACCCTTCCTGCGGACTCGGAGTCCATGTCTCCGGGGAGGACAGCTTCCGGCTTTCCCTTGCTCACAGGGTTCACTTTCCCCGAGATGGGGGGCTCAGCCTTCCCCAAGGCTGGGGGACCCACCTTTCCAGGGGCCAGGGGACCTGACTTTTCCACGGACAATGGGTCTGCTTTCCCCCTAGTCACTGCCTCAGCTTTTTCAGAGGAAGGAGGACCCACGGGACCAGAGGACGCAGAGTCAATCTCTCCTGATGATTCAGGATTCACTTTTCCAGGAGGTGATGTTTTTGTATTTCCCACAGAAATGGGATCCCCCTTTCTGGAGGACACTGGGTCCTCCTTTCTTGAGAATGTGGTTTCTGTCTTTCCCACTGACATCAGTTCTGCCTGCATGGGAGACAAAGGCTCTGGCTTTCCTGAGGACACAGGATCCACTTTTGCCAAAGAAACCGAACCCACTTCTACAGACACGGGGTCCATATTTTTCAAAGACGTGGGCTCCACCTGTCCAGCAGACATGGTTTTTGTCATTCCCACAGACATGGAGCCTTGCTTTTCTGAGGAGGCAGGGTCCATCTTTCCTAGGAACTGAGGGTCCTCTTTTGTGGAGGACATAATTTCTGCATTTACTATAGATGCAGGATCTGTCATCCCCAAGTGAGTAGGATCTGCCCTTCCTGATGGCCCCAGAGCCACTGTTCCTGGCATGATTTTGCCTGGTGACCCTGGAGTCAGCGCTTCCAAGGACACAGGATCCGCGTTTGCTGAGAACTCGAGATCTCTCTTTCCCAAGGCTACAAGATCTGTCTTTTCTGTAAATGCAGACCCCACCTCTTCTGAGGACACTCGAAGGTCTTTTCCTGAATACCTGGGCTCCTCCTTTCTTGGGAACACAGGATCCACTTTGCCCAAGGATCCAGGCTCCTCCTTCCTTAGGGACACTGCATCCATCTCGCTGGAGCACTGAGGATCTACCTTTCCCAAGGATCCAGGATCCTCTTTTCCTAGGGTCACGGGATCCTTACTTCCAGAAGCCACAGAATCCACTTCCCCTATGATTGCAGGCTCTGTCTTTCCTGTAAACATAGGATCTGCCATCCTCAAGGACCCAGCATCTTCCTTTCCTATGGAAATGGAATCTAGCTGTTTTGAAGACTTGGAATCCATATTCTCTAAGAATATTGGGTTTCTGTTCTCTGAGGGTGAAGGATCAGTTTTCACTGAGGACACAGGCTCTGGCCTCCCAGAGAAGGTGGTTTCTGGTGTTCCTGAGATCAAGGCTCCTTGTGTCCCTAATGTCTCCTTGGCGGCTGCCTCCTGGGAAGGGATGTGGGTCTTGGAGGGGTAGGCCAAACTCCTGCCAGGGTCCGCAGAGCAGGACGCCGCTTCCCCAGCCCCACTGGGGCTGCTGTGTCTGGAGTCCATGCTTGGGCTTTGGGCAGGGGTGTGCCTTGGGTGTGTAGGGATGGCCTTTTGCTGGGAGGGCCAGCAGTCCCTCATGGCCTGGCTCCCAGCCCCCAGGCTCCCATCCTGTGGGTAGCAGAAGGCTGTGGGCTGGGGTCCTGGGGGGCTGGATTCCTTTCGAAGCAGCTGGAGCCAGGCTGGGTCTTCAGCACTGCCCAATTGCCCTCAAGACCATGCTTGGGCCCCAGGTGTCTGTCTTGTTCTGAAACACAGAAAGAGCAGACTTAGGCTCAGAGGAGACCCGGTGGGAGAAGCCTCTATCCAGGCACCTTCCCTCTCACTGTTCCTAACAGCCGGGCCTTCTTCACATTCTCTAACTTTGTCTGATCCCCTCCTGTCCATAGGGTCTGGGCTAATAAATGAACCAAACCATACCATTTCCCTGTTTCACTGCTCCCACTGGCCCTCTGGATAAAGGCCAGGCTTCCTAAAAGGGCATTCAAGGCCCTTCACAACTTGGCCACAATCTAACTTTTCACCCCTCCTTTTTCAGCCCCCCTCCCATGCAACATGCTATCTAGAAGTTATGCTGTTTTTCTTTAGGCCATGGGTCACAAATTCTGATGCCATAGGGGCCAGGTAGGTAATCTAATTGAAGGAAGCAGACTGGATCCTAAACAGTAGGGAGTGTTCAGGACTAAGGCAAACTGGAGAGCACATGCCCTGTCTAAAGAGCGGACCATACTCCATTAGCCAAGTACTGTCCTGGAGAAATGCATCTTGGTAGTATCAGTCAGAAGTGGGAAATATAGAAGTTTAATGTAAAATATCCCAATTAATTCAAGGTTTAAAAAATATGGTATGTGGGCCAAAGTATGTCTGTGGATCACCAGTTTATATCTGTGTAGGCCCTGGGGAGATGGGAATGCTTTACGGTTGAGGAAAGAGCATAGTCTGAAATGTGTGTTTTCAAAGATTGCTTAGGGATGGTGTGGAGGTTGGAGAGGAGGGGTTGGCCAATCATTTATTCAACCTTTCATGCATCCTGCTCTTCATTCATTTACCCAGCCCTTTCTCTGTGATGGTCTAGATAAGAGACAGTACAGCGAAGGTGGTGGGGATGAAGAGCTGGCAACTTTGAGAGGTCCAAGGGAAACTGACAGGAACCAACTGGATGTAAGAGGTGATCGTGGGGGTGGTCTGCAGGATTCTGGCTGGGGTTGGGAGGTGCTGGGCAAGACATATGGGGAAAGGGAGAATTGCATTTTGGACAAACTGAGTGTGTGGTACCTGGGGTACACCCAGGGAAAGGATCTGGCAGGTGGCTGGATCAGCATGCAGCTCAGAAGCCAAGGCAAGCAGCGCTCTGATTCCCCCAGACCTCTTGCTCCCCACATCACCAAAGTCACGTTGTAGTGCTCAGGCCAAGATCCCTCGACCTCTTCTCAAACCCTCCAGCCCAACATCCAAGCAAAACATAATGGATCTACCTTCAAAAGAAATCCAGAATTTGGCAACTATCCTGAGCCAAACCCACACCATCTCTGACTGGAATTATCCTTGCTTTATCCTTCACTCTATTTGTTTATTCTCAGCACAGCAGCCAGAGGGATCTTAGTAAAATTCAAGGCAGACCTCCTTTGCCCAGAACCACATAGTGTCTCTCCATTTCATGCAATGTAAAAGTGTTAGTCACTCAGCTGTGTCCAACTCTGCGACCCCACAGACTGTAGCCTGCCAGGCTCTTCTGTCCATGGAATTCTCCAGGCAAGAATACGGGAGTGGGTAGCCATTCTCTTCTCCAGGGGATCTTCCCGACCCAGGGATCGAATCTGGATCTCCCAAATTGCAGGCAGATTCTTTACCATCTGTGTCACCAGGGAAACTCCTCACCATAGCTCACAAGTTCCTGCATTTTCTGGCCCTGTCACAGCTCTTGGTCTTGTCTCCTACGGCTCTCCCCTGATTACCCCACTTCAGCGACCCGTCTGCCCTGTTGGTCCCTGAACCCACTACCGTGGGGCCTTTGCACTGGCTGTCTCCTCTCTGCCTGAAATGCTTTCGCTCCCAACATCTGCATCTCCCTGAAGCTTTCCCTGACACATCCAGGATAAAGTAGCCTCCTTCCCGACACTGGCTGATGCTCTCCTTCCCCCTTGCCTTGGTCTGTTTTTCTTTCTGCTACCTGTCTTCATCCTCAAATTGCATATGCTTGTTTATTGCTCATGATCTGTCTCTCCATGAGAATGTCCGCTCCAGGAGTGTGGGGGCTTTGCCATGTTAACTGATGTAGTCTCAGGGTTGAGCACAATGACTGGCACATGGTAAGCAAGCGGTTTCCAATACATGTTTGTTAAATAAATGACTGAATACCCTTTCTGTGACATTGGTCCCACCATGCCACTCTTGGCTCAAAGCCCTCCTTGCTCTTTTAGGGGAAATAAATTGGTTGCAATCTTTTTGGAAGGACATTTATCAGTATCAGACTAATGGTGCATGAGAACATGGCTGGTAATGAGAAGAAAACCAGGAAGTGGGTTTGTAAAATGTGGGACAAACATATGGGAAACCCTCCACCCTCCACAGCTGTCAGAAAGGGTGGAGTGATGAGGAAAGATGCTCAAGGTAAGTTAAGGGAAAAAACCAGGGGACAGCATGGTGAGTGGGTTCCTGTGAGTGTAGGCAAGGGAAAGGATAGGTACACATCTGTAGGTTTATTTATAAAGAGAAAATTTCTGGAAGGAAACCCATGAAACTTTTAGCAGTGATTGCCTTTGGGAAGTGACACCAGAGATATCTGGAGGTAGAAGAAACTGTTTTATTAATGCTGCTTTGCAATGGTTGAATTTTGATTATGTGTGCATGTATTATTTAAAAACAAAAACAGGGGAAAAGAAACTTTTAATGACTTCTTTAAAATCTTTAGGGTCGCGTCCAACTCTTTAATGTGCTTCTAAGTCCCTGTGTATTTACTCAGTTGGTGGGCTTTATCTTTAATTATGCACTCCATCCCCCACAGCATGTGTACCCACACACACTCTCAAAAACTGCTTTGGGTTCAACCAGGGGTTCACATTCTCCCTCATCTTGGCCTCTACAACTTTCCTGCTTGGCTTTTAGTAAACCATCAGTTCTCAGTTTAAACGCCGCCTCCTACAATGACCCTTCTTTGCCTACCACCTTCCTCCGGGTTCCCGTGGCCTCTTGTTCTACTCCTAACCGGGCTCTTGTCATTCTGCCTATAGCCCTTTACACCTCTGGGTCCCCACCTAGCCCTCAGGTGCCTGGATGGGGATTCAGCTGCTATTGTTCACCACTGAGTCCCCCAAGCTTTGGGCTTATGGGACTTGGGGGTGAGGATTTCACCAAAATGGGGGGATGGGAGGAGAAGCAGTCTTGCAGAGGATGGTGGGGGACTGGGTTTTGGGAAATTTAACTGGGGTGTCTGTGGGCCTTATAGGGGAGATATCCAGGAGGCTTCTGGGAGACACGTTTGAAATACAGGAGAGGTCAGCTGCAATTCTTTGGATCTGCTTTTCATCAGCATAAAAACAGATGTATGGGGAGCTTGGGGCTTCCCAGGTGGCTCAGTGGTAAAGAATCTGCCTGCCAATGCAGGAGAAGTGGTTTGATCCCTGGGTTGAATCCCAGGGAAGATCCCCTGGAGAAGGAAATGGCAACCCACTCCAGAATTCTTGCCTGGGAAATCTCATTGTCAGAGAAGCCTGGTGGGCTATAGTCTATGGGGTCCCAAAAGAGTCGAAAATGACTTAGTGACTAAACACCACAACAAAATAGGGAGCTTGGGCTGGAACTGGAAGGAGTTGCCAAGGGCTATAGGAGGTGTGCTCTGAGTCCTCACCAACCTTCTTTTCATCCCTGGTAGCCCAGCCCCAGGGTCCTCTCACACCAGCCCCTCCATCAGGCTCCCTGCTCCAGGTGAGGCATGGGCCAGAAGTCAGGACAGTTCCCCAACTTACCAGCTTCCTGATTTTTTAACCAGCTCCATGACCTTAGGCAAGTCCCTTCTCCTCACTGGGGACCCTAACAAACCTACTCCCTGCTCCCCCAGGGCTGCAGGGAGAATTAAAGAAGATGAAGGGTGTGCACGTCCCTGCTACTTTAGGGCTGGGCTGTGTACATGCGAGGCCTGTTTTTATCTACTCAGTCTGTCAGAGCCCAGCTGTGCTCCCAGGAGGAGGCAGGGGAGGGAGGGCCAGCAACACAGGCACAAACTGGCAAAACCTCGCCCTTGGACATGCCTGATTAACTTGGAGTGCTTAAAAATTTTTTTTTAAGTTACTGATCAACATTTAAAAATTAGAAGAGTTCATGTGAGAATCAGATTTCCAGCTCCTCTTGGAAAACTAAGATTTGGCAGTCTGAGTGTGCTTCCTTCATAGCAGCAGTAGCATCCTTAGATGGATCCAATCAGCCACCATCTCTACCCCTCCCAGTGGTGTCCTGGGCACTGAGGTTGACTGCCTGCTGCCACTGATCACTGATTTGCACCACCATTTTTCTTATAGCAGCCCCTTATGGGTGTTATCCACCTGGTCTGTAGCCACCTGAGTTCTGATTCTTGATCTAGATGCCAAGAAGGTGGGAGGTGACCTTGCACACATGAAGTTCTTACAAAACCTATTATGTGCAAATCCTGTACACTTTCTGGGCAGATGCTCTGGTCTTTTTTTCCAGAGAAGGAAACTGAGGTTCGAAGAGGCAGGCATGGCCAAGCTGGCAATGTGCCTTTTCTGAAAGTTCCATAAGAGGCTACCTTCTTAGTTCTCAGCCCCCAATTCTCTGATGTGGGATAAGGTCCAAGTTGGGACAAAGAGCCTGGCCATGTAGTTAGAAAGATGTGGGGTCAAGCCCCAGCCTAGTCATTGACTTGTTACATGACTCTGGGTGAGTTTTTCCACACTCTGAACCTCAGTTTCCCAATCTTTCCAATGGGGGAGATGCATGCATGCTAAGTCGCTTCAGTCATGTCTGACTCTTTGCAATCCTATGGACTATAGACTGCCAGGCTCCTCTGTCAGTGGCATTCTCCAGGCAAGAATGCTGGAATTGGTTGCCATGCCCTTCTCCAGGGGATCTTCCTGACCCAGGAATTGAACCCACGTCTCTTACGTTTCCTGCATTAGCAAGTGGGTTCTTTACCACTAGCATCACCTGGGAAGCCACAAATGGGGAGAGGATGTAGTTACACTAGTAGAACTGGCTGAGGCCTGGGTTTACAATCTGCTAGGATACCATTCCTAGAGGCTCTATGGCTTGCAGTTGTGCTAGGCTTTACCCAGCTCTCAAGAAAGCCGTGGTATTCTCAAGTCACTTCTCCAAAAGGCAACCCACACCTGGGGTCTCATATTCTCACCTCCATCCCCCACTGGACCCAGCTCTATCATTCTCCCACTGTGTGCTCAGCCCTGGGGCCAGCATTCTCAGGCTTGTTTTTGCATCTGGACTCCACAACAGTCTCATGAAGGGGGGCATTATCATCCCATTTCACAGATGAGGATGCTGAGGTCAGAGGCAGAAAAGACTTGACCAAGGGCACATTGGGAGAGGGTGGGGCTCTGATTCAAAGCCTATTTTGCCTGAATCCAAACCCTGGTTCTTCCTACTCGTATCAGCCAAGATCTTGGACACTGATGGATGGCTCTTAAAATCCCTTTTATGCTCTTCAGGGTCATTTCAAGGGTCCTCCCAGTCCCTTGGATCTAACAGGCAACAGCACCAGGAGGTGTCTAGGAGAGGAAGCAAGAGTGTCTTCTGTGTGAACCCACTTGTGGGCACACCCTTTGGGCAGACGATCCTGCACACTTCTGCCTCCCGATGGAGGTGAAAGGTTGAAATGACCCCCAGTTGTGTGGGCTGGCTCACCCAGCGTGCAGCGGAGCACGTAGATGGCTTGTCGACATCTGCGCCAGCTTAGGCCAGCCTGGGGAGCCGGAGTCTGGCTCCTGCGTTTTGCTCAAGAAGTCAGTGTGCACATGTGCAGTCGGTATGTGCAGAATGCCCTATGTATTTGTGTCTCCTGGTGGCCATTTGGACCCTGTAGGTATACACATTCATGGCCACCTGGCCTCAGAGCCTCATTCATGAGAGCTGGCTGGTATGTGCACAAGCGTTGTTGTGCCCTGCTCCCAGGCAGAGAGGCCCCTGTGAATGCTCACTTAGGCCCAGAGACCTGGCCAGCCTGTTATTTCCCCTTTAGGATTTCTTCCAGAATTGGAGCCAGGACTGCCAGGAACCTGCAGTCACCTCTTCCCATGGTGATAAGATTGACAAAGGCTTGTGGTACTTCAGCAGGTGTGTGTGTGTATGTGTGACAGTCTAGGTGTGCCGTACCTCACCCTCTCATCCCCTTGTCTTCTACAACCCTCGGAGCAGTAAAGCGTCCTGCCTGGAGCTGGATGGGAAAAGGAGTCTAGCAAAGGGTGATATCCAGTCTTCCTTCCAGAAACAGCCTTCAGGGCAGCTGTCCATCCACTCACAGGAGGGCAAGAGTGGACATGCAGGAGTTGAGGGGTGGAGAGCAAGTTAAAAGTGTGTGATGGAGTGTGTGACACACCTACTCCAGGGTCTGGGGCAACGTGAGGGACACCATGATGTGCAGGTGTGAACAGGCGCAAGCAGGCCAGAGCAGGGTGGCTGCGAGTGCGTTGTGATGGGGGCTATTGCTGAGTTGAGTGTGTGCTATGATAGGCGATGGCTGATGTGAGTGCGTAGCAATGCCTGGGTGTGTACGCAAAGATGTACTGGGTGGGTGCACAGGTGGCCATGTGTATGAGTCTGATGGAATGACAAGGACCATAGTGTGTGTAGACCTGTGGCCTCGAGTGGTGAGTGTGTGACAGTATATGTGGTGGACCCCCAGAGTGTGTGCCACACCGGGCGTGCGACAGCGAGTGTGCTCGATGGTGCCAATAGAGCCACTCGATCGCCGAGCTCGCTCCATGGGGAAAATGAATCAACGCGGGCGGACCCCTTCCCCGCGGTGGCGGGAAGCGCCCCCTCCCGTACCACGGTGCCAAACAAAGCAGCAGTCAGAGGCGAGGCCAGGCGCGGGGCCGGGGTCTTACACACAGGGCGGGCTGGCCCGCAGGGCCCCTCGGGTGCTCGGCCAGGACTGCGGACCCGCCCCCGCCCCGCCCCGCCCCAGAGAGGAACCTGGAAATGGACACCCGCCGCCCCAGTAGCGCGCGTACCTTCACCCAGGCGCACGCCAGACACACGCCGCGCGCTGTGCCCAAACCCCGCCACCCAGGCGGTTCGAGGACCCTGGACAGCGGCTCTGGGGCTGCCGCGAGCGGCAGAAGGGGGTCGACACCGCCCGTTTGGAGCGAGCAGCAGAGGCAGGAGCGACGCTTACCGGGCTCTGTCGCCGTTCCGTCTCCTCGGCGCGCTGCGCTCCGGCTCCCGCCACCGCCACCGCCGCTGCCCGAGCTGCCTCGGCTGCCTCCGGCCGGGCTGGCGGGCGGACCCGCGGACTCGGCGCAGCCGTCCCCCGCGCCAGCTCCGCGCTCCCACCCCGCGCCCCGCCTCGGGCATGCGCGCTAGCTGACTGGCGGCCTCAGAACCCGGGAGGGGGCGGTGCCGGCAGGGAAGCAGGGGCCCAAAGGAGGGAGGGGCGCCCCTCGTCCGCAGCCCCTCACTGCGACCGCTAGGCTCCTAGGTCCCCCGCCCTCCTCGACCCGGTTAGCGTTTCACAGACTGGAGACCGAGGGGCGGAGAGGCTGCCTATTTGCTGCGCGCCTGCTGAGGGCGGGGCACGCTGTCACTCAGATCTCACTCAATCCAGCCCCGCGAACGCCCTCTGCTTGTTTCACCGAGGAGAAAACTGGGGCCCAGAACGGGGAGGCCACTTGTCCAAGGATACTCGGCCTCTGAATAGAGACCCTGGTCTGCGCCATGGCCGAGCTGCCCCTGCGCGGAATTTCCCGCCTCCGCCCTGGCCGCACTTCCGGCCTTCTCTCACACCCCCACCTCGCCCCGCCCCCGTCCCCTTTGTCTCGCCGCCACCCACGCTCTCCGGAGTGGAGGGACCTGCGTAGTTGCGGGAGGAGGGAGAGAGCCTTCGATTTCCCCGCTACCGTCCTCCCTAGCCAGGGTGCCCGCCCACCTAGTCTGTGCAAGCCGGGTTTTCCTCCACCCTCCAGCAAATCATTTCACCTTTCAGAGTCTCAATTTCTCCATCTGTAAGATGGGACTAACATGAATCACCTTACAGTGAGTAGTCTTGGAAGGATGAAGGAGCCTGAAGTAGGTGTTCAGAGGCTTTTAGCTGAATTTGAATTGCCAAGGACAGGAGGACTTGCTGCCCACCCCTCCTCGACGTTTCTCAGCAGAGAAATAGTCCCCTCCCCTTTGATTTCCCAGAAGGGGAAAAATAAGTCTGTAATTACCAAAAGGTGATAAAAATCCTCCACGTGTACTGTAAAACCACCTACTAAAAGTGGTAGCAACTAACGTTAATAAGCTTATTTGGGGGCAGTGTTTTTATGGTAAAGCCTGCAAGTTAAAGTAACCAGTAACGTTACCTTGTTTTCAGATTTCATCTAATTTCCATTTCCAGTCACTTATAAGCAAGTTCATGTGAATGTATTATATCCCGTTTATCAGATAAGAAAACAGACACTGGTGCTAGGTCACTTGCTTGTTAGTAATGAAGCTAACTCCTGAAACTTCAGGCTTCACCTTTACTTTCTATTCCTCTGACTTACGTGGTGAGCCACAAGTCACTGTGATCGTTAAAAAAAGAATTAAAAAAAAATCTGGATGACACACATACAAAACAAAACAAAAACCTATCGGACTGACGTCTTCAGCCAGCACCCCAGGGAAGCAGAAAATTGAGTGCCCAACCAACTTTCAGGACCACGGACAGCACCAAGGAGCGCACCAAGGAACCAGCGTCTTTAGCCCTGAAAATTGCTGATTTACCACAAAAGCATTTTGATTCACAGTTTACAAACTTTATTCTACACTCATCGTTTCATTTTATTTTCCCTGCAGCCCTTCAAGGTATACATCGTTGGCCTCATGGTATACATGAAGACACCAAGCTTTGGGTAGGTTCACAAGACATAAGCAGTATCAGGAACGTGGCTGTGATCTAAAAAGCACTCCCACCGCCCCCCCCCCCCCCGGGGGGGGGGGAAGGGAGGGGACAGGGCGAGAGTGGATGAGAGCAGGATCAGGGCATGAGTGAGGAGGCCGTAGCAGGTGAGAGGTAATGATGCCTGAACCACTGGAATGGAGAGTAGGGGCCAGATTTGATAATTATTTAGGGATAAAGTCAACAGGTCTTGGTCATGTGGTGAATGTGAGTGTGAGAGGATTCTACTGCCTCTCTGAGGGCTTGCCTTGGGGAGCCAAATGGATGGAGAATCTGATGAACCCTGGGGAAAGAAGGGGCTTGTGAAACAGCTCCACTGAGACATCTGAGTCCAAAACTGAGCTCAGAAGTAGCCAAGGCTGGAAACAGGGCAGGGAACTGGTGTTGGAAGTCATGAGAGGTGTTGGGACACCAGGGGAAAGTATAGACCAAATAGGGTGAGACAAGTTACCCTAGGCCCACTCCGAGGAACACCAACATTAAGGGGAAAGGAGGCTGCAAAGAATGAGAGAGACTAGTATGAGAAAACCCAGAAGAAACCCAGGAGAGTGTGATGTCTCAGAAGCCAAGGGGAGAGAACATTCTAGAAGGATGTCAGGGTCAACTGCATCAGGAAGACAAGATACAGCCTGAGAGATATCCTCTGGGCTTGAAAAAAAGACAATGGAAATTTGATGAAAGCACAGTCAGTGGAGTGGTGGGGGTGGAAGCCAGACTGGGGAGGCGGGGCAGGAACTGATGAATTAATGGAACCAAGGAAGTGGAGAGGACAAGTAGATGACTCTCCAAAGTTTGGGTTTAGAGCCAGAAAGAAGATTTGATAGTCTCTCCAGGGCACTGGAGGTATTTAAGTCCTGATGGGGAGGGGGGCAGTAAGGAGGGAAAGGGAGATGCCAAGAAAGGAGATCATAATGGCTGGGTCCAGATGCTCAGTGTGGAAGGATAGGATGGGATCCAGCACCCTGGGGCGGCTCACAGACCCTGAAATGAAGCTTGAGGAAATGTGGTTTATTTGGCAAGTGCAGGGACACCAGCAGGTGAGTGGGAAGGTGACCCAGGCAGAGAAGGCATCCAATGAGAGGTGGTTATCAAGCCAGCTACCACGGTGGGCGATTGAGGCTTAATCCTGCAGGAAGTCTTGAGAAATGGGGTAAATGCACATCTAGAATTCCTCTGGTCAAGAGCAAGGGAGCTTGTGTATTTATATCCCAGTATCTGGCAGACATTGGGGAAGAGCCGGCCCATGGGCTGTGTGTTAAGTCCCAGGCACTTCTAGCCCACAGTGCAGGTAGACAAAGTGGTTTCCACAGACTGATACAGTTCTTTGACAAAGAGGCAGAAAAACATCTACTTCTGCTTTGTTGATTACGCTAGAGCCTTTTTTTTTTTTTTTAAACACTAGAGCCTTTGACTGTGTGGATCACAATAAACTGTGGAAAATTCTTAAAGAGATAGGAATACCAGACCACCTTACCTGCCTCCTGAGAAACCTGTATGCAGGTCAAGAAGCAACTGTTAGAACCAGACATAGAACAATGGACTGGTTTCAAATTGGGAAAGGAGTACATCAAGGCTGTATATTGTCACCCTGCTTATTTAATTTATATGCAGAGTACATCATGTGAACTGCTGGGTTGGATGAATCACAAGCTGGAATCAAGATTGCCAGGAGAAATATCAATAATTTCAGATGCCATTCTAATGGCAGAAAGTGAAGAGGAACTAAAGAGGCTCTTGAAGAGAGTGAAAAAGAAGAGTGAAAAAGCTGACTTAAAACTCAACATTCAAAAAACTATGATCATGATATCTGGTCCCATCACTTCATGGCAAATAGATGGGGAAACAATGGAAACAGTGGCAGATTTTATTTTCTTGGGTTACAAAATCACTGCGGAAAGTGACTGCAGCCATGAAATTAAAAGATGCTTGCTTCTTGGAAGGAAAGCTATGAAAAAACTAGATAGTGTATTAAAAAACAGAGACATAACTTTGCTGACAAAGGTCCATATAGTCAAAGCTATTATTTTTTCAGTAGTCATGTATGGATGTGAGAGTTGGACCATAAAGAAGGCTGAATGCCAAAGAATTGATGCTTTCGAATTGTGGTACTGGGGAAGACTCTTCAGAGTCCCTTGGACTGCAAGGAGATCAAACCAGTCAATCCTAAAGGAAATCAATCCTGACTATTCATTGAAAGGACTAATGCAGAAGCTGAAGCTCCAATACTTTGGCCACCTGATGCAAAGAACCAGCTTACTGGAAAAGAGTCTGATGCTGCGAAAGCATCAGAAGGCAAAAGAAGGGGGCAACAGAGGATGAGATGGTTAGATAGCATCAACAATTCAGTGCACATAAATTTGAGCAAACTCTGGGAGATAGTGAAGGTCAGGGAAGCCTAGCAAGCTGAAGTCCATGGGGTTACAAAGAGTCAGACACAATTTAGTGACTGAACAATAACCTGGCTGTTGGGAGTCTGACTGGTGGGCACAGAGATAGTAAAATCACCAGAGGAGATGTGGACAGAGCTCCGGCCATGTCTGCTACATGGGCACAGTCCAGGGCCTCTTTCCATCTGTGCCCTTTGCCACTCTCCAACAACTCTTGTTCCATGAGGACTTGTTGATAAATACATGTTTAAAAATCAAAATTTCCAGACAACAGAACAAAACACTTGCCAGGGTAGAGTGGAAGGTCAAAAAGGACATGGACGTAAGCAGTGTAGATTCGGATCCTGACTTTGCCAGTTACTAGCTGTGTGGCCTGACTGAGATCTCTCTAGGCCTCAGCTTCATCATTTGTAATTCTTACTTCTCAGAGCTCTCAGGAGGATGAAGGCAGGAAAAGTTCCTCAATCACCAAGCATAGTGTAACATTCCTGGTGGATGCCAGGGTATGGCAAGCCCAGCACTCTGTACCCTTATTGACCACAGCACCTCTGTTTCCCTTGGGGACCCACCTCCTCACTGCAGTCCATGCAGTGGAGTGGGATGGGCCCCACTGCCATCTTTAGGGGTGGGCAGTGACCCCGTCCTGGCCAATCAGTGTGTGGTGATTAGTTCCATGGATGGAGGCAGAGCAGAGGCTCATAGCCAGGGCAACCAGTCTCCCACGTCCCTGGAGCTTTAGGGGTTGCTAAATAGGTGGTGTGTCTGCCTGCAGCTACTGAGGGTCGTCTCTGTCCCCATGTGGAGAATCTGCCTGGGCCCGGAATGTGGCTTGTCTTGGGGTTCAGGTTCATCCTGTGACAACCAGCATGGTCACCCACACCCATGTGAGTGTGTGTGTATGTGACTCTTGGGTTGGTCTGCCTCTGGGAAGCCACACACACTCGTGCACACCAGAAGATAAACAAGTGCCTGCAGTTCTTTGGCTGGCGCCCAGGCCGGGGGTGGAATAAACAATCCTAGTGACTTTCTGAAAAGCAAGCGTGTGTGGCAACAGGCGCCATGGAGACAAGCAGACTGTACAGAGCACGGGCAGCAGCCACCCCCCTGATACCACCCCTGTGCACACACACATGCACATACACAAGCACCTCCCATGTTCAGATCATGTTTGTATCCACTCCATCACGCACAGTCCTGCTTCCACACCCAGGCACACCACCCTTGGGATCTGCCCCCATTTCAGTTTTGCTAAAGGCTAAAGGCTTTTGGAGAAGGAAATGGCAACCCACTCCAGTATTCTTGCCTGGAAAATCCCATGGACAGAGGAGCCTGTTAGGCTACAGTCCATGGGATTGCAAAGAGTCGGACACGACTGAGCAACTTCACTTTCAAAGGCTTTTGAGAAGATCTGAGATTTCTAATACAATAGCACCCACGGTTCCTCACCCCCTTCTGGACACTGGTCCTGACGTAGACCAAGTTTTAGCAAATCATAGCCTCTAGGGAAGTGTGTGTGTGGTGGGGGTGGGGGGGGGAGATGGAAACAGAGAGAGATGGAGGAGGAGAGAGGTGGGGGAGGGGGAGAGGATCACACGGCAGGCAATACTATATAAACCCAACTTCCTAGAAAGTTCTTCTATTTGCTTCAGAGATGCACACTCAACAGACATGCACCTGCTCCTTCAAGGAACACTCACCTAGCCACCCTCCTCCAGGCTTGTATGGACACAACACTGGGTACAAACATTCACATATGTATCGGCCCTTATATATGCAGGGGAATTAACCCAGAATCCTACAGGTGATGATGGTGGTGGTGTACAATTTACTGACTGCCTAAGTGTTTTACAGTCATCATCTCCTTATATTTAAGCCTTAAGAAAAACCATCTGAGATTGATATTATTGCTATTCCCATCTCATAGCTGAGGAAACATAAGTTCAGAGAGGTTAGGTAACTCGCCAGGGTTACAAAGTTAGAAAGTGACAAAGTTAGGAACCAAAATCCTGCCCACACTATGAGACTTTCTTCATTCAGTCAGATAAACATGCAACACGCACGTGTGCACAGGTGTGTGTGTGTGCGCGTGCACACACACACACACACAAAGCCTGCTTCCTTAGTTAGTGCAGGGAACTGATGCACATGAGGTCATCTTCCTCTTCCTCTCTCTGACCTCCTCATGTGCATCACTCCCAACCCCTTACAGCACTGCCCTGATATTCATGAGCGCCCCTGGCCCAGACACCTATGAGAACAGTTTGCTGCCCACAAAGGCCTCCTCCCCCCAGCAGCTGTAGGCCCCGGCCCCACTGGGGGCGGCCCCGGGATTAGGCTGGGTGACTCAGGCTGAATCATGGCCCAGCTGCTCCTTGGCAGCCCTCTCCCCCACCCTGCCCAGAGAGCCTATTTTGAAGGCAGAGATGGGCCTTGGGTGGAAGATAGGAAGCATGGGCACTTGAGAAGGAGGACTCAGGCACAAGAAGGCCTCTGTGCCCACTTCTAATCCTCAGTGGTCTGCGGGCGCTCAGGCAGCCCCCGCCCATACCCCTCATTCTCCCAGAGAGAGGACCTGTTTGCCTGGACATGAGCATGGGTCTCTCTCTCTGATTCCAGGACCCAATTTGGCTCCCTTGTCCCACTTTTTGGCTTTAATAACAACGATAACAATATTTACTATTCTAATGGATTACTCACGTGTTACAGTATTCTACAGTTTTCAAAGCACTTTCTCATCAGTAGTGCATTTAATTCTCTTATTAGTTCTAGAGTGGACTAATAGCCTCCTTAGGAGTGGAAATTAGTATCCTTAGTTTTGAGCTAAGGAGACTGAAGCTCAGAGAGGTTATGCGAACTCTCTAAGGTCACCCAGTGGGTAAAATGACAGAGCCAGGAACCAAACTTTAGGCTTCTTGGTCCAACCTGTGAAAAGTAAGCATTAAGGCTGGAGTTGAGCTGCAGTTGGGTGTGGTGAGGGGGCATGAGTATGTGGGGCATGGCAGGCCATGGTGGGGTCATGGCTGGGGCATCAGAAATAGCATAGGGGTGTGGCAAGATAGGGGGTACGTGGAGTGTATGGAGGAGGCATGCCTGGTGGCTTGGTGTGTACGGATCATGACAAGATTATTCTCTTTACCCTTCTGCAATTAATAGATTATGGAATCATTTATGCTTTAAAATCTTCTTTTCCATGTTTCAGGCCAATATCCTAAGCTTAACAGGTTCATCACCAACTCAATGGACACAAGTTTGAGCAAACTCCGGAAGATAGTGAAGGACAGGGAAGCCTGGCGTGCTGCAGTTCATGGGGTCGCAAAGAGTCAGACACGACTGAGCAACTGAACAATGACAAGTGCAGAGCCATGGAGTTTCTGCTGAGAAGACTTGACCTATAGGACCTTTGCTTTCCAAAGCCTTATTTTGCTCATCTGAAATGATGGGTCTGGGCCTCCAGTGCAGTAGGGTGTTGGGAGGCATGCGTGCAGTCATGTGCATCATGCCCTTTAGAAGCCATGAAGGACTTCACAAAGGCTGATGTTTTTCACATTTTGCTTTATCTTTTAAAAACGTCTGTGAGTGCTGGGCAGAGAGGTGGGTGGGCTTCTGGGAACCTGTGGGCGGCGCTGAGAGGGGGAGTGGGTGACAGCTCTTCCTTCCCCCAGCCTGGTCTCAGCCTGGCCTTCCCCCACCCTCAGCCCAGAGCCTGTTTCTAGGCAACAGGATGGATGCAGGGATGGTTCGGAGGGGAGAGAGCTATAAATAGGGAAGGGAGAAAACAAAAATAAAGTTCCAGAGAAAGCAGTGGAGCTGTATTACTAGAGGTGGGGGTGGGGAGATGGGGAGGGAAATGGGTGAAGGGTGGGGCACAGAGAAACAGCCGCTGTCCCTTCATCAGGGGAGACGGTAGTCTCAGGTTAGCCAGCTGGCAGTGGTCCGCAGAGTGCTGACACAGGTGAGGAGGGGGTCTTCGTGTGCATAGCTGAGCCAGATGGGGGTGACAAGGAGAAGTCAATTATGGCTGGAGGAATAGGGGAAGCTCAGTGACAGGAAGGATTTCAACAGGCAGAGTGCCAGGCAGATGTCCAGGTGAAGGAGAAGAGCCAGCAAAGGACTGGAAGGTGTGGGTCAGGCAGGGTGGGGCCGGACTCGCAGATCTCGAAGGCCTGGCTGAGCTCATTCTCCCTGACCTCACACCCCATATCCATGCAAACACAGGTGGGCTCTTCCTGTGCCGCAATGCTGGCCCTCCCCAGATTTCCCAGGCACATCCTTTTCATTCAGGTTTTAGCTTCTCAGACACTTGAGCTGATCCACCCAATTGAATGTTGGTCACTACCCTTACTGTGTCAGTCTATCACATGGCTCTGCTTTATGTTGTTCATAAAACCCCAAATTGTCTCGATCTGTGTATTCACTGATCCATGGACATGAGTTCTTCTGGGGGCTGAAGAGACCTCAGGGCTGTTCCCTGTAGCCCCTTACTTCTAGGACCAGAGCAGGTGAGTATCACACACTGTTGAATGACTAAAGGCACCCAACACGTGGACAACCTCCTTTTTCACATGTGAACAGAAATATACCTGCATCTATATGTAAGTGTGCATACACGGCTCAACCCCACCACACACACACTCACTTGCAGCCTCCCTGAAACTGCACGAGCATCTGTTATCTCCACTCTGCTGCTTCACATTTTCCTGTTGGTGGTGGTTTTTGTTAGTCTCCCCTCAGAGCAAGTGCTTTTTGGAAAATTCCAAAGAAACAGGGCTTCGGAGTCAGGCTTGGGGCTGAATGTGGCCTTTGCCACTTCCCCGTGATGTGACCTAGGGCGGATAACTTTGCCTCTCTGGCCTCCATTCTCTCAACTGTAAATTAGGGCAAATAACAAGGAATCCTTGAGGATGGTTTCAAGTGAAATGAATGGAGGCAAGTGCTGGATGCCTGGGAAATGCTGGGCACTGGGGAAATGGCTCTGTCCCTGTCACGAGGGAGGCACCCAGGAGCTAACTGTGTGTTCCCACACAAGCACTCACAGTCAGGACTTGGGTCTGACACGGGGCTGGCATCTTCCGCTGATGCTTCTGGGCTTGTGCCTGGAATGCATTTAAAGTGACCCCTGCAGATGAGAACATTGGTCTCTGAGCAGAAAATCGAGCTCAGTAAACCAGGTGCGTGGCTTGGCACCCAGGAAGGAGGAATAAAGCTCTTCACAAGCAGATGGTGAACCTGGTTTTGGCATCTAAAAATGGGGATCAGGTGCTGGTAGCTGGCGAGGAGGTGACAAACTCAAATTCCTCAGAGGCGAAGCAGCTCATGAAAATGAGTGAAGTGGATGGGAGGAACACAACAGGGAGGAAAAGGGACTGTCGCCAACTGGAATCAAATGAGAAATATTTAAACCTTGCGCTAGCAAATTAAACATCTCTACAGGCCAAATTCAACCTAAGGACCACGAGTCTGCAGTCCCTGCAGACTATGGGTTGCAAATAATGTCTTAATTCAGACAAAGATGATCCGGACATCCTAGTACCCGCACGTTGAGTCAGGGAATTAGAGACCCCCCACGGCCCCACCCCCCACGTCCCACCCCCGTTTGTTCTCCCTACACACACGTCTGCCAGCAGCCTCGCACTTCTGGAAGTAAAGGCTCCTTCACTGCAGTCCAAAGTGACTCAAGTGATCCTGGTGACCCCCAGCGTTCAAGGCCTTCTGCACCCTACTGCCCCCAACAACTCAGGGAAGGAGGGGGCACTAAACACTTGGGGGTTGAATAAATAGAGCAAGCTTCTTCTAGCCCCTAGGTCTGCAAGGGCGAAGCAAGGTTTGAGTCGGAAAGGAGGTCGGACTTGGCAGAGAAAGGATGGTGTCTTGATCAGGCGAGGTTTAGGGGCTACCGTGGCAAGGCGGTGCTGGGCTTCCGCATGGGCAGGGGTGGTGGCCTGGGTCTGAGCCAGGTTAAGCTACTGCTGCGGCGAAAGAGAGCAAGAGCGCCGCATCGGCGGGGGCGGGGCCTACCCCTGGCTGGGGCGGGGCCTCGACGCGGGCGCGGTGTGTTCTATACCAATCAGAGCAGTGCCTTCGCCCTGATGGGGGCGGGGCCTCTGTGCAGCACCGCGGCTTCTCCGCCCCTACTTCCCAGCACTGAATCGGTGTTGGGGGCCCTCTAGTGCAGATACCTGGAGAAGGAAATGGCAACCCACTCCAGTATTCTTGTCTAGAGAATCCCAGGGATAGAGGAGCCTGGTGGGCAGCCGTCTATGGGGTCGCACAGAGTCGGACACGATTGAAGCGACTTAGCAGCAGCAGCAGTGCAGATACCGATCTGCGCAAGGTTCCGGGCCAGCTTTCCAGATTTCTGCAGACCCTAGCTCACCTCAGCCGAGGTCGCAAACTTTCCGAGGCTTTTCTGGGAAGGGTGGAGCACTGGTTGCCCGAACTCTGCCTTTTTTGGGGGGGGACAACTGTCCATTTCTTTTCCCCCGGGATGAGTTTTTCTGCAGCGGGCCGGTATGCGCAGGGGTGTGTGCATGTCAGTGTTCTTGGGAGTGGGGGGAAGTTTAGGGTAGCAGCTTCTTCCAGTGATCACTCTGCTGTTTTCCCAGAGCTTCGCGGTGCGCGTGCAACTCTGAGTACGCGCCCGGTTCTGCACTTGTCGGCCAGCGTGCTGCGCGCGTCAGTGCAGGTGTGCGCCTGTCCGGTGCGTACACTTGGGTTGGCGCGCAAGGACCAGCATAAGTACACACAAGTCCGCGCGCGCGTAGCCATCGATGCTCCTGCGCTACCTGTGACTTGAGGTGTGAACCTGTGGGCCCTGCGTCTCGGCTGCACTGGGCTTCCTTCCGCCCAGCACGCCCAGTAGGTGCTTTATGGTCCAGTAGGTGGCGCCCGAGGCCGCCTCGTTGCCAGCAGCCTGTCCCAGCCTGGGGGCGAGGGGTGGTGGGGCACTGCGTCCATCCAGGTCGTTCATGGGGGAGGGTAGGAGCTGAGGCCCGAGGTGGTCAGTCTTACACCTGGGCAGAGTGTACCGGGCCCCAAAGAGTGGAGTGAGGCAGGCTGTAACCTGGAAGTCTGTCGGCCGTCCCCATCCAGCGCCCAGCCCAGCCCTGCCCTACCCTGCCCGTGCGGCGCCTGCTACAGACAGATTGGCTTTATTCATGGACACGCGGGGAGGGGGGCGGCCGGACCCGCCCTCCCGGAACACGCTCACACGAGGGTGGGGGACCTCCATGCTACAATCACGACACACGACGCCCGCGCTCGGACTGGGTCGGCTAGGGGAGGGGTCATGGCACAGCCTGGCTCCTGGTTTGGTTTAAAAGAAAAAAAAGGTTCTTGGGGTCGATGTGGGAGTGCTCTGGAGGGCTTTGGCGGGGGTGCCCGGAGGCGCTTCAGAGAGCCTCTATCGGGGGGTGGAGGGAGCCGTCGCTTTCCTGTTCGTTTAAAAACACAGAGAACATGCTACAACCGCGCGCGCAGACACCAGACGGGATGGGGCGCGGAAGGGGCAACATACGTGCTGCGAGGCTCCCGGCCTCGGCCTCAGCCCCAGCCCTGTCCACGCCCCAGGGTTGGACGCGGGCGGGAAGGACAGACAGATAGACCCAAACACGGGCTCCGAGGGGGCGCCTCGGAGCGAAGGAAGATCTCGTGTTTTGAGGGGAAGGGGTAGAAGGACAGCCCTGGCTCTGGGGGGCGGGGCAGGGGACCGGGAAGGGATTGTGCTGCTGGTGGGGGGCCGTCCTGGGCCCTTACGCCTCTGGCTCATACTCCTGATACTCCTCCTGCATCAGAGGGATGGGGGTAGAGTGGAGAAGAGCAAATGAGGAAGGGGTTGGAGACCAAGTGGCCAGGCCGCGCCCCGAGACCCTTCGCCCACCAAGAGGAATGCTGAACACCCCTCCCTCTGGGCAGGGGAGAGACCTAGAATTTGGGGACGGCTGGGATGTTCTTGGGCAGGAGTGCCTGAGACCCAGCGACAGGCTCCATCTGTCCTCCCTCCCTGCTGCCATCTCTGGGGTCTGGGGTCTGGGAACTTGAAAACTCAATGGCCCAAACTTATCCCGCCAGGAACCTCCCACCCCAGCTGGGGGTGCCCAAAGCCCCACCCCTCACCTGGGGCTGTTCCTCATAACTCTCCCCTTCAGGCTCCATCAGGGGCTCGATCAGCGGCTCCTCAGCAGCTTCCTGGGCCACTTCCTCTGGCTGCACGAAGAGAAGAGACAGGGCCTGTGAGGCCAGCTGGGCATGCCCCCCAGATTCCTACCCTGAGAAGATTTTGGCTGATCTGGGGAAGGCTGGGCTTTGTTGGCAGTGCAACCAGAATTTTTAATTGTTTATTTGGAGTGCCTTGGAAATGGGACGGAGCAGTGAAATCCCTCCAATCAAGGCTTGAAGCTGGGGGTGTCCAGGGGTTGTGGGTACACATACCCCTCTCCCAGCAGCTGACAGCCTCCTGTGCTTCCCTTGATGGGACTGGGTGGGATGGGGAGATAGCACACGTAATCATCCATTTGTCCCTCTTTGTGCCAGCTCTGTAGGTGGGGGCTGCTTGTGAGGACCCCGAGATAACCCTGGAGGCTCCTCTGGGCTGGAGGGAGATGGAGGCTCAGGGACAGAGCTGAGCAGGGGCTCTGAGCCATTCCCCTGCCACTTTCCACCCATCCCTCCCCCAGGGCCCTGTGTGGCCTGGTTTCTTCAGCTGTTGCTATTTTAAGATAAGCTGGAAGCAACAGCTCATGGTGTTGCTTGGATGTGTGAGCTAAGACTCTCCCCTCCCCACAGCATCTGCTGCCCAGACCTGTGCAGGCCAGCATACATGCAAATAGGGGGCTGCCAGACACATGGCCAGTCCCCTGTGAGCGAGCACATATGTGTGCACAAACACGAGACTGAGCTGACTGCACACATGGGCACACACAGTAACCTGAGGTTCATGCTCTGTAGGCAAGGGGCCCCACCATGTCCCCCACTTGCACATGTAACCACTGTCCCTCCCTACTGGGCAGAGGTAAGAATCTTGGGACCTATGAGGGCTGGCACCTCGGCGCTCTAGTTACTCCAGCTCCATCCAGGCAGCTTCAACTCCTTCACATTACCTGTCTAGGTGGGCCCTGTGACCACATGAGTTTACACTCCTGGCTGAGCTCACTTCCCCTAATTACAGGGAGTCCACCACAGCCCGGGAAGTGGGGAAATGTTAGTTTGCCCAGAGTCACCTAGCTATGACCAGAACCCAGGAAAGAAACAGAATGCGAAGAATCCCAGCTCTGCACATTGTTTGGAAACAAATATCCAACAGCAGGAGAATGGATGTGGGCACTGTGGTCCTATCACACAGAGGGTACTGCACGTCTAGGATGGGGAAACCCAGTGCACACCAGGGCGTGGCTGACTCCCCTTCTTACTGACGAGTGAAAGAACCCGGGTACAAAAGAACATGTGCTTTAGGATAACGTTTACATGAAGCTGAAAGACACTCAGATAATCTGAGTGATAAATGCAATTAACTGTGGAGGGGGACAGGACAAAGGTGAGGAGAGTCAGGTGCCTGGGATGTAAATGAGACCCTGGAATAAGCGCCCCCTTAAATTTTGTGCCCCAGGCACTTCACTTCCCTCACCCTAGTCTTAGCCCTGGGAGTAGGGGTCGGAGGGAGTGTAAAGGGGGCTTCTAAGGGGCTATGTCTTGTGTTTTGTGTTTTGATCTGGGTGCTTGGTTACCTGGGGAGAGTTGAGTTTATGAAAATTCCATGGATCCGTGTGTTTTCTGCATGAATGTTTTCTGCATAATGTACTTCAGTAAGAAGTTCACTTAAAAACCACTCCAGCCTTGCTATTCACTACCTTTTGGCATCAGGTAAGTTGTTTAACCTCTGATCTCAGCTGCCTCGGATGGGAAGTAGGATGGTATCTTTGCTTTGTAGGCATATGGGGAGGCTTCCACGATACTATCTATATGTTGGCAGGCTGAGAGGTAGAGACAGAAACTCACACGCTTAGCTTGCATGAGTTCTCCACGGGCCCAGTGGTCCCAAAGGCCTGGCTTTGGATTGTAAGTCTATGATCTTGAGTTCTCTTGAGAGAAGAGGTTTGAAATGTCAACAAGTGCTGGTAAGAGGAAGGAAGCCTGAGAAAAACGGTTGTGTGCAAAGGCCCCCTCACCAAGCCTCAAGCTGACAGCTCTGCCTTCTCTGCACCCTAGCTCTCAGTACTGGGCCTGGTCCCACGTTGGCATCAAGGGGCTACAATGACATGAACCTGAGCTTAGCACCTCCCAACTACCTTCTCAGGGGGGCAGGCAGCATTTGGGATCTTGAGTAAGTCACTTCACCTCTCTGAGTCTCAGTTCTTTTACCTCTAAGATGTGCTAATTGTGATGCCTTTTTTATAGGGACATTATGAAGATTCATTGAGTGACTCCATGTACAATCTTTAGAACAGCACCTGCCCACACAAGAGATCAATGAATGGGAGTGATCACTGGAAACAAGGATAAGAAATGGGAAGTCACACAGCTGGTAAAATGCAGAGACAGGACTTGAACCAGAACTTCTGAGCTGAGGGGAAGAACCAACTGAGCAGAATGTCTAGAGTGGAGGGTGCTGTGTGGTCTCCTCCCCCAGCCCAGTGGATGGATCCGCTCATGCCGAGATCACATGGAAGGAGGCCCCGCCCCCATGGAGGCAGATTCGGCATTTGTACGTGGAAAACATGGGGCACCGCACAGGAGGCATGTCTGTGCAGATGGTGTATAGATCCACAGAGTGCAACGTCCTAGCACACCCATGACACAAGCCCCTGGGGGCACACACAGGCTGATCATGTGACCGTGGGGCCATCATCTCTTACTGAGCATTCACTATATGCCATCCAGGCTCTTTACATCAGTGGTTCTCAAGGTGTGATCCCTGGACCTGCAGCATCAACATCACCCAGACACCTTTTAGAAATGCACATTATAGCCCTACCTCAGACCTACTGAATCAGAAATTCTAGGAATAGGACCAACAGTCTGTATTTCAACCTGGCCTCCTGGTGATCTGAGGCACACTTAGGTTTTTGAACACCTCTAAGCTACATTATCTCTAATCTACACAAAAGTCCTCTTGTGTTCATCTCCTGTCTTAGAGGCAAAGAATCAGGCTCAGAGACTTGAAGGGACCTGCCCAGGGCCAGACAGTCAGGAAGCAATGGAGCTGAGATTCAGATCCAGCTCTGTGGGGCTCCAGAGCTCACAGCTCTTACCCTGAAGCATGTCCTAAGGAAGGTATCTGACTTCGTGCACACATGGGTTGCTGCCATCACTTGCCTGGGGTAACATGTCTGCACAAATGTGTGAGACACAGTTCACCCCTCCCCATGGCCCACTTCTGCCCATGCCTGCCTCAGGGCCTCTGCATGTGCTGTTCCTCCTGCCTGAAATAGACTTCCCACATGGTGTGCCTCATCACTTGGGTGTCAGTTCTAATGTCACCTTTTCAAAGAAGCCCTCCCAACTAAAGTAGCCCCCTCATGCCTTGACTCTCTATCCCGTTGCTCTTGTTTTCTTCATAGCACATATTCCTGTCTGAAATCATCTTGTGTACTGGTTAGCTGTTTACTGTATCTTCTCCCACTACAGAGTCAGCTCCCTGAATGTAGGAACCTATTCACTGTGGTAACCCCTAGAACAATCCCTCCCTGGCAGAATACTTGTTGACTGAAAAGACATGAGCGAACAATCAGTGACATATGTGGATGAGGCCAAAAGCAGCCCAGATCATACTCATGAGCAGATACACGTATCCAATCCAGATCTGGGTCACAGTCACGGGGAGCGCCATGCCCGCACACAGTTACATGCAGACTCATGCCGAACTGTGTCTAGCTGGGCCCTGCAGAATGTTAGGCAAGGTGGCTTGTGCCCCAGGCTGGCTGGGGGAGCAGGGAGTCTGGTGGCAGATTTATGGGTGTACCTGGTGTGTGTGTGTGTGTGTGTGTGTGTGTTGTGTGCGCACGTTGGAAGGATAGCTCACCTTCAGATCAGCGGGGAACTCCTCCTTCTTCACCAGACCTGTGGCTGCTGCAATGTTCCCGGCCCCAGAGAACACGGCTCCTCCCAGGTGTGATGCCTGCTCCTTGGTTTTCTCAGCCACTGCGTCAGGGAGATGGTTGGGGGCAAAGGTCAAGCAGACATAGATGTCTTCCTCCTCCGTAGTGTCCCAGGGCCTGACTTCCCACAGAGTACTACACCTCCCAGAAAGCTTTGGGGGTACCCTCTTCCACCGCCCTCTCCCCCCACTCTCTGGATGTCAGCCAGACCCCAGACCAGGATGAGGGAACAAGGCTGGGCAGGGTTGGGCTAGTACCTGAGGCCACTCCTTGTACCACCCCCTCTCGGGTTTTGCTTCCTGTGGAGACAAAACGGAGCACACTTAAGGGCCGAGGGAACAGCCGCCAGCAAGCACAGTGGTTAGAGAGCGGGCAGAGGGAGCCAGGCAGCATGGGCATCCTGATCTTTCCCTGCCTTCTTGGGCCCCGAGATCCCACAAGTGCCCCCTTCCATGCCTGCGTCATCTGGACATCCAGTTCTCCCCATTGTCTGTCCCCACCCTGCCAATCCCCTCCCCTGACCCCACGTGCCCTGGCCCACCCACCCTCCTCTGGATGTTGCCCACGATCCAGCGATCCAGCACTGGGAAAGCACTCTGCCTGCCGGTTCATTTAATCCTCTGCCCTGGATGGGAGCAGGTGGGGGTGGGGGTGGACCTGGGGGTGGGGCGAAAAGATTCTGTTTTTGGAAAGGTGCCCCTAGTGCACAACTGCCCACATCCTGCCCCAGTACACTCACATCCCCACGTCCCCACATCCCCACATCCCCTGCTCCATTTCTTAAGACTCTCTTTCAAATAGGGTGCAAATCTCTACTTCTGGCCAAAGTAGGGAGTGTCTTAGATGCAGGATAGGTCTAAGGATGACATGAAGATGATGACTGACAGCCACGGCATTGGCTGGGTCTTCCCAGGAGGGTAGCAACTAGGAAAGGCAAGACAGCCTGTCCTGAGGTGGGGGTGGGAACCCTTGGGAGAGTGGGATGTCTCTAATCCTGAGGATCTCGCAACCCAGACAATAGCTAATAGAGCCAGAAACAGGAGTGTGGGCCAGCTGAAGCTGGCAGGAGGAGGGTGCAGGCGGATGGGCTTCTCAGGACTAAGGCCAGCCACATCCAGAGACGGGTGGATGGGGAAGGGGGGTGGTGCAAGCACTTCCATTTATTCCTCGTACAAACTCTTATTGGCACCTTCTCTGATTCAAGGCCCAGGCTGATGGCTCACTGTCAGATGAGGGACAGAGAAGAGGAAAGTTTGTGCCCTGGACTTCAAAGTAGTGGGGAGAGGAAGCTTGGGCCTCCTGGGGGCACAGGATGGGGGAGGGGGCTTTTCCCAGGTCTTGACAAATGGGGAGCAGTGGATACACAGAAACGGGACTGAGGAGGGAGTTCTAGGGCCAGGGAATCATGTAGGCGAGGCCTAGAGATGTGTGATTTTAGGGTCTGCATGGAGCACGTTGACATGGTCTGTGTGCTCAGAGTGATGGAGACTAGGATGGAACCACGAGGCAGTTTAAATGCTAGGCTACAGGGAGCTGAAGCTTTGACGAGTAGGAGCCGGGGACCATCAGGAGTTCTTGCTCAGGGGAAGGAGCAGGAGGTGCCAACCTGGGGGAAAAGGAGGTGGTTGTTGAGTCTGTTAGCAGGGAGACAGTGTCAGGGATGTCAGGGGTCCACAGGAGTGAAAGGGCTGAGGGAGGAGGAGGCCAGAGCTAGGGTCCAGAAGGTGTGGGCTCAAGCCTTCTCCCAGTCTCCATCACCTCTGCCCTGGCTCTAACCACCCTCATCTCGTGGCTATGTTACCTCTCAGTGGGCCTCCCTGTAATTTGTTCTGTCCCCAGAGTGCTAGGGGACTTCTCTATATTGAAGCCAGATCATGTCGGTCCTTGGCTCACAGTCTGCGATGGCAGTCATACTAATGCTTTGCCTGCAAGGGCCCCTCATGAACTGGCTGTTTCTGATCTCATTTCTTACCCTTGCTTCCTGCCCTCTGCTCTCAAACCCAGTATCTTTCACCTCATCCCAAGACTCTTTGCACCTGTCTTTTCTGCACCTCCCTCCCTAACCCTCCTTATTCTCTGGGCTCAGCTCAAATGCTACCCTCTTTGATTACCAAAGTGGCTCCCCGCCCCAGCCACTGGATGTCAAAGCCCGACACTAGAATACTTGACCTCACCATCAGCAGAGCTGGCACCTACCAGCACAGAGTAGGTGATCAATAAGTATTTTTCAAATTACCACCATTCCAAATCTGCCACAGCCCTGGGCAGGTTAGCCAACCCTCTGCAGCCTGCATAGAAGATAATTCTATCACACAAAAGTAAGCCCTGAATCGGCAGACTGAATGCAGAGTTTCTTGCCTCCCTTTATGCAAATGACCCTGAAGACTCCCTCTTCTTTTTTTTCCCACTTAGGGTGAGATATTTTAACCACTTGGCCCTTCTCCTGATGACAGCTGGCAGTTGCAAGGACGGTAGACCCCGAGGAGAGGTGCCAATGGTGGAACCAGTGGGAGGAGAGATTCAGAGGTGGAGAGCAGTGCTGGGAGGGAGCCCCAACAATACAGGAAGCAGAGTGGTAAGGGGAGGGGGGCACTTTGGAACCCATAAAACTTGGCTCAAACTTCAGCTTCAGGTCTAGTCAGCTGTGACCTTGAGCAAGAGAATTAAAGCTCTGGGAAGCCAGGGTTTCCCTGGTCTGTGGATGGGCAGGGAGCATTAAATGAGGTAATAGATGTTGCAGATGTATTTCACACTGTACTTGGCAGACAGTAAGGGTTCAACACCAGGTAACTATTAATAATGGGAAGAAGCAGCTGAAGACGGCTATCTCCTTTGACTCCTTCCTTGCTTCTCTGGACTTTCAGCTGAACTCCACCCTCATCAACCCTTCCTCCATTCCCCCCTACCGTCGGTGTCATCACTGACCCAGGTTTCCATCAGCTGGCTGTGTCCTCAGTGACCCCTGCTAACCCGGCCCCATCTGCTGACTCATATTTTCCGGCCCAGACCCCCCACTTCCTCGCTCTAAGGACCTCGGCTCTGTCCCCTCGGAGGACACCCAAACCTCGCAGCCCCGGAAGCCCCGCCCCTCGCCCACCGACGTAGAGGACACCCTCCTTGGTCTTCTCCGCGGCCTCGGTGACCCCCTGCTTGGTTTTCTCCGCGGCGGCCACGACGCCCTCCTTGGCCATGGACAGGCCCTTCATGAACACGTCCATCCTGGCGGCCTGGGGAGGACGAACACACGGGCATCGGCGGGCTCGCCCGCATCCTCACCCCAGCCCTTGAGCAGAGACCGCAGGTGTCCCATCCCCTCCCCCTGAGACCGAAGGCGCCCTTCGGGCCCGGAACCTCCTCCCACCTTACTCCCTTCCCCAGCGCCAGGCCACAGGGCCGCGGCGAGTCCTAGCGTCCTTGAAACCCGTGGACGCAGGAGGGGCCCCCCGCCTCGGTTATCCGGGGCCCTGCAACCTGCAGCCCCGCGGAAGCGGAGTGCTGGGCACGGCGCGAAGCCCGGGGGCCTGCCTGCACACACGCGACAGACACACGGCCATGCAAACAAACATACTCCTTGGACACGCTCACGTGCACACACAGGACCCTCAGACATTCTGACGCGCACGGACACGCGGACACACCACGGGGCACACGGGCGCGGGCGCACGTCCACACGGCATCCAGGCAGTTGCAGACACCAAGTAAGAGAGATCCATACCCCGGATCGCACACGGACAGCACCCCCCGGCGTCCTGTTTACGTTCTCCAGCCCCTTCCCCATCCCACCCCGTCCTCTCTCCACTCCATTCCCAGACCCTTTTCCTCTACCCGGGGCGCCTGGAGCGCGGCCGCCTCACCTAGGTGCGGGGCCCGGGTTGGGGATGGAGTGGCGGCTGCGGCAGAGGCTGCGGCAGGCGGACGCACGGGCTCGGCTGGGCTGGGCCGGGGTGGGCTCGGCGGATCGGGCCGTGGCCAGGCGTTCAGGCTGGTCTGCAGCAGACGAGGCGCGAGCCCTGAGCCGAGGTGAAGTAGAGCCCGGGCCTGGAGTGCTTCGCCAGCCGCCGCTCGCTCCTAGCGCCCTGCTGTCTCGCGCGCTCCTGCTCCGGCTGGGGCGCTGCGGCAGCTCTGAGCTCAGCGCCCCCCCTGGCGGCCGCGCCACCCCCTCGGCCTGACTGACAGGAGGCGGGGAGGGTGACATCTCCGTGGAGCCCGCTAGCCTCACGGGGCGGGCCCGGAACGCGCCGCTGGGGACCCCGGAGCGTCATCGGACTTAAGTCCTGTCCCCCAGGAACCTAGTCTGGTGGGAGACACAATGCGGCGTGCTGAGAGTACGGGAGAAATACTGCAGCTGGTTTTAGTGTTCAGATGGGTTTGGAGGTCTTCATTAGCTGTGGGACCTTGGGATACTCAGCTCTCCATTCTGAATGTCAGTTTCCTCTTCTGTAAAATATGGATGGTTCATTCAGCGAACGTTTACTGAGCTCTTAGGTACCAGGCAGATTTGAGACTGGGAACCGCACGAAAGGAAAGCTAGACCCCCTCCTTCTTGGGGAGTTTGCAGTGGTGAATTTGTGCGTGTGCAGCGATGGGACACAGGACAGAAAATAAACATCAATGCTTAAACCAAAGGTTATTTCAGCTTGTGATAAGAGTCATGGAGATGTTAAAATGGAGATGGACAAGAGTTACCAGAGTAGGGGTGCTTGAGATCTGGTGGTCAGGGAAGGCCTCTGTGAGGAGGTGAATGGGAGCAGAGATCCCAGAGAAGCACCAAGGCCAGGATGCTTGAGGGCAAGATCCATAGAGAGGGAACTGTATGTGCAAAGGCCCAAGGCAGGACTGTGCTTGGGAACAGATAAAACACAATGCAGCGGAAGAAACAATAGGGAAGGAGAAGGAGGTGCACACGATCCTTTTTTCTGTGGTTATGGTCTGGATTGTCAAAATGGCCCCAGAGTGCCAGTCACACATAGGTCCTTAGTTGGTGTATGACAGAATTATGCCCAGAAAGCTGTGGGATACCAGAGGAAGGGGTCTCTGACAGTTCAACAGAGTCAGGTAAGGCTGTACAGAGGAGGTGACATCTGAGCTGGGCCTTGTGAAATTTCATCTGGCAGACAAGGGAGGAAGGACATTTGGGTTGTGGACATAGCATCCACAAAGGCACTGCGGTTGGAAATGTAAGGTGTGTAAGTGTCAGATGATGAGGTGAGAGGGCAGCCAGGAGCCAGACTATGCAGGGCCTGGAAAAAATTGTTCACAGATTGCTGGTAGAGCTGCAAACTGGCACATGCTTTTTGGAAGACAATTTGGCAATGTTTACCAAAGACATAAATGCATGCTCCTTTAGAGCCAACAGTTAGTTCCCCTTCCAGGAATTCATCCTTTGGATCTCTACTCTCACGAGCATACAAAGACATGTGTGCAAGGATTTTCACTGCAGCATAGTTTATTGTAGCAAAAAACTGAAAATAATCTAAATGTCTATCTGTAGAGGACTGGCTAGTTAATTATGGTTCATCCACCCAGTGCAATGCTGTCATTAGAAAGGATGGTTTAGACCCATGTGCATTGATATAGGAGTATAAGACATGGTGTGAGGTGAGAGAAGTCAAGGTACCAAACTGTAACGTGTGGAGCTAACTAATTTTTAAAAAAATTATTTTATTGAAATATAGTTGATTTACAATATGTTAATTTCTACTGTAGAGCAAAGTGATCACTTATACATATATATATTCTTTTTTATATTCTTTTCCATTATGGTTTATCACAGGATATTGAATATAATTCCCTGTTCTATACAGTAGGACATTATTGTTTATCCATTTAATATATATAATAGTTTGCATCTGCTAATCCCAAACTCCCAATCCATCCCTCCCTCACTCCCTGCCCCCTTGGAAACCACAAATCTGTTCTCTGTGACTGTGACTTTATTTATTGACTTCTCTAATAGCTCAGTTGGTAAAGAATCCACCTGCAATGCAGGAGACCCTAGTTTGATTCCTGGGTCGGGAAGATCCGCTGGAGAAGGGATAGGCTACCCACTCCAGTATTCTTGGGTTTCCCTTGTGGCTCAGCTGGTAAAGAATCCACCTGCCAATGCAGGAGATGTAAGAGATATGGGTTTGATCCCTGGGTTGGGAAGATCCTTGGAGAAGGGAAAGGCTACCCACTCCAGTATTCTGGCCTGGAGTGGACTATAACGTCCATTGGGTTGCAAAGAGTCGGACATGACTGAGTGACTTTCACTTTCACTTTCATAGATAAGTTCATTTGTGTTATATTTTAAGTGATATCATATAGTATTTGTCTATCTCTTTTTTACTTACTTCACTTAGTATGATAATCTCCTGATCCATCTATATCTCTGCAAACAACATTATTTCATTGTTTTTTTATGGCTGAGTAATATTCCATTGTATATATGTACCACAACATCTTTGTCCATTCATCTGTCACTGGACATTTAGATTGTTTCCATGCCTTGACTATTGTAAATAATGCTGCTATGAACATTAGGGTGGATGTATCATTTTGAATTATAGTTTTCTCTCAATATATGCCTAGGAGTGGGTTTGTAGGATCATATGGCAACTCTATTTTTATTTTTTTGTGAATCCTCCATATTGTTTTATATATTGGCTTAATCACTTTACAGTCCCATTAACAGTATAGGAGGGTTCCCTTTTCTTATGGAGCTAGTCAATTTTGACACAAAGAAAGCATTTGCAGTCACACAGTTATATACAGACATCTTAAATATAAGTACAGACATCTGGATAAATACAGACATTTGGATAAGAACTTCCAAAACACTGTTAACAGTAGTTGCCCCTGGCAAATGGGACTGAGAGAACTCAAGGAAAGAAGCTTGTACATTTCATCACCTTCATTCTTGTGCTGTTTGACTATTTTACCTTGAAGAGTGTTTTACTTGTGTAATTTTAAAAGCTAGCATGGGGGACAGCTGTTGTTATTGCTGGCCTCTCAGCATTGAAATTGTCTCCCTCCTATGTCTGTGGGATTCCCCACCTTATGAGATAGAGCCCTCCTCCCCATCTAGGAGCTACAATGCTTTCCCAGCTTTCCTTGCTTCCAGGACACGTGACCTCAGCCCCACACATCCCAGCTCCGGACCTGGAACCTGAACCTAGTGCCAGGAAGCAGCAGCAAAGGAGGAGAGTCTGCTTAGTTAAAGACAAGCGGTGTTGACTGTTCTTGCCAGGGACCAGGGGCAGCTGTGACACTGCTTCTGGGAGCACCTAGCACCAACAGGGCAGGCTGCACTGTCTGTGCTCAGCTGTAGCATCTGGGGAGTCTTCCTGGGACTGCTTGATGATGTGATTTGGGCATCATTCCAGGCTGCCTGGTCTCCAAGGGGACTCTGGCCTTCCAGGAAAGTTTCTGAGCTGCCCACTGGCTAATAAACTCCGTATCTGGTTAATAAGCCAAGAAGTGATGTTTATGACTCTTGACTAAGATTCCCTGAATGTCAGATGAGGAAGGACCAAGCAGTAGGAAGGAGAGAGGAAGAAGAGAGAAAGAAGACCATACGAAGGGTGTCGTCTTCCTATTGTAAGAATTGGGAAGTCACTGAAGGATTTTAAGCCCAAGAGAAACCTAAATGAGATCTGCATTTTATGGGGGCCAAACGGAGGTGGGTTGGAGGGGGACACTGCTAGAAGCAGCAAGAGCAATGAGGGATCTGAGGCAGAATCCACAGGAAGAATGATAAAAGCCTAGAGGAGGGAAGCCTCAGTGAGCCTGGAACAGGACTGGAGGGGAGACCTGAGCATCATTTTGGATGTAACTTATTGGATGTTGGGAAGAGGAAGTGAAATGAATCCAGGAAGATCCCCAGGTTTCTGACTTGGACAATGGGGTGAGTGATGCTGCTGCAGAAAAGGAAATAGGTATTGAGGGGCTGGGGCAGCTTTGGAGGGTGAGCTTGTTTAGGGCACACCGAATGTGCCATGCCTGATAGACGAGCTGGACAAGGTGCTCAGCCAAGAGTTATCTGAGCCCGGAACTTAGGAAGCTCCTCCATGCTGGCTTCAGGTATTCATTTGGGCCATGGTATACTGGGAAGTCTTTAATACATGACTTTCCAAGCAGAGAAGCACCTTGTAGAGTTTGTCCATACCCGTGGTGTAAATTCTACCCCTGTGGTTTATTTCAAGCTGTCACTGTGATGTCTCTGAGCAGAGAGTTGGGAAGAGACATGCGGTAGCACTCCCTTATACAGCATTTCCACTGTTCGGGTAAAATAGATATAAAATAATCTGAAAAGCACAGATAATAGTAAAATAACTAGGAAGTTATGTTTTAAGTGCTTATTATCTTTGTTTTAAACATATTTATATAACCATAAGTTTATTTAATTTTTAATAATTACTTTAATGTCTGGCTCACAAAATTCCTAAAACTTTATTTTTACAAGCTGATCCAAGCCAGCCCAGGACACCATTGGATTTGGAGTTATTTGTATAGAGGTGGTGGCTGGAGTCATGGAGAGCATGCAACTGCCCAGAGGAACAGAGAGAGTGAAAAGAATGGAGGGTGGGAACAGAATGCTGAGTCACTGCAAACTTCCTGAGTGGCCAGGGGCAGAGGAGCCCAGGGAAAGGCTGAGAAGAAGCAGCACAGAGAGGAGGAGAAGCTGGAGGGTGTGGTGGCAGGGAAACCAAGGGGATTAGAGGACAAGTGGACAGATGTTAAAGAGAAGCCAAAACAACAGTAATAAATAATCCTCAGATGAGCAGCAAGTGGGCTGCAGAGGAGTTTAACAGCAGCACCCGGAAAAGACTCATTGGAAAAGACCCTGATTCTGGGAAAGATTGAAGGCAGGAGGAGAAGGGGATGGCCGAGCATGACATGTTGGATGGTATCACCGACTCAGTGGACATGTGTTTGAGCAAACTCCAGGAGATAGTGAAGGACAGGGAAGCCTGGTGTGCTGCAGTCCATGGGATCACAAAGAGTCAGACACGACTAAGTGACTGAACAACCACAGGAGGCTTCGTGAGTCCAGGAGAGAGGAAGCATCCAGGGAAAACCTCCAGGAGAAAGTGACCTTCAAGCTGGGTTTTGAAAAATGAGAAGGACCTTACAATGTGGTGGTGAACTTTCCCAGCAGGGGATCCAGCAGGTGGAAAAGTCCAGAGTGTAGAGGGAATAGAAAATGCGTTAAATTCTGAATCAGGTAGGAAGTTCATTTGGTTGCTCATCAGAAGCTTAGCAAAGCAGCTATTCATTCTTTCACTCAAAGAAGTCATGTAGTAGGCAGTCCATAGTTGGTGTGATGACTTCACAATCATCAGAGACCCAGAATCCTAACTTCCTATTCAATTATTCTTAGTACCTGGATTCCACTTTCAAGGCCACTTCATGGCCTAAGATGGCTGCTGCAGCTCCATCCATCATGTCCATGCAGAAAGGAGAAGGAAGGGAAGTAGTGTAAAAAGAACAGTGCCAGCTTTCTGTCTTTTTCTTAAGGAATTTTCCTGGAAGCCAACAATTCCTGCTTACCTGTCATTGGCTACACCTAACTGCAGGGACGTTAGAAAAGTTTGGTGATCTCTCTTGGGCTTATGACTTCCTTGAATCAAGGTATGAGAAGGGAAGAATAGTTATTGAGTGAGCCACTAGCTCCTCTGCCCTGCAAAGGGTTTTTGCCTCCAATTTTTTTAATTTTTAAAAACCTCAAGCCTAGAGAAAAGTTCCAAACATAATGTGAAGTTGCTCAGTCGTGTCCAACTCTTTGTGACCCCATGGACTGTAGCCTGCCAGGCTCCTCTGTCCATGGGGTTTCCCAGGCAAGAATACTGGAATGGGTTGCCATTTTCTTCTCCAGGGGATCTTCCCGAACCAGGGATCGAACCCAGGTTTCCTGCACTGCAGGCAGATGCTTTACCGTCTGAGACACCAGGGTACTCAAATATAACACAATGAACAAAACTTTTAGGAAAGTCACAATATTAGCACACTGAATACCCAGATATCCTCACCTAGGTTCGCCAGTTGTTAACATTTGCTATATCTTTCCTTCCCCATCTGCATAGGAGCTGTCTCCAGAAGAAGGTGGCATGGTTACCGGGTCACCACTTTCCAGCACACTGGACTCACTACCCCACCTCACGTGGTTGGCCCTCCTTTAGGGCATAGGATGGCACAGTCCAGACCCCTGGGTCTCTTTCTGGCCAGACCCTAAACCTGTGAGTTCTCAGGACCCTTTCTTTGTTTTTGTTCTCTCTCCTGGAAAATAGGCCCCTCTATTCCTCTTTTCTCTCCCCTTCTTAAGAATGTACTAAGAAGCTTCTGATGAGAGGGAAGCCTGGGAGAGTGTGGGCAAGGGGATGGCAGAAAAATCCCAACTGGAGCAGCAGGGGTTCTCTGAAGAGAGTCCCAGGATCCTAGTTTCTGCTTGGGTTCTATAAAAATCCAGATGTGCCTTTATAACTCTGCATGTGGGGCCTTACCCTGTGACTGGACATTTACCAACATTCCTGCTGTCCAGGCCTCAGGATGAGGAGGAAGGCAGGGTGTGGGCCTAAGATCAGACAGGGGAGGTGGGTAATACTGATTGAACACCTGTGTGCTGGGCACTCTATCCATTTTATCACTAAGTCCTAAAGTCAATCCTTTAAAGCAGGCATTTACAGTCCCACTTTACAGATGAAAGAACTAATACCCAGAGAGGGAAAGTAACTGGTCCTTGGCATCTAGTCTTTTCAGTCGGTCTTTCTTGAGTGTCTACTGTGTGCGAGGTACTGTTCTAGGTACTGGAGACTCAGCAGAAAACAAGATGCATGAAGTTCTTGCTCTTCTAGAGCTTACTGTTCAAGAAAGAGAAGGCAGATAATTAACAAATGAACTAGTGACCAAATAAGATCCCTTAGACTGTGTTACTTTTGTCAAAATCAGTCTAATGTTAGTTCTCCCTTGTCACTCTGACTTCTGAGTACTTACCATGAGCCAGGCCCTGTCCTAGGAACTGCAGAACAGAGTCGTGAGAAAAAGAGGCCTTGGGGACCTTATGTTCTAGCACCACAAGGCAGATGATGAGTAAAATAAATAAGTAAAATATAGGGTGTGTCAGGAGATGGAAGTGCTTGGAGAGAAAGCAAAGAAGAGAAAGAGCATGGGAGTGCTGCAGTGGGGTCTGAGCGCTTGACCAGTTAAATGCAGTGGGCAGGGAAGGACTGGCTTGAGGTAGGAACTGAGAAAGCAGCCAGTGTAAAGTCCTAGGACAGGTGTGGGTCTGGCATATTTGAAGACCTGCAAGGCAGCCAGTGTGGCTGTAGGGGTGGAGAGTCACGAGGAGGGGGTGCTGAGAGCTGGTGAGGCCTTACAGATCCTTGGACTGTGAGCACAGGAGTGATGTTATCTCACTTTCCTTTTTAAGGTTCGCTGTGTAGACAGTCGCTCAGTCATGTGTGACTCTTTGCAACCCCATGGACATCTCCAGGCCAGAATACTGGAGTGGGTAGCCTATCCCTTCTCCAGTGGATCTTACCAACCCAGGACTCGAACTGGGGTCTCCTGCATTGCAGGTGGATTCTTTACCAACTGAACTATCAGGGAAGCTGGGAGAAATATCAGTAACCCCAGACATGCAGATGACATTACCCTTATGGCAGAAAGCAAAGAAGAACTAAAGAGCCTCTTGATGAAAGTAAAAGAGGAGAGTGAAGAAGCTGACTTAAAATTCAACATTCAGAAAACTAAGGTCATGGCATCTGGTCCCATCACTTCATGGCAAATAGATGGGAAAACAATGAAACAGTGAGAGACTTTATTTTGGGGGGCTCCAAAATCACTGCAGATGGTGACTGCAGCCATGAAATTAAAAGATGCTTACTCCTTGGAAGAAAAGCTATGACCAACCTAGACAGCATATTAAAAAGCAGAGACATTGCTGACAAAAGTCCGTCTAGTTAAAGCTATGGTTTTTCCAGTAGTCATGTTTGGATGTGACAGTTGGACTATAAAGAAAGCTGAGTGCCGAAGAATTGATCCTTTTGAACTGTAATGTTGGAGAAGACTCTTGAGAGTCCCTTGGACAGCAAAGAGATCCAAACAGTCAATTCTAAAGGAAATCAGTCTTGAATATTCATTGGAAGGACTGATGCTGAAACTGAAACTCCAATACTTTGGCCACCTGATGTGAAGAACTGACTCACTGGAAAAGAACCTGATGCTGGGAAAGATTGAAGGCAGAAGGAGAAGGGGATGACAGAGGATGAGACGGTTGGATGGCATCACTGACTCAATGGACATGAGTTTGAGTAAACTCCGGGGATGGACAGGGAGGCCTGGCATGCTGTAGTCCATGGTGTCACAGAGTCGGACACAACTGAGTGACTGAACTGAACTGTGTAGACGGTAGATTGTTCTTGGGCCACGGTGGAAGCTGGAGCCAGTATGCATACCATTGCCATAGTACATGGAAGATGACAGCCCATTTGGCCTAGGGTGTGGCAATGGAGATGGAGAGAAGTGGCTGTGTCCTGGACATTTTGCAGGTAGAGCTGAATATGGAAAGTGCTGATGAGTTAGAAAGAGAAGAGTCAGGACCAGTCCAGGATTTTGGGCTGAGCAGGTGGAAGGATGGCGAAGATTAGGGAGAAGCAGGTCGGGGGACAGGGGAAAGCCAGGAATTCAGCTTTGAATGCAATATGTGTGAGACAGGTGCATGTAAGATATCCAGGTGGAGCTGTGAGCAGGCAGTTGGATGCGCTCTTCAGGATTTCATGCCAGGCCACAGGTGTTCTGCACATGTGACATCCAATGCTCATGACTGAATGGGATCATGAAATGGAAAGTGTTGAGAGAGCAGAGCTGAGGTCCAAGGGCTCAGTCCTGGGAACTTCCAAGGCAAAGAGAAACTCTGTTCACATCTGTGTTCCTCAGTGCCTAAAACAGTGCCTTGGACATGGACCCTGGGACTCTAATAGAATACAGTGGTGGTGAAGCTGTGCCAGGTTTCAGGCTGGTGCTTTAAGAAACAGGCAGCTTCTGCCTCTCATCTCTTGGGACACTCATCCTGGGAACCCAGCCATTGTGCCATGAGGAAGCCAAGTGGTCACGTGGAGAGGCCACAAAGAGCTAACCCAGTTGACACCCCAGCTGAGGTTCCATCTGAGAGCCAGCAAAGACTGCTCCGCTGTGAGTGAGCAGACAGCTCCAGTCCCAGGCTGTGAGCCACTCCAATCGACAGGGCTTTGGAGTAGAGATGGGCCATCCCTATCAAGTGCTACCCAAATTGCAGATCTGTGAGCAAAATAAGTGATTATTATAGTTTTAAGTCACTGGGTTTGGGGTGGTTTATTATACAGCAACAGGAAGCCGGGACTCCATGCCCACCTCCAGAGCCTGTGTGTTTGTGTGTGTTAGTTGCTGTCGTGTCTGACTCTTTGTGACACATGGACTGTAGCCTGCCAGGCTCCCCTATCCATGGGGATTCTCCAGACAAGAAAATGAGTGGGTTGCCATGCCCTCCTTCAGGGGATCTTCCCTACCCAGGGATCAAACCTGGATCTCCTGCACTGCAGGCAGATTCTTTACCGTCTGAGCCACCAGGGAAGGCCCTCCTGAGCCTATCCACCACCAAACACCACTGAGTCTTCCTTCTAAATACCTCTGAAATCCATCATATTCTCTCATCTTCCCAGCTGCCCCATTTATCACCTGGACAACCATGTTTGCATCCAGATAGATCTCCTTCCATTCACTCTTAATCGAGCAGGGTCTGTTTCCTACACAGCAGCCAGAGAACTTGCTAGAAAGTCCATCTGATTACCTCCCCAACCCCTGAAGCACCAATGGCTCTCCTCTCTCTTAACATCAAGACTCACCATCCTTTCCCCTTTAGGCATCAGCTGCAGTGGTCTTTATTCTCTTCCTCCAGTACCTCATGTTCCCTTTGCCCTAGAGCCTCTGCACATGCTGCTTCCGCTTCCAGAGATACCCTTCTCCACCGGGCTCATTAACTCTCGCTCAAACATCACCTCTTCTGTGAACTGCCTCTGAGTTGGTAGTTCTCAAAATGAGGTTCCTGATCAGCTCATCTCATTGTCAGAAATGCCAGTTCTCGAGCCCAAGCTAGGTATTCGTTTGTTTGTGCTAAGTCACTTCAGTCCTGTCTGACTCTGCGACCCCATGGACTGTAGCCCATCAAGCTCCTCTGTCCATGCGATTCTCCACGCAAGAATACTGGGGTGAGTTGCCATGCCCTCCTCCAGGAGATCTTCCTGACTGAGGGATCGAACTCACATCTCTTACATATCCTGCGTTGGCAGGTGGGTTCTTTACCATTAGCGCCACCTCAGAGGCAGAGTGCAGCGGTCAGTATTTAGCAAGACTTGCAGGTGATTCTGATCCATGCTCTTGAGAAGTGCTGCTCTAGAGACCCCAGTTCAGGTCATGGACTTGGTCTTCTCCCACCTGTGAATCCGTTTCCTTCAGATGCTTGCATTTGCTGTGACACAGGTCTTTGTGAGATGACCTGGTGTCTGCTCCCCTGATAGACCAGAGCACAGGGGCCACTCATCTTCTGCTCCTCACTGCCTCCCAGCACCCAGCCCCCCACAGGCCTGGCAGCACCACCTGGAGCTTAGAGATGCGGGTTGAACAGATATTAACTGTCACCCATGGCTCTCCTGTGTGTGGCAGAGGGGAAGACACTAGTCTCTTACAGAGCTGGGCCAAGGGGAGTGTGAGAAACCTTAAGAAACTTGGGGAGGTTTCAACCCCTGCAGAAAAGACTGCTGTTCAGAAGGTGGGGAAAGGATATCCAGCTTTCCCTCCCTTATGTCCCCAGTCTCTCCTCCACCCTGGGGAGGCCCTCAGCTGACTGCTATTGACTGCTGAGCAGGCCTTGTTCTGTGGACTTGTTTTATATCACTTAATACAGCAAGCTTCTGAACTATGTTTCATTAATATTCCAATTTTACAGAGAGGAAGGCTAAGACTCAATGAGGTTCAGGTACTTGGCTGAGGTGGGGGCAGGGAGGACGTGACTCCGGCTGTGGACAAGTGCACCCTGGGCAGGTGGAGAATGCTCAGGTGGACAGGAGGGAAGAAGCCTGAGTGCAGTGGGACACAGGGGCCAAGCGGATCCTCGTTTGCTCTTCCAAAAGGCAGTGTTGACTGCAACAGATTGGGAGAAGGAGGCCCCAGTGTTGCCAAACCTAAAATTTCAAAATGTGGATTTCTAATACACAAGTTTCTTGTTTCTAAATAATCACATAGAAAAGAAAACCCACAGAGGCTTCCAGAGACTAGATACATGCCTGTGTCAAATGACATTGGTGGCAAAAATTGAGGGGGTGAATGACAGCAGAGCCCAAAGGCAGACACCACCATGCGTGTATTGTCTCTGACCTGGCCCCGCCCTGCTCCCCTCTACTTTCTGCTATGTCTGGGTCAGTCCGCTTTAAATTCAGGGTCTACCCTTGGTGGGATGTGGTTTCACTAGGGGCAGACCCCTAATACTGATCCCGGCCATCCTGTCTTTGCCCCCAAATGACCAGTGTCATGTGAGCCAAGGCTAGGTCTGCCTGGTCACAGCTGCGTTCCCAGACCCCAGGCTGCATGCAGAAGGTGCTCACTAAATGCTTCCTGATGGAACTAGTAGTATAGGCCCCGCCTCCTCGGAAAACCCCACCCCCCACCCACGCTGGCTCCTCCCAGTCGCCTGCCCTGGGTGAGCGGGGCGGAGCGATGGTGGGTTTAAGGCCGGGCGGCCGGCGTACCCCCTCGGATGGCTGGGTACCCGTGGAGCCCAGGCTGCAGAATGGCTGCCGCCCGCCCTGTAAGTCCACCCACCTTGCCCCCTTGGGCAGTGAGGGCCGGGGCTCACCACCCAGCTTGACTCCTCTCCTTGGTCAGGCTGAAGAGGCTGAGGATGGAATCCAAAAGGAGGAGAAAGAGGAGGCGGCAGCCGCGGGGCTGTGCCTGGGAGAGGAGGCTCTGAGGAAGGCCCCAGAGGAGGGCAGGCTGGACTTCCACCCGCTGCTCAGCAGGTAGGGCAGGCCCTACCCTTGGCTTTGACCTCACTTCCTCATCTGGGCAAGGCCGGAGCTGCCCTAAGACTTGGGCCCTGCTGGCCCTTTCAGCTTCAATCCAGCTGAGATTCCGGGTTAAAGGCCCTCACTGGTCCCCCAGCCTCTCAGGATCACTGTCCCCATCACCTCGTGGGGTCGGTGCTACAAACCCTACCTCCCCGTTGGCTCGGGAAGGAGCAGGACTTCCGGGCCGACCTACTGCTGTGGAGGTGGGGCGGGGCGGGGCGGGCAGGTGGGTGCACTCTGCTTCCTCCTGCCCCTCCCCCACCCCCCAGGTGGGCTCTGTGGTTCTTCAAGAACGACCGCAGCCGAGCCTGGCAGAACAACCTGCATCGGGTCACCAAGTTCAACACCGTGGAGGACTTCTGGGCGTGAGTGTCTGTCCCTCATGGAGGGGGCTGAGGTCAGGGGACCTTAGCTGGGGATCTTTCCCAGACCCCACGCCTCCAGGGAGCTGCTGCCTACGCTGCTTTCCTAGCCCTTCCTGGGGTCTTGCAGCATCTCCTGGGGGCTGGGGCTTGGTGGGCTCTAGGGAAGTGACGGGGAGTTTGGGCTGGGACTTGGGGAGTTTGCCCCCAAGCCTTGCTGGGACTTAGGGAGAAAGCCTGGGAAGTGGGAGAAGCGAGGAGTGGACCGTGACTCTGCTGTTCTGTGCCTTGTGACCCTGGGTGAGTTCCTTCCCCCTCTGAGCTTGTCTCAGCCACTGAGTGAGTTTCAAGCTGTTTCAGTGTCTGTGGTGATCCCGTGAGGGGATCTGCAAGGTGCTTCACAAACCCTAGAGGTGGATGAGAAGGTGGGATTTGAGGGTCTGGGTAGATGCGGACGGAATTTTTTGGCAGGGGGCATCAGTATGAGCTAAGGCTTGGAGGCTGGAAGGTGGGTGGAAAGCAGTGGGGTAAGAAGTTGAGGGATCTGAGGCCAGTTGAAACCAGGCCCTAAAAAGCTTGGACTTTCAGCCTGGGGTGGGGGTCTCTCTCCAGGATATATAATAATATCCAGCTGGCCAGTAAGCTCTCTTCCGGCTGTGACTACGCCCTGTTCAAGGTAAGCTCGGCTTCCCCCACTCCCTGGGACACAGTGGGGCTGATTTCTTCCAAGCTTCCTCCCTCACAGGAAGTTTGACAGTGGGGTACTGAGGACAGCCTTCCTTGGAGCCAAGTAAAGCTGGGGCAGAGTGTCAGACCTGAGCCCCATCTTGAACAGGGGAGGGGGCAAGGGGGAGCAACGAAGGGGTCTAGTTTTCTGGCCTGGCTTTTAAACTTGGGAACGCATCAGGAGTGCCTGAGGACACTCGTCAGGTCCAGGCTTGTCCTTGGAGGGGCTGGGCAGTGGGGCCCTGACGTCCATGTTTGCAGATTTCCCTAAGTGACTTGTACCCAGCAAGCCTGGGATGTCTGTCCCTGGCCACACTGGGGTTGCCCCAGATGCTTCCTTTAATCACCCCCATCTGAACTCTCATCTCAATGATCTTGGCTCAGCAAAGGAGACACACATCTATGCAGGGCTACGTGAGGTGACCTATATTGAGGCTTAGGGCCCATGGGAGCTCACAGGAGGGTCTGCAGGGCTGATCCTGCTTGTACTGAAGGGTGAAGACAGAAGATCTAGTCTGTGGAGGGGCTGGAGCAGGACCTGGGGAGGTGGCCAGGCACTCACTTCTCTTCGAACAAAGGGAGGTGGCTGATTCTCATACCTGCCTCCCAGGATGGCATTAAGCCCATGTGGGAAGACAGCAGGAATAAGCGGGGTGGCCGCTGGCTGGTCAGCCTCACCAGGCAGCAGCGTCACCCTGAGCTGGACCACCTGTGGCTGGAGACAGTGAGTGGGGGGCTGGGCGGGAGGCTGGGTGGGCAGGGTTCCCAAGGGAAGAAGCTGGGCTGGTGTGGTGGCAGTGGTCTCAAGGATGGCGAGGGCAGCCTCTGTGCCCACCAGGAGGCCTCATCCTCCTCCTTTTCGGGTCCAGCTGCTGTGTCTCATCGGGGAGAGCTTTGGGGAGCACAGCCGGGAAGTGTGTGGGGCCGTCATCAACATCCGCGCCAAGGGGGACAAGATTGCTGTGTGGACACGGGAGGCAGAGAACCAGGAGGGCGTGCTGCACATTGGGTGAGGGGTATCTCTGGCACAGAGTGGGAGCTGGGCCTCCTCTAGCAGAGAAGGTGGACGGGGAATGGCTTGGCCTGCAAGGGAGACCTCCAGAATACTCCATGCTGTCTCTCCCTTCTTTCTTCTGCAACTTGTGCAAAGGGCGTAGAGTCTAGATTTCCAGCTGTTTCTTGCAGACCTCTTTTCTTTTGCATTAGTCACATTTCAGGTTTCCACAGGGGTAAGACGCACACAACAGGAGTTACTGTGGCTGGAACCAGGGTAGGGGCTCTGGGCATAGGACCCATGGTCCCAGGTTAACTGCAGGACCCGCTGCTGACTGCCTGTCTCCTTTCCTCTCCCACTTACCTCCCAGGCGTGTCTACAAAGAGTGCCTGGGCCTCTCCACAAAGACCATCATTGGGTACCAGGCCCACGCAGACACAGCCACCAAGAGCAACTCCTTAGCCAAGAACAAATTTGTGGTGTGAGAGGACCCTGAGCCTCCCATTGCTGTGTGTATTTATTTCTCAAGAGGGCTGGGCTGGGCTGAGGGCAGATGCCATGTTTCTCCCCTATCCTGGGGCTCAGGCCTCGGGGTGAGTAGCCAACTTGAGGACCTAGGGCAGTGGAAAGGTGGAGAAAACCCTGGGCTTTTTAACTCTGGGGGGTTGGGTTGGGTAGTGTGGTGAGGTGAGGCATTGGTAGAGGAGGTGGGACGGCAAGCAGGAAGAGAACAGGAGAGAATCCTAGGATTCAGGACTAACTCCATGCCCCCCACCTTGGGGAAAGAAGTTAGGTGTTCTGAAGGCCAGTCTCTTCCATTTGGGGGAGGGGGGGGTTCAAGGCCACTGACAGAGCTGGAGCTCAGGGACAGGAGTGGGGACTCCGAGTGATCACTCTGCTTTTAAAACTTTTATGGGTTGCCTCTCATCAGATTTGTTAGCCTTGGAGCCTATGCTTTATCCCACACCTTCTCTCAGCCAGCTGTGTGTGGTTCCCTAGAGTAGGGGGTGGGGTTGATGAGGGCCTGGCCCAGGAGAGGTGATCAGGCCTTACTGTGGCTCTGCCAGAAGTGAATTAACCGGAAGGTGAAGCTTAAGCCCCTTTCTGTTCCTCTTATAAATAAATACTTTAAACAAGACTGGAATTTTTGAAAAATCTTTTTTTAAAGTAATTTATTTATTTTGGCTGTGCTGCATCCTTGTTGCTGAGTGGGTTTTTCTCTAGTTGTAGAGAGCGGGGGCTACTCTCCGGTTGCAGGCCACAGGCTTCTCACTGTGGTGGCTTCCTTGTGGAGTATGGGCTCCAGGGCGCGCCAGCCTCAGTGGTTGCAGCTCTGGGGCTCTAGAGCACAGGCTCAATAGTTGTGGTGCACGAACTTAGTTGCTCCGTGGTATGTAGGATCTTCCCAGATCAGGGCTCGAACCTGGGTCTCCTGCATTGGCAGGAGGATTCTTTATCACTGAACCAGCAGGGAAGCCCAAAATTGGAATTATTTTTAAAGAGGACTCTAAAATTCACCCCCTACACTTTGGTCTGCTCCAGTCCTGCCTTGAGAGGGTTCATGTGAGACCCCTTAGGTAGCAAGGAGCCAGATCAAGGTAGCCGCTGGTATGGGGAAGAGGGGTTAGACGGTGCGGGGCAGTGCTTCAACCACCAAAGGGGTTTGAACTGGGGGCTGCGATCTATGCCCCCCGGAAAAACTGAAGGGGCAGGGAGCAGCAGGCGCAGCCCTCACAAGACCCAGGTGTCATCCCGTCTGAGTTTGAACCAGCAGAGACAGAACTGAATTTCCGAGTGAGAATCACTTCTGATTCGACTCCCCTGTAATAAAACGTCCTGCACGTGTGCTAAAAAACACCATCCATATAACTATTTTCTGTTCGCTCACCAACGCGGTCGTTACTACTCTTCAGGGATGGGCACTGACCGCAAGGCCGGGGATTGGGGTGGCGCTGGTACTGATCCTTGTGCTGTCGGGGGAACTGGGGGTCTTTCGTGCCTGCGACTTGCGGAGCTTTCAGCAAGCATCTGAGGTGGGCTTGAAGGACGCTGCAGCAGCCAGTGTAAAGGGCGGAGTCAGGCCTAGAGGCGGCTCCGAGGGGGCTAAGTCGGGCTGTGGGGAGGGGCCTGGACTTGGGGTGGTGTGCCTGTGTGGGGGCGGGGCCCGGAGGGGAACGGGGGGGCGGAGCCAGACCCAGAGGCGGGGCTCCAAAGGGGACTGAGGGGGGCTAGGGGCGGAGCCTAGGGCGGGGCGGAATCAGGCATAGAGGAGGGGCTCTGAGTGGACCGAGCCGGGGCTGTTCGGGCGCCGGGGGCGGTCCCTGCGGGGCGGGCGGGGCCCGACGGGCTCTCTGTGTGGCCGCGGCCATGAAGCCGCAGCCGCCGGGCTAGGCCCCGGGCGGCTCTAGCCCAGGGCGGCCCGCGGAGGGCTGGGCCCAGCCTCCGGGCCCGGTTGCCGGGCCGGCGTGCGGCCACTCACCATGCCCGGCAAGCACCAGCACTTCCAGGAACCCGAGGTCGGCTGCTGCGGGAAATACTTCCTGTTTGGCTTCAACATCGTCTTCTGGGTGAGCGCGGGGTGGGTTCTGGGCCCTGTGCTGGGGGTGGCGGAAGGAGAAGGCTCAGTCCCCTACTATGGGGAGACACTCTTTGCCACAAGGCCTTGGAACCGTCCCCCAACTTCTTCCTCCCCTTCCCACCTCCACGCCCACCCTCTGGAGCACCTGAGGGAATTAGAGGCCTGGATTGCAGGGGGCGGGTCCCAGCCACTGCGGTGGTAGGGTGGGGAGGGGTAGTCTTCCGGGGTCTTTTCAGGGCTCAGCGGAGAAATGGGAGGTGTTTGGGTGAAGACTCCGCGGCCCTGCCTGGTGCGGGTCGCCCCCTCTCCCTCGCTTACCATGAGGTGTAAGGGGTCCGCGGAGCCCCACCTCTGGTTTTGCCGGTAGGGAGGAAAGCCTCCGCGAAGGGCTGGATTCCCTCTCCAACCCTTTTACCGCTCCAGTACCTGGGCCTACCGCTTTGACCTAAGCTCCTACAAAGAGGCGGGGGGAGGGGCGGGAATAGGTCAAACTCCCATCCCCAAACTAAGAGGCTTGCAGGCAAGGAGGGCTAGTCGCCCTAGTTCTCGGCCGAGGACAGGGGGATATTCCCAAATGAAAGGCCGGGAGAGCTGGCCTTGGGGAACAGAATTCAACATTCCACAGCTGAGCAAATCGAGGTGTCAGGGCCAGGCTGTCCCTGTCTGGAGAAGGGAACTGCTGGTGCCCCTCCCAGGGCGGAATCCGTACCCCTGGGGCTGCCAAGTCATCTTTCCCTTCTCCCTCCCCCATCCCATCTCTCCAAGGCTACTTGCTGACTCTTCAGTCTCTACTCCTGACGCCTTGGGTCAGAATGTCAGGCCCACTCAGTTTTGTTTAGCAGGAATCAGTGGCACTGCCCTCTGCCCACAAGCTGCTCAGGCAGTGTGGGTGTCCTTTGGCCCCTGCAGTGCCACAGCCTCGAGAGTGTGGGCCATGTGCCGGGGGCTCGTCTGGTGGGAAAGTCTGGGGCTCTGGTTGTCTCAGGCCTAGCTGTGAGACAGTGGGCAAGTCACTTCTCTCTGGGCCTCAGCTTCCCTGACAGGGAGTGGGGGATGATGAAGCCTGCTTCTCAGGGCTGTTAGGCAGATGACATGGATTATAACCTACTGTATTCTCACAGTTACTTTAATTATAATCTGCATTTTATAGGTAAAGGAACAGGCACAGAGAGGTTAAGTCACTTAACCCAGAGTCACACAGCCAGTAAGTGCAAGGCCAAGGGGACAGCTCAGTGGGCAGTAGGTGGAGGTGAGGCAGAGCGCTGAGCAGAGGGGGCCGCCAAATGTCAGCGCGGGAGAGGCATGAGAGACCCAGGCTTGTTCCAGGCTTCCCCAGGATGGGACTCCCAAGTGTGAAAGGCCCCAGGGCTGGGGCAGAGTTTGAGTTTCACGTTGAGGGCAGTGGGGATGGATTTGTTTTAGCTTCTGTATTAGAGGCAGATCTGCCTGACTGCCATGGGCAAGGAGACCAGGGAGGCAGGCTAGGGCAAAGGAGGGGTGATGGCAGGTGGACAAGCTGAGGAAGGTTTCAGGGGAAGTTATCAGGCTGAATTGACAGGACTGGCCCAGAGCACCCTGTGGTGTCTGGCTTGATGTCTTCAGTTTGTCCCTTGCACCACCATCCATGATCTTACCTCTGGGCCTTTGTCAGTACTTCCGCCTGAAATTCAGTTCTTCTGCCTGGAATTCAGTACTTCCACCTGGAATTCAGTACTACCTGGAATTCTTTTCTCTTCAATGCCCCTTTTCATCATTCAGGCCTCAGCTAAAATGTCACCATGCTCCCTAACTGAAACATGCTCCCCCCCCACCACCACCCTATCACTTCCCATCACATCACCCTTTTTTGATTTTCTTTAAAGGCTCTGTTGGTATCTGAAACTACCTTGTTTGCTCACTGTGGGTTTCCCCCACTGGAGTGTAAACTCCATGAAGGCTGAGAGCTCATGTGCCCTTTTCACTGATGTGTTTTCAGTGCATGAAATGGAGCCTGGGACGCGGAGGCTTTTGCAGCAGGCAGATGGACTAAAGGCTCTAGAGCCAGCAAGAGGTTTGGGTGGAGATTGGGAGATTGCCAGTGTCATGATGAGGTGAAAGATGAGTTTGAGAAGAAGAAGGGTAGGTGGGAGGTTGAGGTTGGAACCTGGTGGAGGAGGGGGTGGCCTTGTGCATGGCACCAGTGAAGCAGAGCCTTGTAGGAGGGAGGCTGAGAAGGGGCTGGAGGAGGAATGGCATTGCATTAACCATGGGGAGGTTCGAAAAAGAGAAAGTAGTAATCATTCACCTGTCTAAAGGCCATGGGCGGGTCAGATGAGATGAGGCAGGAGAAGTGAGGTTTGGTTTCACATCCCAGATCTAGTGTGGGGGAGGGAAAGAAAAATATTTCTACAAAAAGAGTACAGCAGTGAGAGGAGCCTGGGGTCAGAAAGGGGTGGGTGCTAAAGGTGGCTGGCCAGGGGTGGAGTTGACTGAGGCTATGAGCTGAGGCAGGGAGGGAGCCTGTAGAGAAAGCAGGTGGGAGATGGAGATCTGAAGAGGTAGGGTCATGGCCTCGGGCTTGGGCAGGAGGCGCGCTCTCCCTCTGAGACTAGATGTCCTGCTCGGGTTCAGGCAGCTGCCCTGAATATCCAGGGCTCGTCCTAGCACAGAGATGAGGTGGGATGGTGGGTGGTGTTTAGAAGGCCTAGCCTAGGGCCCCTCTGCTGATCTAGCTCTTCACTGGGATTCCTGGTCATTCAGGGGTCTTTGACTGTGAGCCGCCAAGATGTACTCTGGCAGATGGAGGTTGGAAGGGTGGGATGGGAGTAGGGTGGCAGTCACAGAATTGCAGGGAAGCAGGAGGACCAGACTTGGGAGGACATTGGAGAGGATGCCAGGAGCCGGGAACCCTACCATAGGCCTGAGGTGAGGGAAGAGGCTCAGGAACCAGTCACTGCTGCTTGGTGGGACTGTTTGGCCCTCCTCTGCTCCAATTCTAAAGTTCCAAGAAGGGATCCCTTCTTAGGGCTGGGGAGGGTTCAGTGTTCCAAGCTGTGCCCTGTGGGAAGAAACACTGAGATGCAGTCTTAGAAAGATGGAAAAGACCCTGGACCCCATTTACAGCCCTTCCCCGTGGCTTCCTGAAGAGCCTGACACCAGTGGGGAGGGGGCTCTGCCGGGGACGGGAAAGAATGCTGGTGCCGTGGCTCAGCTCTTTGCCGCTATCCTTGCAGGTGCTGGGGGCCCTGTTCCTGGCCATTGGTCTCTGGGCCTGGAGTGAGAAGGTAAGGCAGTGGGATATGGTGCAGGGCTGCTATGGGCTGAGATGGTGGGAGGGCCAGTCCCCCCCACCTGCCTCTGCTCCCCCTGCACAGGGCGTTCTCTCCAACATCTCGGCACTGACAGATCTGGGAGGCCTTGACCCGGTGTGGCTGTTCGTGGTGGTTGGAGGCGTCATGTCCGTGCTGGGCTTTGCCGGCTGCATTGGGGCCCTCCGGGAGAACACCTTCCTGCTCAAGTTTGTGAGTGCCCTCCCACCTAGATTCACTGGGGACCCCAACCTCCTCCGACCCACTTCTTTCATATAGTTCATGCTTAATAATGGTAGTTTTATTATTGTGTAATTTTAACAGTGGTCACCAGATTTGTATTATTAATACATTTATAGGATCCTCTGTTGCAAGTGCGGCTTCCCTGGTGGTTCAGCAGTAAAGAAGCCCCGGGTTCAATCCCTGGGTAGGGAAGATCCCCTGGAGGAGGGCATGGCAACCCACTCCAGTATTCTTGCCTGGAGAATCCCATGGACAGAGAAGCCTGGAAGGCTACAGTCCCTAAGGGTCACAGAGTCGAACACGACTGAAGCGACTAAGCAGCAGCAGCAGCTGTTTTAAGTGACCGAAACCTAGTGGCCTGGGCCCTAAGCTGCCAGGGCCACTGGATCCAGGGGCCACCACAGTGCCACTTGGCCTAGCCTCTCTGTTTCTCAGCTCTGTGCCTCTGGGTTGGCTCCAGACCCAGATATCCAAGAATCGGGTGGGGTGAGGGGGCGGTGGGGTACTGGCTTCAAGCCACCCTCCCAGGAGCTCTGCTGGAGGCTGAGTGAGTCTCTCCTTTCCCAGAACTTTCTGCCAAAGTTCTTTAATTGCATCTCCTTAATCCTGATTGGCCACCTCTGGACCAATCCCTGTGGCCCAGGGGAGGTAGTGCTTTGATTGGTGGACTCTTGATGCGAGCCTAGTCGTCTATATGGAAGTGGCTCCTCCGGAACCAGAGAAACTGGAGTTGTGTGTGGCGGGTGGCTTCTCAAAGACAGTAGAGTAGGTAAGAACAGTGCTATCTTTCCATCATAAATCAATACTAATATGGTAGAAGGTGGAGACTCTGGGCTGCCTTGAGTCAGGATGAGGGAGGTTGAAACCCCACTCAGTGGCAACCCCAGGCCCTGTATCTCTGACCCCCACTGTCGGTCTGCCCCCCACGCCAGTTCTCCGTGTTCCTTGGCCTCATCTTCTTCCTGGAGCTGGCAACAGGGATCCTGGCCTTCGTCTTCAAGGACTGGATTCGGGACCAGCTCAACCTCTTCATCAACAACAATGTCAAGGCCTATCGGGACGACATTGACCTCCAGAACCTCATTGACTTTGCTCAGGAATACGTAAGTCCGGCATCCAGCTCCAGCTACATACAGGAGGCAGCTGCCAGGCAGATGAATGAAGGAGCAAGTTCCCTGTGTGCTGGGACCATTCTCTTGCCTACCAGACCAGGCAAGCCCCAAGGAAGAGAGCCAGGTGTCCCCCTGTCTGAAAGGAAGCCAGCCCTTGGTGATCTCCATGTGCCTAACCCTGCATGGACACGGAGCAGAGGCCAGAGGCTGCAAACTGGCAGCTCCTAGGACAGGCTTAGGACACACTTAAAGGAGGAATTGTGGCATGAAAATATTGATTTCTTCTTCTACTAAGCTGGGCCAACAGTATCAGCCGGGGCTACATTGCCACTGCCCCTTTGCTGGTAGAGAGGCTCTCTGCCACCATCCCTTTGTCACCCTATTTTAGTATACCTGTTGGCCCTCTTCTCTCATTTATATTATTTGTTTGGCCTCTTAGTCAGGTTTGAGACCCGCCCCACCTCCCAGAAGCTCTGCCCTTAAGCTTGCAAACCCAACCCCTGAGAAGAAGCAGTCAGTGAACAGTTCAAGAACTCTGACACACCTTCCGCCTGCATGTTCTCACCCACTTACACACTTAGTCACACACACTCATAGTCGCACCCACTTAAACAGCCATGCTCTTTTGATGCCATCCGCCCCAAGAACTGCTCTGGGATCCAGAGGTGAACCAGAGCTGGTGCCTGTTTTGAGGAGCTGTCAACCCAGGGCAGAAGTAAATGAAGAGCCAAGTGGTTAGGATGTGATTTATTTGTTCATTTAATGCAGAATTGTGATGGACCAACTATGTGCTGGGTCCTGAGCTAGGTGCTGGGGATTCAGGGGTGAAAAAGAGCTGCTGCTGCTGCTAAGTCGCTTTAGTTGTGTCTGACTCTGTGTGACCTCACAGACGGCAGCCTACCAGGCTCCGCCATCCCTGGGATTCTCTGGGCAAGAGCACTGGAGTGGGTTGCCATTTCCTTCTCCAATGCATGAAAGTGAAAAGTGAAAGTGAAGTCACTCAGTTGTGTCCGACTCTTTGAGACCCCATGGACTGCAGCCTACCAGGCTCCTCCGTCCATGGGATTATCCAGGCAAGAGTACTGGAGTGGGTTGCCATTGCCTTCTCCGGAAAAAGAGCTAGGACCTGTCTTTGTGCAGATGGTGATTTGGGGGAAGAGACAGATGATAAACAAGCAAAAGAAACAAACGTGTGTGTAGCATTATAAATTGTGGCAGAGGCTGAAATGGGGAAGTATGGCGAAGGAGAAGGCCTCTAGGGGCTGGCCTTGGGGGAGGAGAAGGAGCAGGGATGTGATGAGAGGAGCCAGTGCTCTCCAGCGGGAGCAGGGGTGCTGAGCAGAGAGGAGGCAGGCAGAGTTGCATGGCTGTGCCTCCCTGTTCAGTCCACAGGGCCTACCTGTGTCTGCCACTGAGCTGGTCTCTCGAGGGCCAGCTGTTTGGCAGCCTGTGCTGTGCCAGTGAGTTAAGGCTGCCTGTCTCCCCACTAGATGTGAGCTGCTTGCTTCATTGCAGCCCCACCTAAGGAAGCAGCCCATTGTCCTGGGTAGGGGTCATGGGGATACAGGTGCCCACAGCAGCATCTATGAAGTGGGATGGGGGATGGTCATGAGGGTGGCAGGACTGCTCTCCTGTCCCTGGAGAGAAGAAAAAATAAGGTCTTTTGTAAAAATTGTGAGACAAGCGTAGGAAGACCAGGCACAGATAGGGGCCTTCAGCCTCTCTGCAGGGTTTATTGAAACTCCCAACCCTCAAGGTGGCCTAGAGGAAGCCACAGTCCTTGGGCCACCGTCCTCGCCCACTCCCTCTTCTCAGCCTCTCTTGGGCTAGGGGGACAAGCTCAGGAGCCCCTTCCCACTACCCCCAGCCCCCATCAACCTGGTCAGGAGCCTCGAGCTGCTCCGATGGCCCTGGGCCCAGGCTCGACCTGTCGGTGGGGAGGTTCCCACCTGACTGGCTGTCTCCAGGCCACTGCCAGCCAGCCTGGGCCTGTCCCCAAACAGGATGGGGCTCCTGGGGCGGGCCTGGCTCACCCGGGCTCCCCTCCCACCCCCTAGTGGTCTTGCTGCGGAGCCCGAGGGCCCAACGACTGGAACCTCAATATCTACTTCAACTGCACTGACCTGAACCCCAGCCGGGAGCGCTGCGGAGTGCCCTTCTCCTGCTGCGTCAGGGACCCAGCGGTGAGTGCGCCTTGGCGAGGGGCGGGGCCCCGTGCGGAGGGGCGGGGCCTCAGCGCGCAGGCGCAGTCTGGAAGGAGTCCACCACCCGCCTCGCCTCAGCCCTGCTCTGGGGGCCACCGATGTGGGAAGCCGTCTTATGTATAGTAGTAGCCCTGCTGGGCTGGGGAGTGGGGCGTTTGTGTCGGTGGGTGGCGTTGAGGTCTGCTGGGTGGGGGCTGCTTCTCTTGGCCCACCATGCTGGGGTGGCAGCGGTGAAAAGTTCTGAAACTTTCATGGTTTTCTTTAAGAGCAGAAGCTTCTTGCAGTGACATCCCTCCAGCCCCAGGGCACAGGGACAATGAGGGCCAGGTTTCTTCCCATTCTTACAACACACGGGCAGGCAGGGCTCCTAAAAGGAAGCCGTTCAAGCTGGCGTTGCGGCCGTGCGCCTTGGCGATGGGGAGAGGCGCTCGGGTCCTAGCCAGCTTCCCTTAAGGAGCGGCGGCCGCGGAGGAATCCTCGGTTCCATCCGCTTCCCCTGAGGCCTCATGGGTGCCCCTACCGAGTCGCTCCCTGGCGTGTTTCTCCTCAGGAAGATGTCCTCAACACTCAGTGTGGCTACGACGTCCGGCTCAAACTGGTGAGAGGGGTGGGGACAGGGCTGGGGGCAACTGGGGAAACTAGGATAAGGAGGGGGGCCCTCATATGTGCCAAAAGGCCTTAAGGATTCCGGGGGCGGGCGAAGGGAGTGCCGAGTCCCAGGAGGCACAGAGGTCTTGATACTGTGGAACAAGGCAGTGGACTCCTATAGAGGAGGAAAACAGGAAGCCAGGGATAAGGAAATATGAACAGCAGTGTGACAATTTCAGCTAAGTACTAGGAAGAAGCGAAAAGGAGGGAGATAATGGGGTTGGGGCAGGGCAGTCAGGGAGGACCTCTTAGAGGAGAAGCTGTCTCTGCTGAGACCCTCAAGGAGGAGAAGGCCCTTCGGTGGGGCTCCAAGTGGCAGGCGCTAAGGTATAAGGCCCTGGGCCAGGCTGAGCTTGGCACACTGGACTGAGGTGAGGCCCCTGGTGGCTGTGGGTGGGCCGAGCCGAGCCTGGTGCTTGTTTGTCCCCAGGAGCTGGAGCAGCAGGGCTTCATTCACACCAAAGGCTGCGTGGGCCAGTTTGAGAAGTGGCTACAGGACAACCTGATTGTTGTGGCAGGGGTCTTCGTGGGCATCGCCCTTCTCCAGGTACCACCGTGGCCCTGCACAACCTCACTCTGTCCCGGGCAGTCTGCCCTCCTGTCGGCCCCTCCCTCACCTGCCCTCTGTCTTCCAGATCTTTGGCATCTGCCTGGCCCAGAACCTCATCAGCGACATCAAAGCAGTGAAGGCCAACTGGTGAGGCTGCCACGCTGGCCATGGCCACTTGCCTGGCCAGCCCAGGGACCCTCCACTCTGCCCATAATGGGCAAGGCTGCAGGAGGTGTTTCTGTTTGGAGCTGAAGCCCACATGGGGCTCGTGGGCCGCTGCACTGTGCACGCAGGGAGAGCCGCATGGCTCTGCCCAGCTGCCTGTCCTGGAGCTGTGTGTACGGAGGGTGGGTGCGCAAGGAGCCACTGTCTGGGCTGCTGTTGGGTGGTTGGCTCTCCAGGGGACTAGGAAGGGCTCAGCTAGGAGGGGGCAGGCCAGGTGGGGTGGGCTTGGGGACTGCTGTTGCCTGCAACTCAGCCTCACATATCTCAGAGTTCTCTTCACTAGTGACCCATCCAGGAGACCACTTCAGCCTCAATGTCTCAGACTCTGAAATGGGTCCAAGAATCTTCTCTCCCTTGCTTGCCTCTCAGGATCAAATATGATGACGGCTACAAACTACTCAAATAAACAAATCCTTGAAAACCAGTGGCTTCCGCTCAGCGTCCTGAAGGTTCTGTCAGCTGCAGGGCCTCGGCAGAGCTCTCCACTTTGGGCCCTGGCCCAGACCCACTCCGCCAGTGCATTTTCTTGGTCTGGGTAGTATATACATTTGAGCCAACCTTTAAAACGTGGTGTACTTCATGTAAAAGTCCAGATCCCAAGCTTCTCGTGAAGATTGGCCATCCGGCCCCTGCGGCTCTTGGGACGTCATCATCCCCCGCCTGCTTCCTGTTCTCTGAGAGACCCACCTGGCCGGTGCTGCTCACCCTGTAGGCTGGGGTTGACCTCCCCTCTGGTGTAGGGTTTTCCCCTGAAAACACCTCGAGGCTGCCATGGGCCAAGCCTGGAGCCAGGCACAAGGATGTGAAAAATGGAGGCCACAGAACTTGGGTGGGGTCCAACCCCCCTGGAGACTGAGATGGGTGCCCAGGAGAATGGCTGAGGTGTGGAATGGAGATCAGGAAGGTTTGGGGAAGGAAATAATTGGAAGTCAAAAACTTGGCACCCATAGCATTGGTGGGGAGCCTGCTTTGGGGCCCATGGTGGTTGATGCTGGGTCTCACTTGGAATCCAATGGTGGCCTGCAGAGCTGCCTCATGACCACCAGAGGGCGCTCCAGCACAGCTTTGCTTGGGTCTGGCGACTTCCACGGCAACCTCTGGTACAGCCAAGTGGCTGGTGTGTCCACCCTGCTTACCAGTGCTTCCGATTCAGGGAACTTGAGATCTTTGAGAAGAGTTCAGACTTGGGAAGTCTGACTGTTGCTCTCAGCTCTGCCTCTTAGCTGCATGAAGGGGTGTGTGAAGCGTAAGTGCTGCACCCATCCATCCCGGGGGTGCTCTTTGTGGATCAAAGGGATTTGGGGTAGTTCATAGATCTCCAGCTCGGATGCTCTTAAGGTCACGTAGGTCATATAAATGAATGAAGTAGGCCTTTGACTTGTGAGGCCTTTGTAGTGCAACTGATTTTCCTACTGTCCCTGAAGACCACACAGAGAGACATTGCTTTGTGACCAGAGAAATATTTGGGCCATTGCGTTGATGATGTACCTTGACATACAACAGAGTATGGTGGGGACTGACAGCATAGATCCCCACCTGAACTTGGTGACTGTCATTGAGTTGTGGCTAATTGCTATAAAGTGGGAATGCAGGTCTAATGTCAGAAATCCAGAGAAGCCAGGAATTCAGGATTTTATGTGAAATAGACCTATTTTTAAGTTGCTAACTAATGAAAAAAATTTAAATGCTGCAAGCCCAATGAAAGGTGTTGGCCCCTGTGACACTGCAGATCCCTCTGGGACAGTCATCCGCTGGAGTCCTGGCTGCTCTGCCATCCAGGGATGCTGAGAGCTGCTGCTGGGAGGGCAGGGTGTCGGGTGTGCACCCAGCATCCTGGCTCCCAGATGCCAGCTAGACAGTGTCCAGGGTCCCTGACAGGTGCCCGTGTACCGCAATAAATGCAACTCACAGTATTGTGCGTGTCTTGCTTTTTTTTTTTATTTCAAAAGCTTTCAGTTTTCATTTTCCCTTTAAACCTCAACAGCGCCCCTTGTGAGGTAGAGATTCTTTTCCTGATGAAGGAACTCGGGCTGGGTGGGGGAAGTTGCCCAGCACACAGCTGGAGGAGGCACCCAGCTCTGAGCCCTCTCACTGGAGGTCTGCACTAGACCTGTCCTGCCTTTCTGATGCACACGAGTGATGCCTGCACTTGTAGGGGCAGCAAGGTATCATTCCCCAAGCTTGAGTTGAGCTTCCATGCAGGTGCTGGGGATGCAGAGGAGAAAGAAGGGCGAAGTCCTAGCCCTTGGGCTGCATTCTTGTGGGGGAGACACAAATAAGTATGCATTTTTGTTAGTAATGCAAGCTGTGAAGAAAATAAGAGTGATGGTCAGACAGGAGTAGCTAGAGTGCCTGGGAGAAGGGACCTTCTGATGAGGTGGTAGAAGGGTACCATCTCTGGGAAGCTCAAGGGGAACAGTTGCCCTAGGGGCCCTGAAGCTGGTGGGTTTGGCATAAGGGAGCTTGGTGTGCTGGAGAGGTGAGTGTGGGTGAAGGTCAGGGGGAAGTGGTAGAACCAGGATATATTTGGAAATAGGACCAATGAGATGCATAGGAATGACTAGAAGGGGTGGGCGTGACCTTGGCTGGGGACCCAGAGTTCCCCAAAGCTCAGTTCTGCTACAGGACATCCATCCACTCAGGCTGGAGGCCGGGGGCACTGGAGCATCTTGCCCTTACCCTCCTGGAGCCCGTGGTCTCTTGGCACGGACATGGAACAGTTGCTAGTGGTGTAACATGTATGTGGTAAAGAGCACGTGAGGATCACTCCACGTGGCATTTCAGGCGGGCGAGACACAAATTTCCTGTCCCCAAAGTAGAACTTGGAACAGTTCTTTTCCTTGTACTAAGGAGCCCTTACCCAGATGGGACATCTCTTGGTGTGTAGAAAACACAAGGAAGCTTTATAAGCACCCCACTTTCCATCACTCTAGATGGGTCCCTGGGCCATGACCCAGGTCACCCTCTCACCGTCTATCAGGACACATGTGGTGACAGGGTTGGGCGTTGACTGGCAACCTAGGAGTCACTCAGGAGCCCTTGGCCTGCCTGGTCTAACTAACCAGAGGAGAGGCTGCCAGCAGCTCACCCAGCAACTCAGCAGGAGGACGTCCTGTGACATCAGGCTACCTCGTCTGTGGAGGAAGAGGGAGTACTGGAAGGGACAGATCGAGCCCGGACCAATGAGACCTTGAATCTGGACAAGGAGGTCAGATGGGAACAGTCAGGGAACAGAGGCCTTCCAGAGGGCGGCCGGCGCTTGCTTTGGAAGGACACACTCCCGGCTGCCACCAGAGGGCGCCAAAGTGCAACCCACGCGGGCAGCCGTGTCTGCTGCGGGTCACCAGAGGGAGGAACGCGTGGCTAAGCAAAGCCAAGACCCGTTCCAGACACCCGGCAGCCCACCCTGTAGGTGCCAAATCCGGACTTTGCCACCCTCCTTCTCCACAGATGCCTCTCGCAGTGTAGTGGTCGCTCAGGGAGACCTTAGCCCACCTTCCTATGTCTCCACAGGCGGCGATGTCCGCTAGGCAGGTCTGGGAGAGAGGGTCACTTTCTCCAGGACGTCGAAGTGACATGCTCCAATACATACACCTCCATTATTCATTCAGCCAGATTTACTGAGCACCTACTGTGTGCCAGACGCTGTGGTGGGTGCACCTTGGGATCAACAGCGCTTGTCTGCGAAGGGCCAAATGGTAAATATTTTAGGTTTTCAGGTCATACAACCACTCAACTCTGCCTTTAGAGCAGAAAGCAGCTCTTGCCAAGACAAACAAATGAGCGTGGCCATGTTCAAATAACATTTTTTGGACACTGAAATTTGAATTTCATATAATTTTCATATGTCACAAAATACTATCCCTCTTTTGATTTTCAACAATTAAAAAGCATAAAACCATTCTTTTATATACAGCTCTGGAGTTATGTAAAAACAGGCAGTGAACTGGATTGGCCACACACACAGGCTGGTGTGTCCCTGCCCCCAAGGAGAGCCTGCCCAGGAAGGGCGACCCCACCCGGGAAGAGAGAAGACCACGGAGCATGAGCCTGGTGGTGAGTCCCTCACCCAGGAGAGGATGTGAGTGTTGTTGGAAATATGAGTGAGCAAGGGGTGCTGAAAGTGTGGGGTGGGTCAGGACTCGGCAATAAATGGGATGGTCAGAGGGAGCCTCAATGAGACAGGAAGTTGGAGCAATGACTTTTTATATTACTTTTAAATCATTTTGATAGGACAGGTAAATTAGGAACCCATTCTACTTAAAACTCATTAGAACAGGTAAATTAGGAACCCATTCTACTTAAAACTCATTAGAGAAGACACTGATGCCGGGAAAGATTGAAGGCAGGAGGAGAAGGGGACAACAGAGAATGAGATGGTTGACATGAGTTTGAGGAAACTCCGGGAGATGGTGAAGCACAGGGAAGCCTGGCGTGCTGCAGTCCATGGGGTCGCAAAGAGTCGGACACGATTGAGTGACAAACAACTACTTAAAATGTGGATAACACTAAGGTCTTCTTAGTGCCCCATTTGTTCCCCCCACTCCTCTTCCAGTGACACTGAAGCTGTGAGCTCTAGATCTCTCTCTGGATCACTTGCATTTTAAAAATTTTGTCCTCATGTTATGCATTTGTAGAAAATGTTCAGCATGGTTGTGAGTGTGTGTAAGTGGCAGGATACTGTCCCCATCTTGCTGGGCTACCTCCACCCCCACCCCTGCCCCCACCATTATGTGTTTTGAACACAGAGTCACATTTTGTGCATGTAAAGCTGCTACCTTTCTCGACTGCAGGGACGTCCCCTGCAGTAATAAGTCATGTTTTACCTCTCCCTCCCTTTCCTTGACTGTCCACGGATAGTGGATAGTGGATAGTCAAGCTTTTCCTGCTCTGGGGCGCTTTGCACCTTGAGGCTCTGGCGGCCAGGCCCTCTCTCCTGAGTTTCCAGCTGGAGTAGCTGCCATTCGATAAACAGGAGGATGAGGGCAGCAGCAGAGGGTGGCTCTAAGTCAGGTCTGATTACAGAAGTGGCCCCAGCAATTCCCCTCCTGTGCCCAGGGGCCTCATTTCTGCCCCTTGGCCCAGGCACTGACCGGGCAGGCTGCATTACCACAGATCTGGGGCCTGGAACTCAGCCCATCAGAGGTGTGAAAGTCACACAGCTAGCCCCATGGTGCTGTGAAGACTGTTGCCACGGTAATGCCTTCCTGGTCCCCTGTGCAGCCACGTAGACAGATGGGAATATCAGCCTCCTGCAAACAAGGGGGCCTGCTCTGTGGCCCAAGAGAGATACCAGTCCTTGATGGAGGCTGCTACTTTAGGCTCCTGGAGGCCTGGCCACACGCCTGGCCACTTGGATCCTGCTTCCAGAAATGAATCTGGGAATTAGCTCTTCAGCCCTGCCTCCTGCTGAGGCCGGACCCTCCCCAGGCTGCTCCAGCATGCCCCATCACCAATCTGTTGGTGTCTCCTGGAAATCAGGCCTTGTGGTGGTGGTGGGGGAGTGGTTCCCAGCAGATGGGCTATGTGGAACTGCAGCCAGGCTCACCCGTCAGCCAACGTTGGCCAGGCCAGGAACTCTGCAGCGGCTCCAACACAGTTTCTGCCCTCATGGTCTGGTGGGAGACACAGACAGGTGAATAACCGGGTGATTCTTTATGGGTGGTTTATTTGTTTGAATAGGTGGTGCAGGCATGTGGTTAGAAACTGCAAACTGTGTGGAAGGCTCTGTGCAAATCTCCCTCTTGTCCCTGTCTCCTGCTCTCCTGCCCCTCCCCAGAGAGCAGCGCTGTCAGCCAGGACCACTCCTCCGGAGATGGTCTATGCATTCAAAAGCAGATTTCCTCTAGAAACAAAGCAGAACTTAAGCTGCGTCCTGCACCACCAGCAGCCTCTGTCTGCATTTTTCACTGACCAGCATTTCTGGGAGATAATTACATAGCAGCATGTACAGATCCACCCAATGCTTTTCAACAACAGCAAACCCATAATAATAGCAAGAACTTATACTTACTCTGTGCTGGACGCTCCTCTGAGCACTTTATTTATATTAACTGATTGACTCCCCTGAATATTGGAGATGGACACTCCGCTTATCTCCCTCCACAGGCAGGAGACCAGGGGTGCCCATTGTGTGGTGTGGTCTGAGTGACTCTCACGACCCCTCCTGATGGACACGAAGGACATTTCCGGGCAGTGAGCACTTTTATCTTTTGGCACTTGTGTGTCAGAGGATGAGTGCTTGGAAGTGAAAGGCTAGGTCAAAGGGCAGGTACATTTGGAATTTACATAGCTCTTGTCCAATTACCCTCTGAAGAGGTCACACTCCCTCAGTTACTAAGGTGGGACCTGCCCCTCCCGCTGCAGTAGCCAGAGCCCGCGCTGCCTTTATCCGCCTTTTCTACCTTCGCCAATCTGATAGAAGAAAACCATCTCCTCTCATGGTTTTCCTTCGAGTTACTCTTGTGACAGAGGTTGAGTATCTTTTCACACAGATCAGTACAATCTGGTGTGCTGTATACTCAACCATTTCAGTCGTGTCCGACTCTTCGAGACTCCATGGACTGCAGCCTTCCAGGCTCCTCTGTCCGTGGGATTCTCCAGGCAAGGACACTGGAGGAGGGGGTTGCCATGCCCTTCTCCAGGGGCTCTTCCCCACCCAGGGATCAAAACTGCGTCTCTTATGTCTCCTGCATTGGCGAGTTCTTTCCCACTAATGCCATCTGGGAAGCCCAGATTCTGGTAGAGTCAGAATTACCCAGAGCGAGGTCCAGAGGGGCTGGGAACCAAGAGGCTGGAGTGGTTTTGCAGTCAGTGGTGAGGGTAGAGGTGGTCCAGGAGCATTGCCAGGGTCATGCGAGCTGGCCTGGGCGGTGGGACAGACAGAGGGAGGGCATTCCTGGTAGAGGGGAGAGTCTGAGCAAAGCCTCAAAAGAATGGAAAGCCAAGCCCGAGGAGCCCCTCTTCTCATCAGTGTCACCTCTATTTCCCGAGGCCCGAATCTCCAGCCAGGCTGTTTCCTCTGCTCCCACACACAGCTTGAGCTAAGCCTTGGTTCCTGGGGTCTCTGCCCAAGCATCTTCCAGGGTCCTTAGAGGGGAACCCCCGCCCAAGACCTTAGTAGGTAGCCTCCCTTGCCCCTCTCTGCCCCTGCCTCCTCTGTCCCTCCCACACATCCCCGCCACCAGTCGAGTGAGCGTACATCCTCATTAACACGGTTCAGTGGCCAGCGCTGGTAATTGATCTCCCACCAGCCCAGTATGGACAGCGGCTAATGGGGATGAATGGCGCAGGAGGTGCCTCTGAGGGACGCTCACCGGGAGGCCCCGGCAGGGTGGGGAGGTGGGCAGGAGATGGAGATGCACGAAGGAGGCCTTCAAGTCAGCTGGGCAGTCTGTGGCTGCCTCTGCCCACACCACCGGGCAGCCATCCAGCCCTCAATCTGACCCTGGGCCCGGATGGGCACACCGGTGGGCAGAGGGGCCTGAAATTCAGCTGCCTGATGGTGTGGAGGCGGAGGCCAGTCTCAGAGGAGGGACTAGAGTTCTGGGATGGCATCCCAGGAAGGATATGAGTGCTGGGGCCCAAGTAAGGCAGGTCCCCAATTAGTCTTATGTGGAGGAGGGACCAAGACATTCCAAAGCCAAATCGGCCAGCCACGGGTTCCATCGTCCAGTCAGTCAACAAGTATTTATGAAGTGGTAACCATGTGCCAGGAACTGGGTAGTTGCTAGGTGACCCGAATAGTCAAGATCTTCTTTATGGTGGGGGGATGGACAGTAACTAGGAAAATACATGCTTAATATGGTAATAAATGGTGATAAATGCTCAGATGAAAATAAATGGGGTTACGTGATCGGAATGCCCGAATGGAGTGCTGCTTTAGGAAGAGACTGGGGGAGGTAACATGTGAGTTGAAACCTGAATGGTGACAAGGAAAAAGCACTCTTGGAAAGGGAATGGGCAGAACAAAGGTCCTGAGGCTGAAATGAGCTTTGGGTGTTGGAGAAAGAAGGGACCAGTGTGGCTGGAGCATGGCCTATGAGGAGATGAGCTGAGAAATCGGTGGCAATAAGGTAAGGATGAACACGGTCAAGGCCAGAAGCCCAGTTGCCAGGCTTCTGGGGTCATGGTGGATGGGTCCTGTTCCAGGTGGTGTTGGCCACAGGCAAAGTCAGAGAGAAAGGTCTGACCTGGGTCAGCAGGGCCAGAGTCAGGCTTGGAAAGACCCCTGTCACTCTCTGGTCACATGCCTACAGATTAGGGAGGCGCAGACTTTCAGGGGTGTCAGGCTGACCTCAACCTGACTGAGAGGGGACACAAAGGCTTTGCTGGTCATTCTGGGGGACGGTATCCAGTCTCTGCTCTGTGTCCTATGTCATCTAGCTTCTGGTTGACCTAAGATGCATCTCAAGTACCCTCCCAGCAACTAACAAATATATTGGGGCTTCCCCAGTGGTCCAGTGGCTAAGACTCTTTTCTCCCAATGTGGGGGAACTAGGTTTGGTCCCTGGCCAGGGAACTAGATCCCACATGCTGCAGCTGAGGGTTTGTAGGCCACAGCTAAAGGATCCTGCATGTTGCAACAAAGATCAAAGATCTCCAATGCCACAACTAAGACTCAACACAGACAAATAAATAAATATCTAAAAAAGAACCAAATATATTAATGAGCATAAACATTGAAGGGTAAAACTTAATAAAGCTCCCGGAAAGAAGTTGGAGTGAGCCTGGCAGGAAAGCAGGAGCACTCTAGAATTCTTACAGTTTTAGACATAAAACCCATATATGTTCTTTATGGGCAGCTTAAGTAATTTTCTTAGATAATTTCGACTGTTCTTTTGATTTTGCCATATGTGCAGACTTCACTGTTGAATGCCCAAGTTACTATTACTGTGAGGCTGAGGCGTGTCCTGATCCCACAGTGGGCAGATATTTGTAAACCAGAGTTTGAAAGAACCACTCAGACTAGAGGCCATTCTCTGAAGGTGTGTTCACACTCACATAACCTTGCCGAGATTGTCCCCCCAGTGCACAGTGTCATTCCCCTCATTGAGGCTGGTGGGTTTGTCACATCCTTGAAGGACCTACTTAAATGTTTCTTTATCCCCTGCCTCCCCTCTGCTAGAGTTCAGTGTAGTATACTTTTTAAATGACAGATTTCAGAAAATATGATATAGAAAAAGCATCTGATAAATTTAAACACTGATTTATCATTGTTTTTAAAATCACAACTTCTTAGCAACTAGACATAAGAGGGAATTTCTTTAACTTGTTAAAGGGCATCTACCAGTTATACTTAATGTTGAAACAATACTAGCAGGAATCTGACAAGGATACCAAGTATTGACATTGTAGTGGAGTCCTATCCAATGCAATAACACAAGAAAATCAATAAGTGTAAAGATTAAAAAAGAAGAAACAAGGGCAGAGACCATCTCATTCATCTTGCTTCCAATTAAACAGATACTAATACATGTTTGTTAAACTGAAGAAAATTCAGTGTGTCCTCAAAGAAATTTCTTGAAGGAGGTGGAGGCAAAACTGATCAGCTAAGAGCAAGAGTCTGAGAAAACTCACTGATCCTCAAGAAGTTCCATTAAGTGTGTGTCAGTCACTCAGTCATGTCTGACTCTTTGCGACCCCATGGACAGTAGCCTATCAGGTTCATCTGTCCTTGGGATTCTCCAGGCAAGAATACTGGAGTGGGTTGCCATTCTCTTCTCCAGGGGCCATCGTCATGGTCCTGCCAAAAAGATAAAAGTATGTTATTTCCCTGAGATCAGAACTGAGTGAGCGAGCTCTAGGTGTGCCAGGAAGAGAGATTTCAAAAATGATTCATGTTGACCCCAAAACAGGGGCAAGATACTTGAGTCAGTGGAATTTCTGTAGCAAGAGGAGTAAATGGCACCTGGATTCTGCATTTAAGGCAAACAGCTGGGAAGCAAAGTCAGACTGTATCTTCTAACCTGTGAGAACTGTGGAGATTAGAGACATAGGCCACAGGAACTCTTCCTACCCTTTCTTGAGACACATAGTCAGAATACTCCACTGTTTTCTGTGGGATTCTAGAATACTGATTTTAATTCCCACATCCATTCATTCCCTGCCAGGTTCAGTTCTTGATGTATCTATATGTCCAGGAAAGGTAGCTCTGGCTCAAGGCAAATTGGTTGTTGGGTACCTACTGTCTCTGCCTGGTCACCATCTCTTCCCCCATATTCTGGGAACAGCACCTGAGTTATCTTTTAGAGAGAAATCTCCCCCACCTTTGGTCCATGTTCTTTAAGGGGAGTAGGAACAGGACCCAGGCCTAGCCAGTCAACGTGTTCCACCCCCTTGGCTGTGGAGGGTTGGGCAAAGGACACCTGCTCCCGGGTGTTTGATAACAGAGAAGCTCCCTCTCTTTGGCGTTCTGGGGCTACTGGTGACCACCTTCCTGCCAGTGGTCCCAGAATGAAGCTAACACAGAGGAATAAAGCCATGAGAGCCTGGTGACCATACTTGAGCCCTAGATCTAGTCATGTCTGATGGCAGAGCTTTCCTGCTCTTCCCAATGACATGAGCAAATAACATCTCCTTTTTTTTTTTTCAGTCTTTAAAACAGTTTTATTGTGGTAATATTGACAAACAATTAAATACATATTTAAAGTGTACCATGTGACCAATTTTAACAAGTATACACTCATGAAATCATCATCATGATCAATAAATGAACACCCCAAAATCATCATCCCTAAAGTTTTTTCGAAATTATTTGGAATTCTTTTCTTCTGTACCTCTATTTACCCCCATTGATCTACTTTCCTCGTTATTGATTGTACATATTCTAAAACCTCATATAAATAAAATCACTATGTACTTTTTTGGTCTGGTTTTTTTCATCTAGAATAATTATTTTGAAATTTATCCATGCTGTTACATGTATCGAAAATTTATTCACTTTATTGCTAAATAATATTTCATAGTAAGAATATACTATAATTTGCTTGTTCATTCACCAGTTGTTTCCAGTTTGGGGCTACCTCAAATAAAGCTGCTATGAAAATTTGTATATAAGTCTTTTTTCATTGAGGTATAGTTGATTTATAATGTTTTAGGTATACAGCAAAGTGATTCAGTTATATATAGGTATGTACATAAGTATATTAATATCTTCTTTTTTAGATTCTTTGCCATATAGGTTGTTACAAGATATTGAACATAGCTCCCTGTGCTGTCCTTGTTGCTTATCTACTTTATATATTATGTGTGTATCTGTTAAACCCAAATTCATAATCCAACCCCCTCCTCCTTTTCCTCTTTGGTAACCAAAGTGTGTTTCCTATGTCCCACTCACCACCCCCTTTTTTGGTCTAAGCTGATTTGAGTTGAGTTTCTGTCTACCTGCAACCAAAAAAGTTCTGCTGGACCCAGTGGAAATGAGAGTGTCTGAGTTGGAGAAGCTGGAGGTCTGAGTCATACATGTTCTCTCTCCTACAGGGGCAGGCCTGGGAGGGCAGGGCAAGCAGCTTCCAAACGGAGCCTGAGTCAGCACTCCCTGCCTCTCTCTTTATTCTGTGCTGACTCTTTCAAGGGTCTGGCCCCTGAGGTCCCAAGAGGAATGGAAAAACAATCCAATATCCCTTTTCTAAGTCATTTTTGTAAACTCAACTTCCCAGAGGTATAATTTACAAACAATAGCATGTACCCACTTTTAGTGTATATTTCAATGAGCTTCACAAATGTGTTTCCCTGTGCAGCCTCCACCACGATCAAGATAAAGAACATTGCCATCACCTAGGAGGTGCCCCATGGTCATTCCTGGCTAGTCTCTGCTCACACCCTCCCCCACCTCCAGCCCAATCATTGCCTTGCAGCTAAGATTTTTTCTTATACAGTCAGTCCTCAGTATTTGCAGATCCCATGTTTGAGAACTCACCTATTTGCTACAATTTATTTGTAACCTTGAAATCAACTCTCACAGTGCTTTTGTGGTCATTTTGTGGACACATTAAGAGCAGTAAAAAATTTAACTCATCTGATTTACGTCCCCAGCCAAGACTGAACAAAGCAAGGCTCTGCTTTTTGCTTCAGTTCCTATTGTAAACAAGGTTTCTCTTTGCAGTCTTTTTAGTGCTGCATTTTGTGTGTTTGATTTTTTTTTTTTTTTTTTTTGGTCGGTGGTGGTTTTGCTGTTTAAAATGGACCCAAAGTGTAAGGCTTCCCTGGTGGTTCAGGTGGTAAAGAAGCTACCTGCGATGTAGGAGACCTGGGTTTGATCCCTGGGTCAGGAAGATTCCCCTGGAGAAGAACTGGCAACCCACTCCAATATTCTTGCCTGGAGAATCCCATGGACAGAGGAGACCGGCAGGCTGCAGTCCATGGGGTCACAAAGAGTCAGACACGACTGAGCGATTAACACAAAGTGTAGTGCTGAATTGCTATCTAACATTCCTCAGCGCGAGAAGGCTGTGATGTGCCCAGCGCAGAGAACACGCGAGTTAGGAAATCTTTGCTCAGATAGGAGTTAGAGCTGCTGGCTGTGAGCTCAATGTTAATGACTCAACTATATATATATATTGAAGTGTCTTTCTTTAAACAGAAACACACATGCAACAAAGTTCTGTATTGATTGTCTGACACAGATGTGACCAAAGGCTTGCTGGAACCTAACCCTGTGCGTATTCCCCCAGGAGTGATGTTTCAGACTCACAAATTCAGTGTCTGCAGTGACTTTATAGGAGGATGATCCTCTGTGTATGAGATCACACGGTGGCCACCTGCCTTCAGAGTCTGGCTCTGCTTCTTAACATAATACTCCTGAGATGCATCAATGATGCCATGCCTATACGAGGCTGGTCCCATTCACTGCTGAGTTAGTATTCCATCCTGCAGACACTTTCAGTTGATGGAGCATCTGAATCATGTCCAGTTTTTGGCAATTATGAATAAGTCTGCTATGAACTTTCATGTACAAATGTTTGTGTGGACTTGTGTTTTTATTTCCATTCCAAGTATTTTCATAGGAGCACATAAACTTCATATTTATCTAATCCTGACAATAATCCTGAGAAGCAGCCTCCTTTTATACATGAGGAGATAGGAGCTCAGATCTCAGTGGCCCGTCGTGGGTCACACAGTTCACCTCTCCTGCCCTCATCCACGCTGCCTCATCCCTGGTGGAGCCTGGAGGGTCCTTAGTCAGGGTTGGCCCCGTGCTGCGGTGGGAAGGATCTGGGCCCCACCACTGTCTCTCCACAGACCTTGGGTTCCTTGGTACAGATGTACAGTGACAGTCCCCTCCAAGGAACCCTCGATCTCCAAGTCTGTGACCTTTAACCCTGTGGGGATTCTGAATAACTGGGTGGGTCCCAAAACAGCCCTTGGGAGGCCAAGCCAGGCAGGAACTGGAAATTCAGTCTGGGCGGCTTGGCTTCTGGGCTGTGGGACTTAGGTTACCTGAGGTCACACCTCTTGTTGGGGAGTAACAGCTCTCTTTTCATCTTCGGGCTTCTCCTTCAACACAAGCAGCCCAGAGTGGACTGTCCATCAGGGCCTTACTTTGGCCATAGGATGATCATCTGCCTGTCTCTGTCAGGGCTTTGAAACCCGAGCAGAGAGAGGCCTTACACAGGGACTGAGAGGTGGCCTGAGCAGGCTCCACGTGGCTGTGACTTCAGGAAGCTGTCCGGCAACTTCCCAGGGCAACCCCGGAGCTTCCTGACGCTTGCAGTCAGTTAGCCCTGCACACCACGCTTGCTCATCCCCTCCGTTGTGGGCCCACGACCTCAGTGTGGGCTTGGATTCCCCTCGGCTTGAGGAAGCCCAGGAGAGGGAGTATCTGGCATTTGGGAGCAACCAGAAAAGGGAGGGGTCCAAGGCTTGGGGAGAGAAGACACAAACTTGGGTCCTGACTTGTTGCTCTCACTCTGGCAGAGTCGTTATCTCTGCAAAGGGCATCCCTACCATCGGGTTATTCTTGGTCATTGTTATGGGCAGGCGCTGTCCATGGTGCTGGGGAGACAAGGTGAAGAGATGACTCAGACCCTTGCCCTAAGAGAGAACAGACAATGAGATGTCACATTTGGGAGAGGTGATGGACTAAGTCCCAGTGCCCTGGAAGTCACCTTGGGGCATTGTCCAGACCTCTGTGAATCTGTGGACCAGAAACTGACCTTGGCAAGGGGAATTGGAAGGAAAGGACAGGAGTCAGAGTAGCACCCAGGATCTCAGGACTGAGACCCTCAAGTATAGGCTCAGAGGGAGGCTATCAGAATGAAAAGTTCTGCTGAAGAGTCAGCATCACTGTGAAGGTCTGCCGAGCCTCATGGGCTTGTACCCACCAGGGTCCAATTTCTCATTACTGACAGCCACCAGGACTGCCTGTGGTGGAGAAGGGTCCTCATGTGCTGCTCCCAAGAAGTGAGGGGAACAGGGAAGGCAAAAGCCCCCAGTGTCCCTGGTTGTCAGGCAACGACTCGCAGGAGGCCCCACAAGTGTCTGGGGAAACTCAGCCAGCAGCACATAAGGCTTTGGTGTGTCTGGGCCCAGAAAGGGAGGTAGGCTCTGGGGCAGGACTTCCCATCTGAACCCGGGAGGGCTCCATGAGTGTTTGGTAAATGCAGGTGGAATGAATGAAACTCTGCGCACGTGCCTAGGTCAAGAGGGCACTGCAAAGCCAGTCCCACGTGGCCCTGCCATCAGGATTGAGTCCAGCAGTGGTGACAGATGTCCCCCAGACTAGAGACAGAACAAGACATCGTCACTGAGGCATGTGGCAAGCGCCACGGGACTGCTCGGGACCAGAGCTCAGACTAGACAGGCGGTCAGGACCTCTCCCAGGAGGTCTGGGTGGGAAGGCTGAGAGGGCGGTGGAAGGCTGTGGCAGCGAGGGAGTGCATGCCCTGGGGGACCCTACTGTTTTATTCTGGGGCTAGTTCTGCCCTCTGGCCCTGAAGGGAGCTGGGGGATGGGCGGGTGAGCTGCTGGGGGGTTGGGTGGGGGCAGGGCAGGGGAAGTAGGATGGGCTGGGAGTAGGGGAAGCCCCGGGTTAGGGACGAGGGGAGGGGATGGGGGCTGCAGTCCCCTGCTGGTTGCAGAGGACACCCCAAGGTTACCTTGGCCTGTGGCTCCGTGGCTCAAGCTGCTGCCAGCGATGACAACAGCGAACCAGCAGCCTCTCCGAGTTTTATTATCATTCAAATGAGGACGTGGAGAGGTATTTCATTTGATTGGTAGAATAATAGGAGCCATTTATCTACCTTCTCTCAACCTTTCATATCTGTTTCACTATTTTATGGGATCGCATACATCATGGTAAAGGCAAAAATGTATTTTTTTTCCCTCTGACTTGGGGCTGAGTGAGGGGGGGCGGCCACAGTGGGGATGGGAAGGCGGCTCTTGAGTGGCTGGCAGGAGCTGAAGGAAATGAAATCGAAAAAGACTATTATTGGTGACAGACAGTTACATCTGAAAGGGAATAAGAAACTCCTTAGTGCAGGCGGTGTGGATGAGGAGTTTTAAATGGAAGATCTAACAGCCTTCAGCTCTGGGTCCGGCGAGAGAGGTGGGGATACAGGAAAGCCCAAGGCGCAGAGGTGGGTGGGGAGCCAGGAGCGAGGCTGGCCCAGGGGGGCATGTGGCCCAGCTGTTGGAATTCTTTGTCTCTCTTCAGATATGATAAATTACATGTGTCATACAAGGATCTATTCTTCTTTTGAAAAAAATTAGAACGTTCCTGGTAAAATCCCCAGTGGCCACCAGTCCCACCCCCGCCCCTTTCTCCCCTTCCCCAGAGGCAGCTACGAAGGATTTTTCTCCTCTTGATTTTACAAATATACCAAGATGCCTTAAAAGAGGTAGTAGTCCTCTGTGGATTTTTTTCCCCTTTCTTAAGTGGTATCATACTGCATAAGCAGCTTCTTGTGTTTTGCACTCAATATGTTTTCAAGCTCCGTGTGAGTAGACCCACGTGGGTCTGGATCCTTCCTGGACTGGCAGGTGGTTCTCCTTTCCATGACTAGCCTGCCTTTGAGCCCTGCAGCATCCCCTTGACGAGCACTTGGGCGGTTTCCAGCTTTTCACAATTATGAAACCACGCTGCAAGGCTCCTGGCACCTGGGCCAGTTTCTGAGGCAGGTGAGCAGTGAACTCACTGGTGGGGGAGGCCCGTGCAGGTGGAGGAGACACTGATGGATTGCTGCCCAAAGGGTCCCCACTGCAGGCTCCAGCCAACTGCCCCCAGCAGCCCCCACTGCTGGCAGTCACCTCTCCTGTGACCGTGAGTGAAAGTGCACAAAGGCTCACGTCCTGGGCTGGAGATGGGTGGCAGAGAGGGGAGCAGCAAAGAGCTGGATGGACAGGGCATCAGGCTGGAAGTGGGGAGGCTGACCCCAGAGCTCCAGGCATGACCTCCAAAATGGGAGGGGGAGTCCAGGAAGGCAAGCAAAGGGCCATCAGGCATGATCCTGGACAAGACGGTAGGGCCACAGGCAAGGGTTGGAGGGTGCATAAGGGTGGGAATCAGAGAGTACTGTTTGGCTGGCAGGGCCAAAGAAGACAGCTAAAGCAAAGCTGGAGTCTATGGATGATACCAACACAGGGTGGGTGTGGGCAGCACAGACATAGAAGAGGTCCTCCAGAGGCCCTGGCTCCCCTGCATGAACATGAGGGTCCAGGGGAGTGTAGGAGACTTAACTTGGGTCCCATGCATGGGACAGCATTTGGGGCCCCACACTCAGGGATGCGGGAGAGGCAGTTAGAGTAATGGGGGTGATGGCCCCATGAAGACTAGGTTCTCTACCCTGGGAGAAAGACACAGATTCCAGATTTCAAAGATCACAAGAAAGAGTTTCTTAAAAAACAAAAATCACCTTTATTGAACATATAATTCACATATCATATACTGTACCCATTTAAAAGTATACCATTCCATGGTTTCTAGTATATTCACAGATACATGCAACTATCATCACAATCGATTTTCATCTCCAAAAGCTATTGGCTGTTGTTCAGTCACTCAGTCGTGTCTGACTCTTTGTGACCTCATGGACTGCAACACGCTAGGCTTCCCTGTCTTTCACCATGTCCCAGAGCTTGCTCAAACTCATGTCCATTGAATCAGTAATGCCATCTAACCATGTTGTTCTCTGTCTTCCCTTTCTCCTCCTTCCTTCAATCTTTCTCAGCATCAGGGTCTTTTCCAATGAGTCGGCTCTTCTTATCAGGTGGCCAAAGTATTGGAGGTTCAGCTTCAGCATCCGTCCTGCCGATGAATATTCAGGACTGATGTCCTTTAGGATGGACTGCTTTGATCTCCTTGCAGTCCAAGGGACTCTTAAGAGTCTTCTCCAACACCACAGTTCAAAACCATCTTTTCTTTGGTGCTCAGCTTTCTTTATGGTCCAACTCTCACAGCCATACATGATCACTGGAAAAACCGTAGCTTTGATTGTACGGACCTTTGTCAGCAAAATAATGTCTCTGCTTTTTAATATGCTGTCTAGGTATTAGCTATTAGTTTTCAGCTATTATCCCCCTATCCCCCCAACCCTAGGCAACATCTAATCTACTATCCATCTCTATAGATCTTCCTATTCTGGACATTTCACATGAGTGGAACCATACACTATGTGGCCTTTTGTGTCTGACTTAATTCACTTAGCATAATGGCTCATCCATGGGATAACATGTATCAGAACTTTATTCTTTTTATGGTTGACTAATATTTAATTGTATAGATAGAGCATATTTGGTTTATCCATTTATCAGTTGATGGACACTAGACATTCAGAGTAATGTTTGATTGCCCAGTCAAGTCGGTATAAAATTAACTTTCACAGAGGCTTCCAGTGGCCAGCTCACCATCTCTTAACTTTTAATTATGAGTCAGTGTGTTTCCTATTGTGACTGACAATCACAGTAGGGCTTTAGCCCCTTGGAACTGAAACATCCTTAACTGAGGTCAACAGAACTTTTAAAAGGTTCAGAGTCCAGGAACCCGCCAGGGCCAGGGGATGTTTCCAGATATGCCCAAACAAACAGGCCCAGTATCTGGAGTCTGCCATCCTTCCACTGAAGTTGGAGGTCCTACAAAGAGCTCCTGCTCCCATGACTTAAACCTACACCACTCATCTTCATTTCCCTCTCTCCCTGGGGGTCTCGCCCTCTGATTCCTGCCACTCACTCCTCAGGGGTCCACGGCAAGTGCTGCCCCTTTTATGTCCTGGCTCCCGTGCGAATAACCTTTTTCTTTGCATCTTCTGTGCACAGCTTTGTTACAGCGGGATTTAACAAAGGTATAAATGCAGAGAAGTCAAGAGCTGCGGGCCAGGCCCAGCCTGATGGGTTCCTCCAGCTCCCATATCAGCCCCTGGGCCTTGGTCACCAACTGCGGCTGGTACTCTCACGTTCCTGGTCCACTTGCCTCTAGGCAGCAGGCAGGGCAGCTTTCCCGGCCCCTGCCAGGCGCTCCTCACCACGTGCCTGGCTGCCTTGATGGGCCTGCCCCACAAGGAGGGCCCCACCTCTGCAGCTGCCCTCACCTTTGCGGAGTGTCACTCCAGAGACGGCCTTGTCTCCCCCAGAGTTGTGGCTTCACCCCTGCCAGCCTGGGTGGGTGGCACTGGGCTGTTTTCCCCCGTGTAGGCCGGTGATGCCAGCAATTCCCTTCTCACACTCCCCACCACCCACAGCAGCCAGACCCCGCCTGCAGGCTACAGGCTCTGCAGAGAGAGAAACAGAGGAGTTAAATCTTAGCTTTTGAGCTCCCAAAGGCCCAGGTACCATCATAAACAGTAAATTCAGAATACTGTCTCTGCCCAGTGCGTTTTTGGCCTTCGCCACAGATAGATGAGGTTAAAAATTCTGTCTGGCTGGGAAAGAAAGAGGGTGCATGGAATGAAATGAGCGAGCTGGGCTCTGTGAGAGGGGAGGGGAGGGAAGCCCTGGCTGGGGGCAGCTGGGGAGGATCAGCCTCTTAGTGGAGTTGACTGCAGGGGCACCTGAATCTTGTTTCCTGGCTGGGTAAGACCCCCAGGTCCCCTGTGTCCTGACAAGGAGTGGTGACCGTACACAGGAGGTGAGCAGTACCCACAGCGAGGGCCCCGAGACAGCCCAGTGAGCTTCCCAGCCCTGGAGAAACCCGGGCCGCAGCCAAGTCCCGCAGGAGGGCTTGGAGGGGCTTCCCGGTCATGACAAGGAAAGGCCACTGCCAAAACCGTCTTGGCCTTTACAAGCAGGGACCAGATGGGGACACAGACACCTCATTGGTTGCCAACACCGACGGGAGATGACAGCCAAGAGCCAGCTGTCCCCATGTATGTCTTGGGGGCGTCAGCAGGGCAGACACCGACCTATGACCCATCTGCCACCTCCCACCTAGGTTGGGAAACCACCCACATTTGCTGGAATCTAGGGACTGGGAGATGGGGGAGAGGGAGCCCCAGAACAACTGAGTATAAACGCTAACTGTTTAACTGACCCAGACTTTTTTCTGCTACTGGACAAGAAATGGGGGTTTGAAACAAGAATATAGATAATAGGAACATCAGGTTTCGGCTTTGGCACCCTGGGGTTAGTGGCCTGAATAGTCATACCAACAACAAACGGCTTAACTCGGGACTGGGGTCACGACAGGAGCCCATGATGAGTGAGGAGGAAGGAAGGAGGCAGGCAGGGAAGCTGGGTGAGCTGCTGGTCTGAGAGGAGAGGCCTGGAGTCGGCTGCTGGACAGAGGGAGGCACCCTTGTGTAGGCACTAGGAGGGGTGAGGGGAAGAGGGGCAGGGAAGGAGGTGGACCAACTCCAGGGTCCTCGGCAAGTCTCTAAGCTCTCTGAGCCCCCAGTGTGTATGTGTTTTAGTCACTCACTCATGTCTCACTCTTTGTGACCCCGTGGACTGTAGCCCACCAGGTTCATCTGTCCTTGGGATTCTCTAGGCAAGAAGGCTGGAGTGGGTAGCCTTTCCCTTCTCCAGGGCATCTTCCCAACCCAAGGATCGAACCCATGTCTCTTAGGTCTCCTGCATTGGCAGGCCGATTCTCTACCACCAGCGTCACATGGGAAGCCCCTGAGGCCCCCAAACAGGGTGAACTCTGTGGATCTTGTCTGACACACATCTTTCCCCTATGTGACTCCCATCTGGGAAAAGCTCATCTCCCTGGTATGGTAAGGAATCTGCCTGCAATGCAGGAGATCTGAGTTGGACCCCTGGGTTGGGAAGATCCCTGGAGAAGGAAATGGCAGTCCACTCCAGAATTCTTGCCTGGGAAATCCCATGGACGGAGGACCCTGGCAGGCTACAGTCCATGGGGTCACAAAGAGTCAGACAGGACCAAGCAACTGAAACATACACGCACGCACCTCCCAGTAGTTCAGGCAGGGCTGACCCTGGCCTCTAACTTGAGGCGTGGGTATGTATGTGATCTGGGCCTGGTTGACAACACTATATTCTTATCAGCCAGAATATAGTTTTGGCTATATTCTGTTGGAGCTATTTGCTTTGTTGAAACTTTACTGGCAAAGAGAAGCTGGCTCTCCCCAGGTGGTGAGCAGTGAGTTTGCAGCTTGCAGCTGCTGGGGCACCTCCATGAAGAGGTAGGTTTGTCTGAGAATGATTCCAACTCAGAGGAAAGCAGAGCTGAAAGATGAGAGGAATGGAGTCTGTCTCAGTCAGCTCAGCTGTATAACAAAATACCATAGACTGTGGCTTGAACAACAGACATTTATTTCTCACAGCCCCGGAGGCTGAGAATCCACCATCAGGGTGTTGACAGAGTAGAGACAGACAGAAAGGGACAGTCAGCACTCTGGTGCTTCTCCTTAGAAGGATTCTAAGCCTACGGCATCGTCTTTATGGCCTCACTTAACCTTAGTTACTTACATTAAGTCCCTATCTTTAAATACAGTGACATTAGGGTTTGGGGTTTCAAAACATAAATTATGGGGGACACAAACATCCAGTCCCTAACAAAGTTCTAAAAACATGGTTTGTACCCCTGGATCTAGCTATGTCTTCCCACTGACTTTTCAGCTACATAAGTCATTCCATTCTAGACCGGTGTAGTTTGGGTTTCTGTAACTTGCAAATGAGAGTTCTGTGACAACTGTCTATTTATCAGACATGTCTGTGGACATATGTCTACATGTAGACACATGACTTATGTGGAAGAAGTATTCCTTTGGTCCTGGAGAAAAGGTGAAAATGTTTAACATGGGGAGGGGGAAGCAGTTAGGAGAGAAAGGGGAGTAGACGAGGAAAGGCATGGCATGGGAGGGAAGGAAGGATTCAGAATGGCAAAGGGACAAAAGAAGTGTTATTTGGGGGGAAATTGAGAAGAGAGAAAACAAACCAAGACTTATTGTTGGAAATGTGTGGTTCCCAGCAAACTGAGTTCTTGTTTGCTGTGTGATATTAAGGGATGGAGACTTTGTGGATGCAAGCCCCTGGAGTGGGCTAGGGGCTGCGGGCAGGCTGGTGAGGCAGGAGGCTGGCAGGCATGCTGAACTGGAGTGAGAGCTTCCCATGGACTGCTTTCCCTCCCCATGTAAACATTTTCACCTTCTCTCCGGGGACCAAATGAACACTTCCACATATGTCATGTGCTAAGCACAGACATGTCTAATAAATATGACAGTTGTCACAGAACTCTCATTTGCAACCGTCAGAAACCCAAACTATATTGGCCTAGAATGGAATGGCTTATATAGTTAGAAAGTCCATGTGAAGATGGAATTTCCATCCAAGAGGGTCAGGGCAGGATGGCAGGCTGGTGGGCACTGCAGATTGCCCCAGTTTGTGAGACATCCTTAATATATACTTTAAATACTTTTATTTACTTATTTGTGACTGTGCTGAGTCTTCATTGAGGTGTGTGGGCTAATTATGACACATGGGTTTAGTTGTCCTACTCTGCATGTGGGTCTTCCTGGATGAGGGATTAAACGTGGTGCAGGTGGATTCTTAACCACTGGACCACCAGCGAAGTCCCAAGACATCCTTTAAAAGAAGCAAATCAGATTGGTTCTCTTCCCTGTTTCACCTCCTTTCACCCCTCACTTCCCATCACACAGAATGAAGGGCAGACACCCCCATTCTCCATGCCTTCCTGAGCCCACTGACCCTGCACACCCCACACTGTGGCCCCGCTGGGCCCTTTCACCGTGTTCTCGTGAACATCATCCCACCTCCAGCCCCTTCACCTGAAAAGCCTTCTCCACTGACTTCAACTCCTTCTCCTCATTTGAAACTCAGTCCCGTGCCTCCTCCTCTGAGAAGTCTTCCTGGACTGCCTCCCCAGCAGCCCTGAGGCTCCACACAGGGATCTGTGCTATAGTTCTTACCAGCACTCACTGTCATTGCATTACTGCCCCATTTGTAGTGTCTGCGCCCGCCGGCTGGGGCCTCGCCTCAGCTGAGCTCACTGCTGCACCCTGTCCCAGGACAGAGCCCGGCACAGACAGACTCCCAGTAGAGGCCGTGCCCAGACACCACTACCTTAGAGAACTCTGTGCCGAGCACCAGGTAGAATTTCCAGGTTACAAACCCAGATGTGTAAAGATGGTCTCAGGTTTTTAAAAACTTAACTATCTTAAGAAAACCATTTTTTTCTTTTGTATTGGAGCATAGACGATTAACAATGTTGTGTTAGTTTCCGGGGTACAGGAAAGCGATTCAGTTATGCATATACATGTATCTATTCTTTTTCAGATTCTTTTCCCATTTAGGTTATTACAGAATATTGAATAGAGTTCCCTGTGCTATACAGTAGGTCCTCGTTGGTTACCTATTATTTTTTTAAATTAATTAATCTATTTTTGGCTGTGCTGGGTCTTTATTGCTGCGTGTGGGCTGCTTCTAGCTGCAGTGCATGGGCTTTTCATTGGGGTGACTTCTCTTACTGGAGAGCATGCGCTCTGGGGCATGTGGGCTCAGAAGTTGCAGGGCATGGGTTTAGCTGCCCCTTAGCATGTGACATCTTAGCTCCTGGACCAGGGATGGAACCTGGGTCCCCTGCACTGGCAGGCGGATTCTTAACCCCTGGACCACTAGGGAAGTCCCTCTATTTTAAATATAGTAGCGTATACATGGAAAACTGAACTTAATCTTGTCTTAGTATCTCTAATGATACAGGATAAATGTATCATTTCGAGGTGCCCTTGGTCAGTCCTGGGTCTCCTACATCACTTGTCAGCTCCTCCTTTTCAGTAGTGTGCTCACTCAGTCATGTCTGACTCTTTGTGACCCCATGGACTGTAGCCCACCAGGCTCCTCTGCCCTTGGGCTTCTCCTGGCAAGAAAATCAGGGCAGGTTGCCATTTCCTACTCCAGGAGGTTTTCCTGACCCAAGGGACCAAACCTGCATGCATTTTCTTCATTGCAGGCAGATCCTTTACTGATGAGCCACGGGGAAGCCCCTTTTCAAACCTACGGTGGGTTTGAGTCAAACCTGTGCTGGAGGAGGGGCCCACAAAGGGTGGAGGCCTTGACTGGGGCTGAGCTCATCCTATCCGGGCTGTGTCCACCTTTCTGAGCTCTCCACCTCCACACTGGCTCTCACTCAGGTCTGCTGTCCTGCTGGGCCTTGGGTCCATCCCCTGCCACAGGCCCCTTCCTGGCTACTGAGGTCCCCCCATCATAGTCAGGGCCACTCTGGTGACCATCTCACACCAAGACAAGCATTCTGCCTCCAGGGGCACATGGGGACTCTCTGCTCTGCTCTAAGCCTGACTGTACCGACTCCTGCAAAAGGAGTTTCTTATGTCTTGCTGGCCGAGTAGGTGGGAAGGGGTCTCTGTGGGCCTTGATGCTCCCCAGGTCTTGTCTCAGAAGTGAGGTTCAGTCCCACTGCCCTGGGATCCTCGAATGCCACAACAGGCCAGGTTTGCCTTTCCCGCTCCTCCCCTCTCACTCCGGGGCTCTCCCCAGCCTGGGGTCTTTCTCTGGCATGTTGCTTGCAGCATACATGTTAGTCTTGGGCCCTGTAGGACTCCCTGGGGTCCTCAGAGTAGGGAAATGCAGAGAGGAAGGGAGGGCGGGGAAGAACACCACCCTCCCTGCCCCACCCCCATGGAGAACTATCACTCCTACTGGTCAGGATGGGCTCCTGGGGGAGCAATCTGAGGGGTCCTGGGTGCTAACCCAGAGGGAGCCAGGCTCCTACTGTCAGGGATGTGTTGAGGGGTGAGAGGCCCAACAGTGGGCTTCATCTTGCTTTAAGCAGCTGCAGGACCAAATGGGGTTCCGCGTTTCGATGAGATGGAGGCTGCAATGCAGCTCTGCTCCAGGTCTAAGCTCCCGGGATGAGGTGGCAAAGATACAACCCTAGGCACCCGTGCAGCTGCAGATGGCGTGCCAGTGCCCACCCAGCCATCCTGTTTCACTTCATTGACTCCTCATCAGATTTTCCATCTCAGCCTCCACCTTCCACAGTGCATTGCTCAATTCCCCTCTCTCTTCTGCAATTTATTATTTAAGTCTGCAGAGTGACTGGGGTGAAGCGGCACTTCCTGGGAGACGCTGCAGTGGAGAAAAGAGACCTGCCTTGGTGGGAGGGGATTGGCTCCTGGCCTGGAACCAGGGTGTCTCAGGGAGACAGCTGAGCCCAGATGCAGGCCCAGGGACGTGAACTGAGTCCCAGGGCAGGTTCTCTGATCAGGCAGCACCCATCCAGGGTGGCCTTTGAAGGGGGACATTCTACCTTTGCCCTGCCCAGTCCACACTCCAGCCCCTGCCATTCAGACTCCAAGGTGATAGGGACAAAGTAATGATCTGATTAAAGTTGATTAAATAGTTAATCCCACTAGGGGGCTGTAAGTAGAAAAAAATATGGGAGACCCCTGTAAATTACTCAAGAAAGCAGGTTTGCTTAACCACAAAACCAAGTAGGATTGCTTAGCAACAAAACCATGTAACAGAAGCATGAGACTTGCCCCCAGACAATAAAACAATGGTGGCAGGAGACCCACATCCTGTCTAGGGAGCTCAGTGAGTTAATGACCCTAGAACATGCTCTCTGCACACATAAAAAACAAGAATTTGTGGACCTAGCTTGACTGTGTAGGGACAAGAGAACTCCCCTGCCATACCTGGAGGAGGAGCTCATGATGGAAGCATAACATCCGCTTGAGAAAGATATAGAAGGTCTTCTCCCCCTCCCCACTTTTCATTTGATTATAAAACTGTAGCCCAGTAAGTTCTCGGGGCATGGCATTTCTCACCTGCCCACTTGTAGACCTCACAAGCATCCTATTTTCATAAATCACATCTTATCTATCCCTTTGTCTCTCGCTGAATTCTTTTCTGTGTCAAGACATAAAGAACTGTGGTACTGGAGCTCTTCGAAGCTCCCCTAAAATGATGCCAAATGGTTTCAAGATGATTTGAGATGCAGAGGCCCAGGCGCCAGGCAGCTGTGTGGTTCCTAGGGATGAAGGATTTAAAGAAAACCAATTGGGCTTCCCTGGTGGCTCAGCTGGTAAAGAATACGCCTGCAATGCGGGAGAACTGGGTTCAATCCCTGGGTTGGGAAGATTCCCTGGAGAAGGGAAAGGCTACCCACTCCAATATTCTGGCTTGGAGAATTCCATGGGCTGCATAGTCCATGGGGTCTCAAAGAGTCAGACATGACTGAGCGACTTTCACTTTCCTCAAGCTGCTTTTAGAAACCAGGAGATTTAATATACACACCTGGATTTAGCTTTTCCTGCAAAACTGGTCAACAGCGAGCTGCTCTCCACAAGTGGGGTTGCAGCAAGGTTTGGAAAGTGTCTGCATGGGCCTTCACCACAGTCTGGCCTCTGCTCTCCTGGGGCCTGTCCCACCCCTGGGGAATTCTGGCTTGAGAACCCTGCTCAGTGCCAGCTCCCTCCCTCCTTCTCAGCTGTATTGTATGTTTCTAGAGGACAAGAACTCTCTCTTTTCCCAGTTTCCCTGTACATTACTCATTGTAATGCCCGGCCCAATGCCTGGCATATAGAGGGACTGAATAAATACATTTTCAATGAGCAGTTGAATAAATGAGTGAACAAGTGACCCCTGCCCAGCGTTAGGAGGTTGAATGCCATTTGAAAAGGTGAGTCTGAACTGCAGGCTAAGGAAGCAGAGGGACAGAGTTGGGGGCACCCAGAGGGCTCTGGGACACCTGGGGTGGTGTGGAGATGAGGCAAGGCAGTCTCCCTGGGGAGAGTGGAAGGCTATGCTGAAGAGCTGAGATTTATTGTCCAATCACCTGAGCTTAAAAAGCTACCATCCAGGGACCACAGCAGACCCAGTGAATCGGACTCTTGAAGGCGAGAAGCAACCTCTGTTTTAAAAAATGTTTTCCTCCACTGGGGGGTCACGGAGCCTCAACAGGCCTGGGACCTAGGCCATGTGACCGGGGGGGTGGTGATCTGTGCCACAGTCTGCTGCTATGTCCAGCTCCTTTCCCACCCACTGCCCACCCCCACCCCCAGCCCCAGCCCCAGGGCTAAGGGAATCTCTAAAGCTGCCCGTCACCCTTCCAAGTGGTGATCTGGCCCTGTGTCCATCATAGCCACTCACCACATTTTTGGTAAGTTTTAGAAGGAGGTATGAAATGACTGTGTTTGTTTTGCCCAAGCAAAATCCATTTATAAAGTGAAGCACTTGTTTAAGAAAAAAAAAACAGCTATTGACAAAATATAAAAAAAAATAAATTAAAGCAGCAGCTCCTTAAAAGGACCCTGTCCGATAATTTGATTTTTTCCCCCTTCTTCCCTCAAAGGCCAGAATGACACAATCAATCTTGCCATTCCATAGGCTGCCTAGTTACAGCTTTTGCTTAAGTGGAGGAAAATAACATGGAAAGAAAAAGAGGTACCATTTGCACCCCCATCACCTCCCGCCCCACGATGGGTCCCACTGGTTTTCCACCCCGGCCTTCTTATCTAGCTGTCAGTCCAGCGCTGGCCTGCCCACCCACTCCAGCTGTGCTTTCCAGATGAGATCAGCGTGCCTGCTCAACTTAGGGCTTCTCCTGCCAATCCCCACACCCCTCAGGCCCTGTGGGGACCCTGTTCTTTTCCCCCAGCCCACGAGTAGGTTCTCAGATTTCTCATCATGATGCCTCATCCAAGTCACTGATGTTTTTCGTGAGAAAAGCACAGAGCAGGACACATGTGTGCTGAGAGGAGACACACTTTGCACATACAAGTGAACCCACACAGCAGGTCATCCCTGGCCTCCAAGGTACACAGATGGAGGGGGCTCCTTGACTCCCAGTTCAAGACCCCCTTCCCTGAATGGTGCTCTCTTTTTGGCTGCCACCAACTCCCTGGGGGCCTGTCCCACCTTTGGTGGCCCACCCACCTTCACAACAGGTGTGATTCAAACCAGTTTAGAAGTCCACCTGCATCCTAGGCCAAACCACTGCACGTCTCTCAGTTTCTCCACCTGGAGAGTCAGGTCAGTAACACACAGAGGTTGTTGTGAGGATTGAAGGAGCAGCCCCATGTAGTAGTAATAATAATATTTTATAACTGAGCACTAACACAGTGCCTAATCCTGACTTAATCTTTTCTGACATTACTGAATGAAATCTTCAGTGTATATGATTTCTAGCCTTATTTCGCAGCTGAGAAAATAGGTATAGTGAGGTTAGGTTGATTGCCTGTGGTCTCATTCCTAGTAAAAAGGAAGAGGTTTGGGGGGGGGGGGTTAAGGAGAGCTTTCCAGAATCCACCCTTCTTGCTTGGTAGTTCCTGTTTCCCTCTGGAAGGGTCCTCAATGAGCACCATCTTCACGGGGAGAGCAGTGATGGCACCTGTCTCCCGCAGTGGGAGTCCGAGGGCTGGGTGTCCCATGCTGTGGGGCCAGGAGTGAACTCAACTGTGAACCTCAACCCAGCCTGCAGTTGCTGGTGCTCCTAGACCTGATGCCCATCACCTCCTGTGGATTCTGGGAGCCCAAATATACCTTCCTTTTTGCTTAATATAGGCAGTCCCTCTCTGTAACTTGCAATCCCACGTGGTAATAACACCAAGAGATGCCATTAGTGTCTTGAGCACTTACTCTGTGCTGAATCCCGAAATAAAGAGCTTTATAGACATTATTGCATCATTCTTGCACATCCCTATGACTGTCTCTATTTTACAGGTGAGGAACCTGAGGATCAAATACATTTAGATTCTTGCCCAGCATTACACAGATAGAAAGAAGGACAGCTGGGTTCAAATCCTGAGTTGCACAAACGTAAAACTCTGTCATGTGCTTATTAAACGCTGGCTTTAGCACCACACCACCTCTGTATACTTGCATGCTTTATGTCCTTTAAAAAATTGAGAATTTCAAGTTTCAGGTAAGATGAGGCAAACACACTCATCCTGTCTCTCCCACTGAATACAGCATAAGACTTGGACAGAATGCCTGGATTTGAAGTCTCTTCTGCCTGAAACCAAGTATGTGGTAATAATAAAATCAACAATAGCTGTCATTTTTGAGCACTTACTAAGTGCTGGGTCTCACGATAAAGGGCTTACAAGCATTATGGTGCCTCAGAGAAGACCAGATATCAAAGCAACACAAATCAGTAGTAAATTTACTATTTTTACCCCCTCCAATATCTCCTGGGTTGAGTCCAATGCAGCGCAAAATCTTGAAGTGGGTATTGGCATCTACAAAGAGAGTTCCAGGAAAAGCCCTCTGATTCTGCCTTGAGGACCAAGAAAGGGGTGAGAGACAAAAGAGAGGGCTTCTGTTTTTCTTTCTCTGCCATTTTTTTCATTATCTTGCACCCCAGCCTCCAACAAATCATGTGATGGTAGCAGCAGCAACAGCAGTGTGGGCTGGTGGCAACCCAGAGCTCCAGCAGGAGGAGCCATGGTCCATCAAGGTGGGCAAACCCCTTGGGTTCCTCACTAGCAGTTACAGGAAGGACGTGCTATGGAAAGTAAGCAGAGCCCCAGCCTCTGGCCTGGGGACTGGCAAAGAGAAACCTCAGTAGACTGGAAAGCCCAGGGGAGATCACAGAAAGGGAAGAGCTGGGGAAAAGAGTCCCTTAAAGTTGTTTATGAAATTGAACTGCATGGCCTGACCTTAAACAGCATTAAGAGACTAGCGAACTGAACACCTGAGGACAGATCACTGTCCCAATCCCAGATTGGCCATGGGAGGTGCACATGTGGGACAGATCCAAACAGCACTGTAAAAGCTTTGAAAATTGCACTGACATTGGAACCACAACACACAGGAAACTGGTGGGAACTTGTGACCTGAACCCAATTGGGTCAACTGTCTGATAAAGGAATAGAAAGCTACTTGCATGGGAAGAACCAGGGAAATCTCAACTTACTTGGGAAAAGACAATCAACAGTAGTCAATTCTGAGATGACTTTACTGAGATTGCAGCAGCTATTATAAAAATAGTCCAATATATAAGGGCAAACACTCTTGAAATTAATGCAAAGACAAAAAAGCATCAGCCTAAAAATAAAAGATATCTAGAAGGATCAAATGGAAGTTTAGAAGTAGAAAATACAATAGCCAAAATTTAAAAACTCACCGCATGGGCTCAATAGCAAAATGGAGATGATGGAGAAAACAGTGAACTTGAAGATAGACTAATAGAAGTTATCTAATATGAATAACACAGAGAAAGAAGAGTGGAAAAAGTGAAGAGAGCCTCAGAGACCTGTGGGACAATACCAAAATGTCTAACATTCATGTCATTGGAGTCTTGGAAGAAGAGACAGGTAGATCCAGGGGGAAATTTTGAAGAAATAGTGATGCAAATCTTCCAAATGTGGTGAAACATATAAACATACAAATTTAAGAAGCTCAGTGAATCCAAAATAGAATAAATACAAAGAAATTTATGCCCAGACACATCATAATTAAACTTTAGAAAACTTAAGACAAAGAAAAAACACCTTGAAAACAACCAGAGAAAACCTATTGGGGAACAATGATTTACATGACTGTGGATTTCTCAGTGGAAACCACAAAGGCTAGAAGGAAGTGGAACAACATTTTTAAAATTCTTCAAGAACTCTGAGCTCAGAATTCCTCACAGGAAATGTGCTTCAAGAATGTAGGTAAAACAAAGATGTTTTCAGATGAAGGAAAGCTAGGAGAATTTGTTGCCAGGAGACCTAGACTAAAAGATTGCTAAAGAACTCTTCAACAGAAGAGGGATAACAGCAGAAAGAAACTTGGAACAGGAGTAAGGAAGAGGAGCAGAAATGGCAAGAATTTGGATATGTATTATAGACTATTTTTCTTCTGTTGACTTTCCTGTTGAACTCTTTAAAATATGTCTGATGGTTAAAAGCAAAAATATAATATTGCCTGATGGGATTTCAATGAGTGTACATGTCATACAGCAGACAAATACAACATATAAGGAAGAGGGTAAAATGGCATATACAGTGGTAAGGGTTCTTCATTCTACATGAACTGGTAAAATATTAACTCTAAGTGGACTGGAAAAGTTAAGTATGTCTATTACTAAAGCTACTTTAAAAAAAAATCTTAAGTCTTGTACTTTATCCAAAATTTAATTCTAAATAGATTATAGATAAAACTTTGGGAAGATAACATAAGAGAAAGTCTTCATGACCTGGGAGTAGGCAGAGTTATCACATTAAAAGCACAATCCATAAAAGAATAAATTGAGCATCATCAAAATCAACCTTTCTGCTCTTGTGAAGGACACTGTTAAGAGAATGAAAAAGCAAGCTACAAACTTCGAGAATGTTTGCAAACCACATGTCCAGCAAAAGATTTCTATTCAAAGTATATGAAGAACTCTCAAAATTTAACAAAAAGACAACAAGCAACCCAATTAAAAGCTGGACAAAAGATTTCAACAGAAATTTTGTTCAAGAGGACGTAAAGATGGCCAATAAGCATACATGAAGCTGTTCCACATTATCAGCCATTAGGGCAATGTTATAATTACACTTTTACAAATGGACTAAACACAAAACAAGCTGACAAAACCAAGTGCTGGTGAGGATGCAGAGCAATGGCAACTCTCATGGACTGCTGGTAGGAATGCAAAACGGTATAGTTTGGCATTTTCTTATAAAGTTAAACATATAATTACCATATGACCCAGCAATCCCACTCCAGAGTGTTTACCCTAGAGAATTAAAAATTATGTTCACATGAAAATGGGAACACAAATGCTCATAGCAGTTGGCAATTGCCCAAACTGGAAGCAATCCAAATGTGCCCCAGTAGGTGAATAGAGAAACTTCAGTACATCCATTCAATGGAATAATACTCTGCAATAAAAAGGAATTAATTATTGATTCATGTAATAACTTAAAGGACTCTCAGAGACATTATGCTGAGTGAAAGAAGCCAGTCTCAAAGGTTACATATTGTGTTATTCCTTTTATGTGAACTGCTCAAAAAAGCAAAGTGATAGTGTTGGAAAATAGGTCAGTGATTGTTGTGGGGTTGGGGTGTGGAACGTGTGTGATGATAAAGGGAGAGTGTGCTGGAGTTTCATGGGGGTGATGGACCTCTATCCTGATTGAGGTAATTGCATGAATCTATAAATGTGTTAAAATCCATAGATCATACATACACATACACACAAAGACAATTTTACTGAACTGTTAAACAGAACAAAATGAAAATGCTGTGAAAGAAAAAATTCCTGAGGAATTTGGCCCTGCTGGGCCTCTTGCAAGTGGTGGGTATACAAAGCAGAATCAGGTAAAGTTCACATTTTTGAGGTTCTTAGAAACAAAGCCAGTAACAATGTGACAAAAGATTTCAAATTAATTGTTTCCTTCTCAGAGAGGCCTGCCCTGACTACCTTCAACCCTCAATACATACAAAGTAATACCCCCTTATTAGTTCACCACTGCTGCTGAAACAAATGACCACAAACGGAGAGACTTAAAATAACCTTGTTTTGTTATTCTACTGTCCCAGAGATCAGAAGTCCAAACTAGGTCTTAATGAGCTAAAATCAAGGTGTCAGCAGGACTGCCTACCTTCTGCAGGCGGTAGGAGTTAATCTGTTTTCTTGCCTTTTCCACTAGGCTTCCCTCTTTCCTCCAACCTCTCAGTCCCATCCTCCATCCACAATGCCGGCAATGTTGTGTTGAGTCACTCTTACGATGCTATCTCTAGTTCTCTCTCTTCTGCCTCCCTCTTCCCTTCTAAGGGCCCTTCTTATCAGGCCCTCTGGATAATTCAGGATATGAGCATACCAAGTTTTATTTGGCTTCTCAAATATTGTGTGTCTTACAAATCAAAGATTTGTTGCAACCCTAGATCGAGCAAATCTATAGGCGCCATCGTTCCAACCGCATTTGCTCACTTCATATCTTTGCATCATGTTTCGGTAATTTTCAAAATATTTCAAACTCTTTCATTATTATATTTATTATGGTGATCTGTGATTAGTGATCTTTGATGTTACTATTGTAATAGTTTTGGAGCATCATGAACCATGCCATATAAGATGGCAAATTTAATTGTGGAAATGACAAAAGAGCATTGAGAATATTACATAAATTTAATTGATAAAGCAGTGGCAGGATTCAGGAGGTTTGAGAGGACTGACTCCAATTTTGAAGGAAGTTCCACCATGGGTAAAAGGACATCAGAAAGCACTGTATGCTATAAATTATTCGTGAAAGAAGTCAATAGATGCTGCAGAATTCAGCGGTGTCTTATTTTAAGCTACTGACACAATCACCTCAATCTTTAGCAATCACTGCCTCAACCAGTGAGCAACCATCAACATCAAGGCAAGACCCTTCACCAGCAGAGAGATTATGAAGGCTCAGATGATGGTTAGCATTTTTCAGCAATATAGCATTTTTAAATTAAGATATGTACATTTCTGGGGCTTTCCTGGTTGCTCAGACAGTAAAGATTCTGCCTGCAATGCAGGTGACCCAGGTTCAATCCCTGGGTTGGGAATATTCCCTGGAGAAGAGAATGGCTACCCACTCCAGTACTCTTGCCTGGGAAAACCTGTGGACAGAGGAACCTAGTGGGGTCGCAAAGAGTCAGAAATGACCTCGCACCTAACACTTATACTTCTCATGTACATTTTCAAAGACATAATGCCACTGCACACTTAACAGACTACAGCATAGTGTAAATGCAGCTTTCATGTATACTTCGAAACCAAAACATTCATGGGACTCACTTCACTGCAATGTTGGCTTTATGTGGTGGTTTGGAATGGAAACTGCAATATCTCCAAGGTACACCTGTCGTCTCCCAACTCAGAGTCAGCTGATGAGCAACCTCCAGTGACACCAGTCACCTGGAATTAGGCCAACTGCACAAGCTAGGGCTGCAGATCTCCACAGACATCAGACACAAGTGCAGGGGCCCCCAGGCTGCCCTCACATCTAACCAAGTCTGGGATTCCCACTACCTCCTTAGCTGCTACAATTTGCTGGAATGGCTCAGTGAACTCAGGAAAGTACCATAATTCTGATTACAAAAGGATATAATTCAGAACAAATCAAGGGGAGAGATGCAGAGGATGAGGTCTAGGGACCCCAGACATTAAACTTCTGTGTTCTATCCCCACGTTGTCAGGAATGCTTTACCCTCCCGGCACAACAACACGCAACAGCACAGAGTATCGCCAACCAGGAAGCTCCCTGGAGTTTCGGTGTGCAGAGTTTTTATTGAGGTTTCACTGCATAGGCATGGCTGACCGACTTGACTGAATCATTGGTCATGTGGCTAAACTCTGTGTCCAGCTCCCTTCTCCTTGTGGGGCTCAAAGTTCCAACGCTTTTAATCACATGGCTGGTCTTTCTGGCACCATCAGCCTCCATTCTGAGTCACCTCATTAGCATAAACTATCAGGCGTGGTCTCAGGAGCCGCCACGAATAACAAATACAGTCCTATCACTCCAGAATTTCTGAGGATGTAAAGGTTATAAAGGATAGAGGTTATATAGGACATAGAGGTCCCCAGGAACCAGGGACAGCGGTCAGCCAAGTCTTTATTGCACACAACCTTAATTTCATCCGCAACCTTAATTTCCCTTTGCCATGTAAACTACCATATTCACAGGTTCCAAGAACTAGGACATAAACACCTTTGGGGCCACTATTCCATCTACCACAGCTTCCCAGTTGCTCTCTAACATGTCACCCTGTTTTGTTTTCCTCACTGCACCTATCCTTCTATAAAAGTCTTATTTATTTTGTTTGTTTGCTTATTGTCTGTCTTTCTCTCTGCTGTGAGTCCTTAGCACATGACTAAGCAAGAAAGCAGAAGAATTAGAGGAGGTGACACTCCAGCTGGGCTTTGAAGGATGAGCAGAGTGGCATAAGGGTAGCTGGGGCTCTGAGCATCTTTGCAAAGGGACAGAGGAGAGAAGGTCAGGTGAGTTTAGGAGTCCTGAGTGGGTCCTTGTAGGTGGGGCACTGGGGAGTGTTGTGGGAAGGAGGCGAGGTGTTGGGATGGAAAAAGGCCAGGTAACACAGAACGACATGTGCTAGGCCACAGACTCATGGCACTTCTGGGATCTGCTCTAGCATCTTTGCTCTCTCACCCAGAGGCCAGGAGAGAAGCACCAGGGTGTGGTAAATAAAGTGTGGACTCTGGGGTCAGATCCATGTGGGCTCAGATCCCAGTTCTACTATTCATAGGCCACCTCTTCACGGTCATCACTGAAGATGATTCACTCAACACTTCTGTACAACACACTTCTCTTCTGACCTCCTCTATTTGGAGCCCAGGGAGTTTCCCAGTATCTCTTGCAGTGAGTGACACAGATCCAGTCAATGCTGGAAGCAGAATCTTGGTGAAGGGTGTTCTGGAAATGGAAAAGATCCCATAAAAAGGAAAACATACTTAACTAGAGCAGAATTTTGCCTTCTCCTCTCCTTCCTGCTTTGAACGTCAAGTTGTATCAGGAGCAGGAGCAGCCACTTTGTGACCATGAGAAGCAAGCTAAAAATAATGGCCTAAGAAAAACTGGGCAGAATGATGCAAAGTTCCTCAGCTTATCAGGTTATCACTGAGCAACTGGATCAGTGTCAATCATCACCCACCTCTGTGTCTTAGTTGGATATTCTGTTACTTTTGGTCAAACACAGTCCTAATTAATACACCCTTGAAGCCTCCATTTCCTCTACTATTAACTAGAAGGAACAATAATTGTCAATATTCATTACACTTAAGTCATGTGCCAGGAACTCCTCTAGGTGCTGGTGGCAAAGCAGGGAACAAGAGATAAGGTTCCTATTCTTCTTGTACTTACATTTTGGCAGGCAAGACAGATCATGAACCCATAAGTAGGAAAGTGTATATGTGAGAGTGAGAAGTGCTATGAGGAAAAGAAAAGAACATGATGTGTCAGAGACTGGTGTGGACATAACACGGGAATATGTGAGAAGGTGATATTTAAGCTGAGACCTGAATGTGAAGATAATGGCAGAACAGAACAGAGGGAACCGCATTCCAGGAGAGGGAACTATAAGAGCAAAGGGCAAAGACCTGGAGGCAGGGCCACGCTTGATGTGTGGGCAGACCAGGAGGAGGCCAGATGACTCAGCGGCCGTGAATGAGGAAGGCAGAGAATGGAGGTGAGACCAGAGAGACAGGTGGCAGTCTGATGACATACGCTCCAATAGGTAGAATGGATTTATTTTAATCACAAAAAGGAAGCCATCAGAGGGCTTTCAGACGAGTGTGGGACAATGACTTGACCACCTTGCACTCGGTAGGTGCTTAATAAATGTCTACGGCCTAGACTAGGTGCATCACTTGGTGGGATTCCTGTCTCTTCTCAGATTCAACCAGCCTGCCTGTCCCCAGGCTGCCTGGCTCATACCCCCAGCTCCTGAGCTGGACCCCCTCTGGCTGCCTTCTGAGTTATCCCGGCCCTGTGTTGTCCTCCCCTGGGGCTGTTTGCTCCCTCCAGAGCAGGCGAGCATAATTGCCACTTTCCACAATGACATAAAAATCTAAGAGGCACAATCAATACAGCTCGCACACACATCATCGTCTTTCATTGCAAACGATAAAAGTGTAACCAGCAGGGGTGGCAGCAGCTCCGGAGGCTGCAGTGGGGGCAGGGCAGGCTGCCACTGCCTCCCTGCCCATCAGTCTCCGTTTGGGGCCCCTTCTCCACGCTGGGAGGTGAGGCCCCTCATTAAAGTGCATTTTCTTTCCACCCAAGCCTCTTTAACCTGGCTGGAGAAATCCAATTTGTCTTCCCTTTCACTATTTTAAATGCTCTTTTTCTTGCTTCCTTGAATCTTCTACGTCCCCCAAAATACAGAGCTAGGAGTGCCTTCCTGAAGGCAGAAGGACCTGTCTGGGTCTTGCTTGTCACAAACCCATGAACTGACCTCAGTGTGGGGACCAGCTCTCAATGGCTGGCTTCTTTCACTCCGCATTCAGCCTGCCACCCACAGCTTGTTTTGGAATGTACACAGAAATCATTACATTCCCAGCTCTCACAGACTCCCGGCAACGACTTCTTCAAACTAGTTACTTAATGAACGTCATCCAATTCCGTTTCAGCCTGCCATACTCTCATTTGTGAAAGCCAATCTGCTTTACGATTCTAACCTCTGGCTAGAAACTGCTCCCAATTTCATGTCATCCATAAACTTGATGAACGATTAGCTTGCTTCTCTGCAGTCATTCATTTATTTATTCAACCAGCATTTAGTAAGCACCTACTGGATGCTGGGCACTGGATACAGAGTGAGAGGACATGCAGGTCCTGTCCTGGAGAGACCTGCATGCTGGTGATGGAGCTAACGTGGAAATGTTCATTCAGTATGATCCATGTTCACCTATGGAGGGGCCTGAGAGCTGGCCTTCTCGGGGAACAGGCAGCTTTCGCTGGTCTTTGAGATGTAGGAGAAGTTTGCTAGAGAGAGAAGAACTGGTGTTTCAACTGGACCAGAACTTGCCCAGGCAAGTGGTTCGGGATGGTGATGGGGGAAGAAACGTATTGATAACTACAAATGCGAGGGGTGGTGAACGTCGGGCAGGGATCCAACTACGACCTGGATGCCTCTCTGCTTCTTGGCTCTGCCAATTCCTACTGTATCCGGAGGCTCCATGTGATAGTAAGGGTGCTGCCAGCAGCCGGAGGGTTACAACCTCCCAGAATAAAACCCAGGGGGAAAAGGGCTTACTCTTCTCCCAACACTCTTAGCACATCTCTGTCTTTCTGGGTCACATGCTCATCCCTGACCAATCAGGGGCGTTGGGGGAATACAGGCATTCTGATTGGCCAGGCCTGAGTCACATGATACCCGGACTGCGTCAGCTCTATTGGAAGCCTGTGGGCTGAAAGAGAAGACAGGGATTGCTAAGGGAAAACTGGGCGCTGAAAACAATGAACAGGTGCCGGGCTGCTGGGTCACAGGTGGCCCCAGTGCAACCACCGGTGGGTTGTAGCGCTCTGTCCTCCCAGGAGATGGAAAGGGGAACCACAAGGGTCTTTTCTGCATGGTGGGCACAGGGACCGGCTCCCCAGCCACTCTAGGAGTGGGGAGAGAGGGGGGTCTGGCATCTGAGGCTGTCATTTTACCATTTGCAGGCTGGTTAAAAACACACTTTCTTTTTTTTCCCCCAGATTCCGAATCTGAGCCAACCGGCAAGTAATTTACCCTTCTGTCCTCAGCATCCCTATTCTTCAAGCTCTTTTCCTGCCCTTCTCAAAAACCAACTCTCCAGCCATTCTGGAAAGCCTGCGGGCTGGCCATCGGCAACTTCGAGCTGCAGTTCAGTATTGGAGGGTCAGACGGAGCCAGGGCCCACCTTCTATTGGGTCGCTTATTTTTACATGCTGAGCAGTACCCACCCAGTGTGAGCACTATAGCCTTCCGCAGGATTTATGATGGAGCAGTGGGTCCTGTGGGGGGTAGTCCCCTGGGCTCGGGGGGACAGATTGGTCTAGGTTCTAGTCTGTAGGAGCTAGAGTAGGTTCAGCTGTGAGTGAGGAACACCATCCCAAAGAGAAAAACAGGGTCAAAATGATAGAAATACATTTGTCTCTCAATCAAGAGCCTAGAGTCTGAAAGAGAGGTTTCTCAAAGTCGGCATCAATCGTTTTTGCCGTTCAGTCCTCTTCTTCCAGTGACTTCCACTTCATGGTCCAGGATGGCTGCTTGGATCCCAGGAGGAGAAAGGGACAAAGAAGTGCAGGTCCTCCCTTTATGGACACTCTCCAGAACTGCACACCCTACATGTATTTACAGTGTTAAGAGACAGAATTAATTAATAGTCAGATGGGCAAGATGGTGGCAAGGGAGGTTGAGAAGAGAGCCTTCATTCCAGGTAGCCCTGAAAGTGTTAGTCACTCAGTTGTGTCCAATTTTTTGCAAACTCATGGAATGTGTAGCCCACCAGGCTCCTTTGTCCATGGAATTCCCCAGGCAAGAATACTGGAGTGGGTTGCCATTCCCTTCTCCAGGGCATCTTCCCGACCCAGGGATCGAGCCCAGGTCTCCTTTATTGCAGGCAGATTCTTTACCATCTGAGCCACCAGGGAAGCCCTAAGTGGCAGGTAGCCATGGGCCCAGCTAAATATCAGAGGGAGGGGACAATGGATATTGAAGGATAACTAACAGTCTGTATCTTGGACTTCGTAAATGTGTTCATGGTTTCACCAACCACCCTGGGAGAGGGAACTTGTATTTCTCATGTTATCCAGATGAGGTGGTTGAGGCAGAAAGAGCTGGAAAGATTTGCCCAGCCTGCTTTGTGTTCTCTTTCTCTCCATCCTTTGTTAACTACCTTGCTTCTGCACTGGACCTGGAACATAGCTCTCAGTTTCTCTTGATTATTTTCAAGGAGCAGGGCCTTTTCTGACTGATCCGTGTGTTTGCTCACCAGCAATCTGGGCCACCTTGGGTCTATGGTACCTGTTCCCAGCAGAGGGAACAGTGGGGTCCAGACCTGCACACTTGCCTCCGTGTGAGGCTGACAAGTCTTCCCCTAACTGTGCCCAATTGTTACTGATGCTAGTTTAGGCTCCAACAGACGTGGGCTCTGTCACTCTCGGCTCTTGAAAAATGTGTATCCCTTTCCATTTGTACAGCCCATCTGTAAACTAGGACTAAGTGACGTCCTTCAGCTCTCAAGGGTTTCTTGACGGGTATTGAGTGAAAAATAATGTGGGTAATGTGTTCTGAGAAACTCGGGGAAAGCTACTGCCTGAGCCCTCAGTGCCACTAAATGATAATTGCCTTGGGCTCTGAGCAGGGCTTTCAGTCCCAGCAAGGTGAGCCCTTCACATTGACCATTCAGTCTGGGGTGGGAGTGGGGGTGGTGCTGTGGTCTGGTGTGATGCCTGCTCACTTAGGGGGCAGGAGGAACTGGGGGTGGGGCTGGAAGGCCCCTGAGAAGCACAAGCACAGAGAGCAAGAATGTCCCCTTGCAGATGGGGTGTCCAGGGGCAACAAGGATTCAGGCACTGGTCTTAGGCTAGAGGTCACCTCCAGCCTGGTGAAGGGACAGGGGAATGGCATATTCAGGCCAGAGTCTGGTCCTAGGCAGAGAGAGGAAAAGGCAGGTTTGCAAATGGAAGATTCACCTACAGAGAACATGGGTAACTCCAGGTGCCAGCATCTCCTACCCTGGCGACTGAGATGGTCCCAGCTTTGCTTTCCCTGAGTTGGGGTGCCTTTAACTGCAGGTAACTATGATAAGGCCCTTTCTTATCTCAGGTTGCAAGAGGTCTGGAGAAGAAGTGGCTCCAGGCAGGGAACTCAGAGGTCCAGTGATATCATAGGGAGCTCGGCTCTTTCCCTTCCTCTTCATTGCCTTTGTTGGTGTATCAGCCCCAGCTGCAGTCTGGCACCTCTCAGGGTCACAATATGGCTGCTGAAGCACCAGGATTCAGCTCCAGATGCCATAATGCTTGGAGATGAAAGAGAATATCTTTTCCTGTGATGATTCTCTCACAGGATTAAAGAAGTCTCCAACCTTCCTTTATGCGTCTTTGACTGTAACTGAACTACACTCCCATTCCCCCTAAACAAAGCAGAGCCTTGGGATATGGAATTATCAACAGTCAACCTGAACACTATCTGGTAAGAAGGAAATGGACACTGGCAGATGACCAATGGTGTCTGCCTAACACACTTTCTGTTTTCAAACTAGGAGAGGGTTGTTGAGAGGCCACAGCACCAGCTTTGGGGACTGGGCTTTGGTAGGAACTGACAGCGAGGTCTTGAAAAGAGTGTCTTAGCTGTTGATCTGGGAAGAGACCCTGTACCCTAGCAGATGGTTCCCTGGCCTCCTCACATTTCTGGTTCTCCCAGCAGCCTCAGAGGCAAGTCTTGGGCAGGTGGAGTTTTGAGAAGCTGGTGGGGGAACTTCCACTCCCCGTCAGCGGGTTTGTGTTTTCTTTGGCAATTAATTACCTAGGATGGATGCTTCTAACTCAAATGGAAGCCCCCTCCTCCTCTTGCCTCCCTCTAGCTGGGACAGAAAAGGTGGTGGAGGGAGCAGGGGGCTCCAGCCTGCGACACATGGGACCATTCATCAGTGGATGTGTTTATACTCCGCCTGGGACTGAACTGGGCAGAACAGGTGATGCACTCAGAGGGGGTAGGAGGTGATGGAGAATTAACTCTTCTAACATTGTCTCCAGAAGGGAGCCTGGCCTTATGACAGGTGCTGTCATAAGGAAGAGGTGCTGGGGCTTGCCAGTGGATGGCTCAAAGTGTAGAGTGCTCATGCATCAGGGGAAACAGAATGAGGAAATAAAACTCAGGAGGCGTGTTAACTTTTCCTTTATTTGGAAGATTTGGAGGTTAAGAAAGATTAACCCAGTTTAAGAAGCTTGGTTATAGGTGTTTTGCTGGGGGTAGGGGTGGGATACAGAAAACAACTCTGATTTATAATATTAGCTGGTTGCTGTGGTGTAAATACTCTCTCTGAGGCTGATTTCAAGCTACCAGTTTTTAAATAACCAGCTCAGGAATCTTGAATATTTAACAATTGGTTCCTAAGAGCCGGTAGGAGCCAGCCCTAGAATGCCCTGTGTATTAAGCTGTTCACGTACAGGATTGAATTTATTTATTCATTGTTCATAAGAAATCACATGGTACCCTCTCTGTGTCTGGAGCCATGTTCTGGAAACACCAGGCTGACCCAGCGCCTGCTTCTGGGAGCACACAGCTACAGGACGGGACCACCTCAGAGCGGGATGGAGTGGCCGTGACAGCAACGTAACAGGGCGCTGGAAGGTGGGGGACGTGGCCCCCAGGCCTCTGTAGGTCGTCTCTCTGATGTCTGGACTGGGAGTCTAGGAACGAGATCTGAACCCGCCTCTGCCCTGTCTGGGCATCTCCTCATGACCTTGGGCAGCTCCGTCCCTTTGTGCCTGGAGTGAACACAGAGGAGAGAGAATGCTTGGGCTTGACTGGTTCTGTCGTTCTGCAACTCTCTACTCCGTATCACATGTTCCTCTTTTATCTCTTGCCTCTTCTCTCCCAGTCACCTAAGCCCTCCCCTGGGCAGACCCTTCATGGCCACTGCCAAGGCCCCTTGGGGGGAATAATAAGCCCCGCTCTGTCTTATTTCTGGTGGCCAGTGTGACGGAGGCGTTGAGGCATGGGCATTGGCGCTCTCCAGGAGCCATCATATGCTTCTCCTGGGGACTGCCAGCTCCTGGGCCAGGTGTTCCCCAGCAGCAAACCCTCCCAGATTCCAGGAACATGCAGGGTTGGCTTTAATGCCCAAGGGTGGCATTTTACTTAGGCATCAGGGCTCAGACTTCTGCCGTCACCAAACTCTGGTACTTAATTAAGACAACGCGGGGGTACTTTGTGAGCCTCAAAGAGTTCTGCAGATCGCTTTAGACACGAGGGTTTAAAGATACCCTGTGAGTCAGCTGATTTAACCACTTCCCAAGTTCCTACCTGGAGGAGCCCCCAGGGTCCCCCAGGGGCCAAGCTGTCCTGCTGCCCTCAGGGGGCTTCTCTCTGCAGGGTGGGCAGAGTGGGGGGTGACACCTTTGCAGGCCGAGCTTCACAGCACTCACTGGGCTTTCTGTTATTTTCTCTTGCACCTGAATCTTTAAATCATCCGTGTCTCTTGGCCAGCCGGGGCTGTGGCGGGAAGCTGTTAATAATAGATACAACTGACTGTCTGGTAACCAACTGCAGAAGACAGTAATTAGCATTTTAATTTAGGCATTTTCTTCATACTCACCTCTGGAGACCCGGGTTCGAAGCTGGAATTGGGGTCACCAGTGAGGCTCGCCTCTGTCCTCCCCCAGGCCCCCACGGGTGTTTGTCTTTGTCACGCGGGTCGCTGCAGCCCAGCGCTGAGTGCGGCCTGAGGGGGGCACTGTCTGTCCAGGCTGGGGAGCGGCTCGGCGGGCGGAGCACCAGTGGAAGCGGGGAGGGGAGGCAGGGGAGGGCAGGACGGAGGAGGGCCGGCCGGCTCTGGGAGCGGTGGGCTGTGCGGAGGCTGGCAGGGAGGAGTTGGGCGGGGGATGGGGGGAGGACTGGGAGAAGGATCGCTGAACGTTTAGGGGGAGCAGAGAGCGGGCTTCAGGGAGGGGCTGAGTGGGGTGGAGGGGGCCTGAGGATCCCCAGCTCTGGCCGCCCCAGCCCAGGGCTGGCTCTCTTTCCCTTTCACAAGCACGAATTTTCTTGATTTTTCTTCAAGCACCAGAAGCCTGTTCTGGCTAGAGGGTTAGGAATAAATGGCTTAATGGCCTTGCCGTTTTTCTTCCTCTCGTTCACAAAACAAGATTGAAAAAGAACAACAATAACAAAGAAAGTTCTTTCTTCCTTCAGTGGCTGAGGGTTGGGGACAATGTGTTTGGGGTCCAGAGAGACAGGCGCTCTGGCTGGGAGTGGGTAAGGAGCAGGAAGGCACCTCAAAGCTCCTTTCCCAGATGCCCGCACCCCCACCCACCTGAGTTGGAGAACAGGCAGGTGTAGGCGGCTCCTTCTGAGACAAATCCCATTTATCTAGCCCTGCCTCGCAGCCCCACTTCTGGCATTCAGGGTTGCCTGAAGATAGCCACATGCATTGAAAAATGACCTACATTTTTCCCTCCATGCAAAAGCATCTTTGATATATGAGGCAGCAGCTCCAGACTCCCAGGGCTTTGGGGCCAGCCAGAGACTCGAGGTCACATCAAGAAAGTGAGCATGTCTGGATGAGGAGGGTGATTTGAGGGGCACTGAAGGCCCATGGTGGGTGCAGCGAGGTACCTGGGGATAAAGGGGCTCTGAACAGTCCAAGCAGAGCTGACTAGATCCTGTGATGTTCTTAGGCCCAGTGTTTCAGGCTTGTGCCATAAGGGCCTGACAATAGCTAGAGATTTCCTATTTCCAACTCATTTCCTATTTCCTCTCTAATACTATCTCTAATCACTCAGGAATCTTTGGGTTGCAAATGATAGAAGATAAAACTCCAACTGGCTTAAACAAAAATGGGAAGGTATTTGCTCCTCTAAGTGAAAAGTCAAGTGGTAGGTCAGGTTGCAGGTAATGCTTGATCCAGCTGAATTATATTCCCCCTAAAATCTGATTTCTTTTTTTTTTTATCTTTTTTTTTTTTTTTTTTATTAGTTGGAGGCTAATTACTTCACAACATTGCAGTGGGTTTTGTCATGTCATACATTGACATGAATCAGCCATAGAATTACATGTATCCCCCACCCCGATCTCCCCTCCCACCTCCCTCTCCACCCGACTCCTCTGGGTCCTCCCAGCCCACCAGGCCCGAGCACTTGTCTCATGCATCCCACCTGGGCTGGTGATCTGTTTCACCATAGATAATATACATGCTGTTCTTTCGAAACATCCCACCCTCACCTTCTCCCACAGAGTTCAAAAGTCTGTTCTGTACTTCTGTGTCTCTTTTTCTGTTTTGCATATAGGGTTATCGTTACCATCTTTCTAAATTCCATATATATGTGTTAGTATGCTGTAATGTTCTTTATCTTTCTGGATAAAATCTGATTTCTTCCTGGATCTCTGCACTCTTCACAGCTTCATCCTAAGCCTGGGTCCCCTCTGGATCACAAGTTGGCTGCTAGAAGGTCTTCTGATTCCATGTTTCTTTGTTCTTTCCAGAGAGAAAAGGAGGCACTTTCTGGATTCTTTTCTGGGATTCAGCATCACTCAATGGCCTGAGTTAAGTCACAGGGATTCAGCATTGCTCAATGGCCTGAATTAAGTCACATGACCAGCCTTGACTCAATAACTGTGGGCATGGGACAGGCTGTCAGATTATCTTGAACCAGTCCAGGTCCACCTCTAGAGCTGGTAGTGGGGTCAGTCTCACTTTAACCACAAACAAGTCTGTACCAAACAGGGTGGGATGAATACCCCTGCAGGAAAGTGATCTTGAGGGTAGTGACCAATATAAACCCACTTCATCCTGTTTGTAACCACCCCCTCCCTGGGATGTAATTGTATAGCTACACCCTCTGTCATGTGGTTTATTATTTTAATTATTGCTTTGCTGCTTATTTAACATAGAGGCTGAGATCTGGGGATGCTTTGTGACTTAGCATCCCACTCATTCCTTTGATGTTGGGCTTGGCCATGTGACCACTTTGGCCAGTGGAACTAGTTAGGGGATGAGATGTGAGCAGAAGCTTTAAATCTGTTTGTGTTGTTTGGATTGGCCTCTGGCCGCCATGAAAAGAACATGCCCAGCCACTGGTCTCAGAACTTGAGACGTGGAACAGAGCTGAACCCAACCTGTGCCCCAAAACAGAACCATTCAGCTGACCCTCAGACCATGGACAAGAAAAATTGTGGATTTAAGCCACTGAGATTTTAGGGTTGTTTGTTACACAGCATTATTGCAGTAATAGCTGACTAATGCCAATACAAAGAAGATGCTAGATTATTAATTAGAGCTTTGACATTCTGGATGTGCATATTGAGAGTGGCAATTTCAGAGTATTGGTGGATTCCACCCACCCCAAAACTCCTTTGCTCTCTGGAATTTAGAAGGATGTCTGACTATCCTTTCTGTAGGGATGTTTCATGACTTCGTGCCAGGGGGCCTGGGAAAAAAGAGGTTTCTTTTGAGGGGGGAAGATGCCAGAATATGACCCAAGAGAATAATGAGACCCCAAGTCCTGCCCACACCAACTGATCTCTGCTGTCTGTTCTCTGGTGATGGATGAAGGCAGAACCAGGAAACAGAGAGTGGAAGAGCCAAGGAGATGTCCTGGAAGCATGTCCTCACAGCTAGCCTGGGGCAACCACTGGTCTGGGCTGGTTTTGGTCCTAACATAGCTGCTTGGCTGTAAGCCTCCGGGTGCAGTTGGCACATTCCTGGAAAACAGCATGTAGATTAAAGTTTTATACTTTAATAATACTTTAAAGTTTTATACTTTAATCTCCATTGGAAATGCCTTTTAGAGCATTCAGTTGGAGAGTAAGGAAGAGAGGAAGCTTCACAGTGTTAAGTATTGACTCTAGTGTATCTGATTTCCTAACAGTGGGCTCACCTATGCTGTAGCAGCCATCTTCAGCCTGACAGGTTAGGAAGCACTGTCACATCCAGCTTTGATGAGTTTGAGTGGAAGGAGAGGAGTTGTTCCATAGATGTGACAAGGAAAACTGGGCTCAGAGAAGGTAAGAGCCTTGTCCTGGTGAGCAGTGATAGGTGCTGTCTTCCCCCAGGTGCTACCATGGCACCTTGCAGCCCACCAGGACATCAGCTGTGGGCAGGTTGTCCGGCTTCCTCGGTGTCCTCCCCAGGCCCAGGGCATGATGGGCTTTGAAAAAAGGGATCATTGCCTTTCGTTGAGCCTTGGGATTGACCAAGATGGTACAGAGATTAGCAGCCCCTCCTGCAGTCCACGGTGGCCAGACTGGAGAGTCTTCTCTGGCCCTGGAGGTCAGGTCTAGGCCTTCATTGATGTTGGGAAATGAACCTGGACTCTGAATAAGAGTGCAGATCCAAACTCTTCCACTTGGGTGAATGGCTTACCCCTGCAATCCTCAATTACCCAGTTTGAAATAACAGATGTATACATTGAGCAGAATGCCTGGCCCACAGTAACCATTCAACAGGGAGGAGTTACTTCATTTATTTGTGTTCAGAATTGCCAAGAGGACAGTGTGGTTAAGACCTTAAACTCTGGATTTGGATTCCCTGGGTTAAAATCCTAGAACTACCTTTTACTAAGGGGCAGTTCCCCCAAATGTCATGTAACCTCTCTGAGCCTTAGTTTTCTCATCTGTGAAATGAAGATCAGAATAACAAGGGCTGTGTGAGGATTCAGTCTGTTATTTCACGGGTCTGATGAGCCATGGCATGTCTCCATTAAAGTCCCGTGTTCGGCATGCCTATAGTGAGTGCTCCACGCATGTGTATCGTCGTATGTCATTTCCCACTTCTGCCATTGCCACCCTGTTGTCACAGAAGCCTGGGATGACCTCGGCATGACCCCTGGCCTCCTTCTGCTCCTCGCTTCCCTCTCACAACTCCTGGGTGAGTGCTCTGGCCCTAGACGGGAGCAGGCTGGGGAGCGGTGAAACCGGCAGTGGAAGGAGTTCGCAAGATAGCGGAGGACAGTTGGGGGTGACCCAAAGTCCTTCCCTGCTCACAGCCAGGGCCCCACAACTGCTGGTCAATACTTCATCGACTCTGCAATCGCTTCATATCTCCATATCTCTAACTTTCAGGGGAGTCTCTGCTGCACAGTGAGGCGTTCCCATGGCAACCTCCTGGTGACACAGAGCAGCTCTTCCTCCCAGAATGGGCAGCTTTCTTCCTCGTCTGCTGGAGAAGCCACAGCAGTGGTGCACCACAGAGGTGTCAGCACCCTGGACAGAAGCCTACAGTTTGGCCAGCAGCCCCCTCTTAACTCACTTAGTCCTCCGGCTGCCTCTGGAGGATGCGGCTGGAGGATTCTGACATACAGTCATCCCTCAGTATCCGAGGGGATTGGTTCAAGAACCCCAGTGGATACCCAAATCTGCAAAGCTCAAGTTCCTTATATAAAAGGAAGCTGTGCAGTCCATCCTCTCTATCCTGGGTACTACATCCATGGATCCAACCCATCGGATTCGTGATTGCTTGAATCCAAGGATGCGGAACCTGTGGATACAGACAGCCTACAGTATCCAGCAATACACCAAGTGTGGCTGGAGACACAGCAATGGAGAAGACAGAGTCCTGCCCTCAGAGACTAGAATTCTAGTTGTCATCTATTTAAGAAAAAGGGAAAAGAACAAGACAATTTCAGCCAGTGTTAAGTGCTATGAATGGAATGAAACAGGGCCATACGGCAGAGAGACTGGGGGGTGGGGGCGGGGGCGGGAAAGGCCCCCCAGGAGATGCTGTCTGTGCTAAGCCCTGAGTGCAGAGGGTAACCCAGCAACCACAAGACCCTGGGGGAGTGTGTCCAGGCAGTGAGTGCAAAGGTCTTGAGGCAGGAGTGAGCTTGAGTGTTTGAACAGGTAGAGGCTGAAGGCACTGGAGTGTGGTGTGCAAGGTGGGTAGGGGGCTTTGTCAAGGATGGCTTTGTGAGCTGGGGTCAGGAGTTGGGATTTTATTTTAACTTTAATGGGCAACCATTTGTGGGGTTTTAAGCCAGGTAGAGACAGGATCTGATGCAAGTTTATAAAGATACTTTGGATTGCCTTGGGCTCCTTACTTTCCAGAGTTCCCCTGCCTCGGAAGCCCCACAGTTACTGAGCAAGCCATGAGTTTGGCTGAGAAACATAACTACAGCTTCCTGGAGCTGGTCTTCCTCTTAGCCCTGTAGGCTCAGACCCTTCCCAGCTATCTGGGGGTCTTCTCCTCACCCAGTCTCACCACTGTTGCCACCACCCTCCTCTCCATGCCTTTGATATTTCTGGTTGCTGATAGCAAAGCCCTCACCCCCAGGCCCAGTCAATCATATCCCACCCCACTCCCAAAGCCATTGAGATATATCCCTGATGAATGGGCAGCCTCAGATCCATGAATCCTTCAGCCAGCCCAGGTCTGAGCGCTCAATTTCTCATAACTCTGTGTTAAGGATGCGAAGTGACACCTGAGACAGCTGGATAAAGGATGAAATAAGGGGCCTGATAAGTGGGATGGATGGCTGTCCTTGCCTAGACTGGGCTGGGGGAAAGGCAGAAGAGGAACCAGTGTGAGTTATTACCTTTCCCAGAGAGTCTGGGGCTTGGGCTGGCTCCAGCCCACTTGGCATTCAGGCTCCCACTGACCCCTGGCCCCTTCAGGAATCTCAGTTTCAAGGACCCAGAGAGACTCCTGCCTTCTGGTGGTCTGGGAAATTGGGAGAAACAAGATACTTTCCTGGAGGCTGCAAGGTGCAAACTGGGAGACTGGAGGACTACATGTTAACACAGGTCCCTGGGGGGTGGGATAACATGAACTGGGAGCCCCACCCGGAGACCTGTTGAGGGTTGACAGGATTCTTTTTACTCATGACAGAAAACTGACCTAAACTGGCTTAAGCCTGAAGGGACTTCAGTGGCTTATGTAGTTGAATAGCTCATGGGCAGTTCCTTCTTCAGGTGTGGTTTGATCCAGAAGCCCAATCCTGTATTTTGGATCTGCCTTGAAATAGGCTCCATTCTCTCAAGCAGGCTCTCCCCTCATGGTTGCAAGATGACAGCCAGAAGTTTCCAAGGCCACCTGCTTGCTTATTCTAGTGGGAAAGAGTCCCAGAACTGAATCTCAATCGGCCCTGATCATGTTGACATGGGTCATGTGTTCCTTTATTAATTAACCTGTCACAGTGCAATGAGAAATGCAGATTGGCTAAGTGAACCTGGGCCTATCCTTGAAGCTGAATGTGGGGCTGCTGCTGCTGCTGCTGCTAAGTCGTGTCAGTCGTGTCCAACTCTGTGTGACCCCACAGACGGCAGCCTACCAGGCTACCCTGTCCCTGGGATTCTCCAGGCAAGAACACTGGAGTGTGTTGCCATTTCCTTCTCCAACGCATGAAAGAGAAAAGTGAAAGTGAAGTCGCTCTTAGCGACCCAATGGACTGCAGCCTACCAGGCTCCTCCGTCCATGGGATTTTCCAGGCAGGAGTACTGGAGTGGGTCACCAGTGCCTTCTCCATGAATGTGAGGCAAGTCTACCTAAATGCATGGCTGGGAAATTTGGGATTCTCTGAGGAAAGGGGGGTGGGGGTGGGGGGAAATGGACGCTGCAGAAGCAACAGACATGCCACATCACCACTTGATCTCATTTCTTACCATTCTTCAATATATACCTTCATGTGTGTGCTATATCGCTTCAGTCGTGTCCGACTCTTTGTGACCCCGTGGACTGTAGCTTGTCAGGCTCCTTTGCCCATGGGATTCTCCAGGCTAGAATACTGGAGTGGGTTGCCATGCCCTGCTCCAGGGGATCTTCCCAACCCAGGGGTCGAACCGGCGTGTCTTATGTCTCCTGCATTGGCAGGTGAGTTCTTCACCACTGAGCCACCTGGGAAGCCCATATATACCCCCGTCTCTCCCTAATTATTGATCCAAAACCATTCAGGCTCGCTCCAGCTCTCTCTCTCCATATAAAACCTTCTGTATCAGTCAGGACTCTGGTCGCAAGTGACAGAAACCCAATTAAAATTGGCAGGAACCAAAAGGGAATTGTCTCACATAATTGTAAAGTGTGGAGATAGTGCTGCTGGCATTAGGCCCGGGAGGTTCCCGGACTCTGTCATCGGTATTCGGTCTCTCCATCTTTCCGCTCTTTCTCTGCAACTCCTTCAGAGTACTGCCCCTCCAGTAATCCCTATCACCGCGGGTGTGGCAGAATGGACTCAGCAATCCAGGCCCTCATCCCATTGGTTTGCCGGTGTTCGGCCAAAGTCCCAGGGCGATTCTCATTGGTGTATCCCTGACCAATCACTGAGGCGGGGCGGGGCGGCACCAGTTGCCTGGCCCGGCCAGATCGCCTGCGTCCCCTGCAGCTGGCGTAAGGGAGGCCCACCTGAGCTGCAGGGCATGATGGAAAGTCGGAATGCTGTTTTCAGAAGAGAAGTTCTGGGAAGCTGGGTAGACAAGACAATAGCCTGCAGCGACCCTGCAGTGTCTTTGCCGGCACTGCATTACTTTGCATTGTTTTCCAGAAATACCCACGTCTCCGCCTGGAGAACTCCGGGATAGAAATCACAACATCTTCCCCTCTGTGGTAGTAGGTGATTAATAAACCCAGCAGAACAAACCATTGCTTCACAAGTACTATTTTCAGGAATTACATTTAAACAGCAAGATGGGGTGAGGCGATGGAGGCCCAGAGATGTGGGGCGATGTTCCCAGGTCACACGGCTGGGATCCTTGTCCCCGTCTGGCTTTACCTCTCTCCCTGCAGGCCTCCCCTGCAGCCCCTCCCCACCCACCCGACTGCACACGGAGCTCTAGAGGCCTGCAGATACCAGGCTCCTTCCCTCAGGTATGGTGTCTTTTCTCACTCGCTTTCCTTGGTGTATGGAATAAACCCCAGTTGGCACTTGGGCTTGTTCTGGGGAAAAGGGACAGAGTTTGTGCCCCCTCCGCTGTCGTGTACCAACCCCCCCACCCCATCCCAGTGCTACAGAGGGCTCAGAGACTTCCCTGGTAGCTCAGGCGGTAGAGCTTTCCACCTACAATGCGGGAGATCTGGGTTCGACCCCTGGCTCAGGAAGATCTCCTGGAGAAGGGAATGGTATTCTTGCCCACCCCCATCTCCCCACCATCAGCAGCCCCCCCTCAAAAAAAAAGAGGCTCAACAAAGAGGGCTCGGTTTCCTTGCTGTCAGGATCTTCACAGTTGTTCTTCCCTTTGCCTGGAACGCTCTTCCTGCAGGTCTCTCAGCTTCTCTGAGAGGCCTTCCTTAAGTAGCTCCCACCATAAATTTGACTGTGTTATAGCTTTGTACTCACAATCCAAAATGTTCCTATGTATTCACTAGCTTAATATTATTGTCTTATCCCATGAAAGTGGTAAGGTCCAGGGCAGTTAGGCACCTTGTCCATCTTGTTCTGGTATGCAGGACCCCCCAGGGCCTAGCACATAGCAGGCGTTCAGGAAATATTTTGACAATGAAAAGAGAATGGCCTCACAGAGTTCCAGTTTGACTTCTGAGTTTGTCAAGCCCTTCTGCCATGGGTCTGCCTTCTGGGCTGGGGCCTCTGCCTGGTGATCTGGCTTGTCTGATCATGCAAGGAGGGTGGGGAGGCAGGTACCAGCCCACTGCCCACCAGCCTGTGAGCTGAGCTGTTGGAATACCAACCAGGTAAGAGGCTATTTTTTTTTTTTTTGCAAACGGTGCTGACCCCCACGCTGAGGGAGGCCTCGTGTACTGACTTGCAGGAGAAATGCCCCAGTGGGTCCCTAAGAGGTCACTGTGTGACCCTCTCTGGGTTGCACAAGGTTCAACCCAGAGCCTTGAGGCGGCCTCTGATGGGTCTGGTAGTGGCCACACACTGTGCTGCCCTCCACGTGGTCTCCACAGCAGGAGGGGGCGGGGTGGGGTTCGGTGCTTGGCACCCACATCTCCAGCATCCATCCTGGCTCTGGGGACTCTCTAATGGAGAAAATGAAGGCACTGGATCTCTCATTACTTACTCTCAGCCCCCACCTGTGTCCCCAGTCTTGCCACCGTGGCTTTTCTTGGGCCCTCCCAGATGTTCCTTCAGCGGTCACCATTTTTTTATCTCCTTTTTTTAGGAATGGCAGACTCTCTCCTCCATCCCTCTCTGCCATCTAGACTGGAGGAAAGAAATGACCAGGCAACTCTTCTAGACACAGGATCAAACTTGAAAACTCCTGAGAGGTGGGCCAGTCCCTGGCCTTTCCCCAGAGAAGAAGTAGATCCAGAGCATTTACATCGGACCAGGTAGAAAAGGGGAGAGGCCAGGAGAAAGGGGAGAGGTTGGCACTGTTTTAGGAAGTCCCTCGAAGCCACTGCCTGCCACTCTGCAGTGTCACCTCTGGTGTCTTGAGCTCTAGCCCACTGGCCTCATGGCTCTGCTCTCCCTCAGATAGGCCTCTCCCTGGCACCCCAGGCTCACGGCTTCTCATCACTCAGCTCTTGGCTCACACCCCACTCAAGTGTGCATCAGAAGACGGGAAGGCTGTTGAGCCCACATCACTGACGCCCCCAAGAGGGGCCCCAAGAGGTCCTGATCCAGCAGGTCTTGGAGAGCAGGTGCAGGAATTTGCATTGATAGCTCAGTTGGTAAAGAATTTGCCTGCAATGCAGGAGACCCCAGTTCAATATCTGGGTCAGGAAATTCCCCTGGAGAAGGGATAGGCTACCCATTCCAGTATTCTTGGGCCTTCCTTGTGGCTCAGATGGTAAAGAATCTTGCTGCAATGCAGGAGAACTGGGTTTGATCCCTGGGTTGGGAAGATCCCCTGGAGGCGAGCATGGCAACCCACTCCAGTACTCTTGCTTGGAGAATCCCCATGGACAGAGGAGCCTGGCAGGCTACAGTCCATGAGTCACAAAGAGTCGGACGTGACTGAGCGACTAAGCACAGCACACAGCAAATTCTCAGGGATGTAGAAGCTCCTGATCCAGGTGGCCTTTGACTCAGTGAGGCCTGTTCTGACCCCGCCTGTTAAAGTCGCCTGATGCCTGCTTCCCTGTCTTTCTCCATGACAACCCTCTGCTGAGCTTTCTTTTTTCTCCCCACAGCAGTTATCTGTAATTTTCTTTGGATTTTTGTTTGTTTGCTTGCTGTGTCTCTCCACTGTAGTAGCAGGCAAAACTCCAAAAAGTCAGGGATGTGTTGTCTTCCATCTCCTGAGAACTTGCAGCACTGAGAACAGTGCTGGGCACATAGTAGGAGCTTGAGCAATCCATGTTGATAAAGGACTAGTGAGCTTTCTGAGCTCTCAAGGGCTCCCCTCATCCTTTGGAGAAATGTCTCAGGAAATCTGCCTGAATTCAAAACGACTGTGGAGTGGTTTCGGTGATAAAAATTCTAGAGTTGAATGAATGTTCCCTGCCCTCGGGCACATGCCCCACTAATGAGCCAAAGGAGGCTGTTTTCAAGCAGCCAAATGTTGCTTTTTCACGAGACAGTCTATAATTGTGCTTCTGACACCTCCTTAGACAACACGGAAGATGTAGGCCAAATTATTATTATTGTTGTTGTTGTTATCTAATATTTATTATACACATTGTGTAGGATGAGCCATTTCACTCCTGATTTCTAATCAGTTTTCTGTTCCCTGAAGACAGTCTTGTGAGCAGCCTATAAAAACCCATGATAAGCTGGAGCCTTCCAGCGCAACTGCTGGGAGGCTGAGATTCAAGGTGGTTTCCAGGCCCTGGTTGAGTAGTGGAGAGCCCTTGAAGGCCTGGGAATGATGTGGAGGCCGAGAGCACCCATGGGCTGTTTTAAAAGCTCTCATCAAATGTTAAAGTATGGAAGGATTGAACTTTAAGAGCATTTCCTAAGTAAATGATTTCCAACTCTCACTGCTTTACAAATGCCTCTGCTCTAATGTCTTCTTTAAAACCCAGCAGCAAATCCCCCTTTAAAACCTCCCATCAGTCAATCCTAAAGGAAATCAACCCTAAATATTCATTGGAAGGACTGATGGTGAAGCTGAAGCTCCAATACCTGACATTGGAAAAGACCCTGATGCTGGGAAAGATTGAAGGCAGGAGGGGGAGGGGTGATGAGGATGAGATGGTTGGATGGCATCACCGACTCAATGGATATAAGTTTGAGCAAGCTCTGAGAGATAGTGAAGGACAGGGAAGCCTGACGCGCTGCAGTCCACGGGGTCGCAAAGAGTCGGACATGACTGAGTGACTGAACAACAAAAACAAGACCTGTTGACAGATGTGGGACCACAAACCATGCTGGAAGCCAGGGCACCTGTGCGTGCTTTCCAGCTGGGAGTGGTGGCATTGGGGTGAGGAGGAACCTGCAGAGGTTCAGAGCAGGGACCTGCAGCCCAGCAGGGTGCCCCACCTCTCACCCTGCAGACAGCCATCCCTCCCCACGCCCACCCAGGAGAGATGGGGAATGGCCTGGGGCCTAGGGGAGCTTTGGCAGGAAAGACACATTTGCTGCCTAATGGGCGCTGGTTGGGTGGTAATGAGCATTCCTGTTAATTTGGAGGAAGGGTTTAGCACCAGGAGGACCTGGGAAAACATCTTCTGAATAGGGAGAGCAGACAGACCCCCACCCCCGCCCCCAGGCAGATGCTCCAGAAACCCTTCTCCGGAAAGGATCTGTCTACACAGGGAGGGACCGTCTGCACAGGGAAGGAGTGAGAACTTTGGTTGCTGCCTCCTTTGGAAGGAAGGCAGGGAGGCAGGTACCAGCCCAGTGTCAAGAGCTAAAGAAGGGAGGGAAGCACAGAGCACTGGGTATCCAACCCCCAACAGCGGGTGGGCTTGAGGCCCGCCTGGCATGGTGAACCCAATAACTCAGCCTGTAGGTCAGGCCCAGTCACCTAGCCAGCAGGACACTCACCTCTGGGCCTCACCATCTCCCTCGGCTGCAGGGACTAAAAGGAACAACAGGCAGGCAATGCTGCATGCATCTGTTCCTCCATTCAGGTATGTGTGAAGCACCTACTATGTGCCGGGTGTCACGTGGGCGCTGAGGGTCTGGTGGACGCATCGGCCGTGGCCCCTGCTCAGGTTTCAGTTGGGAAGGAGGAAGACAACAGCCAGGTAAGCAAATGCGTGATAGCATCAAGTAACCACAGTCCAGAATATAAAACAGAGAGATGTGATGGAGAACGTCGCAGAAGGAGGTGACACTTCAGCTGTGACCTGAGAGATGTAGAGAATCTGAGGAAGGAGCAAGCCCTAGAGGGAACGGCAGGGTCAAAGGCCCCCAAGGTTGGAACCAGCATAGACCATTGGTGGGGGAGGGGAGGGATGGAAAGAAGGGAAATGACTGAAACTGGGAGGGAGCAAGGGTGTGAGGGAAAGGATACTGCTGCCCTGGAAAGGAGTCTGCGTTTCATTCCAAGTGTGAGGGGTAGTCACCGGAGAGCTTCAAATGGAGGGTTCCGGGTTCTGATTTACGTTATTAAAAAAAACCTCCCAGGATGCTTTTGGGGATGGAGAGAATGGGTAGGAAGTGATCAAAAACTCTGGAGGTTATAGTGAGAGAGGACGGGGCTGGATGGGGAGGAAGTGGCCTTGGGCGGATCTGGGATCGATCTGGGGGTGGAGCCAGCAGCATCAGCTGAGGGATTGGGAGAGGGTTAAGGAGAAGGGTGGAAATGGAACCTGATCCAGTCCCAGAGCCAGGAGATACGTGGGAGGGAAAGCAGGGAGTGCTGTTGGACTCCTGATTCTGGGGAGGGACCCTTTTAACAAGCTGGCCCCCAAGTGATGCTGCTGTAGCTCTGGGCTCTCAAATACCAACTCCAGAGGCTGAATTCTGTGTGTACAAAAAACACAGCCTGGTGGGGGTGGGGGTCCGGTTGCCTAGTAAGAGATCAGGATACAAAAGCTTAAAGAGAAAATCATTTGTCAGTTCACTCGTTACTGCACTCTCCCCCTGAAGCCATGGACCCCTGAGTCCCCTCCCTCAGCAAGAATAGGGGTGCTCTTTCTGAGGAGCCCTTTCCTCCTCAAGGGTTCCTTCTCTTCTTACATTCTGAGATTCAGAGGTAGTAGGAATCTTTGCTTCCCAGGTGGCGCTAGTGATAAAGAACCTGCCTGCCAATGTAGGAGACATAAGAGATACTGGTTCAATCTCTGGTTGGGGAAGATCCCCTGGAGGAGGGTACGGCACCCCACTCCAGTATTCTTGCCTGGAGAATCCCATGGACAGAGGAGC